>NC_140587.1:1006650858-1007065326 GCF_964204655.1 Triturus cristatus | reverse complement strand
TGTGTGTATTCTCTTTCTAGTGTAGCGATGTCCCTTTCTATTATATGTAGTTGCTGTTGTATATCCTTCAGGATCCTGGCATGTTTGTTTATACAGTGACCCCGAATTGTTACCTTGAAGGCCTCCCATAAGGTCCCCGCACTGTCCACTGATCCAGAGTTTATCTCCAAATATTCAATTATTGCCTGTCGGAGCTCACTTTGAAATACCTGATCTAATAGAGCTTTTCCCTGTAACCTCCATGTGAAATGGCGGGGTATGTGCGTGGGGATCTCCATTGTGAGGCAAACTGGAGAATGGTCCGACAGTAACCCTGGGCGTAGTTCGCGAAGTAGCACTTCGCGAAGCTACGCAAAGTGCAGTTCGCACTACGCGAGCTACGCGTAGCACTTCGCGAACTGCGTAGTACCTTGTTCGCACTGTGCCAGATGTCGTTTTCAATGATTGTACAGTGCGGACAAGCAACCGGCACTGTGCAATCATTGAAAATGGCATCTTGCACAGTGCGAGCTGTAGTTTTCTGCTGCTCGAGTAGATTTTTACTCGAGCGGCAGCTTTCTCAACGGGAACTGGTAGTTTCTCATCGCGAGCGGTCGCGAGCATACGCGACCACTCGCAATGAGAAACCTGACAATCCTCGCGTTGGGAATCTCGCCGGAGGTTTATTTTCCATGCTCGCGATCGCCAACTTGATGTTGCTGATCGCGAACAAGGAAAAAGTCTCGCCGGGATGTCATTTTGCTTGCTCGCGGTCGCCAACTTGACGTTGAGGACCGCGAGCAAGCAAAAAATGACCGCAGCACTACGCAACACAACGCTACGCATGTTCGCACTGTACTACATGCAGTTCGCGTATTGCAAAGTAGCGCAAACTTCGCAAACTACGCGAGCGTAGCGTAGTGCTTTGCCCAGGCTTATTCGACAGTGTCTTAGGTAGGTGTTTGACCATCCAAGTCCATGTGCATGCTTCTGCTGTAAGCAGCCAGTAGTCTATGCGGGACCACGTGTTGTGCGTCGTAGATGTGCATGTTCCCTCTCTACAGCCCTCATTTCTCATCCTCCATATATCGGTTATTCCCCATGTTGCCATGCCATCTTTGAGGGCTTTGGCCGCTCGTTTGCCATATCTCTCGTTACCTGTCGATCTATCCAGTGCTGGATCCAAGCATGTGTTGAAGTCGCCCCGCCCCCCCATAATATTGGTGCGCTCGAAAATTCACGCAGCTTAGCCCATATCTCAGCATAAAACTCAGGATCGTCAGTATTTGGGCTATATGACGTTATGATCGTTAGTACAGTGCCACCAAAGTTGCCCTGAACCATAACAGATTGGCCTTGGTCGTCATTCATTGTGCGGATGAGCTGAAATGGGGTATTTTGTCTGATTAATAGCAAGACCCCCTAGTATATGTTGAGTACGAGGATGCCAAGCGGTAGGAAACCCATCTAGTACCCACCCGCGGTTCAGTAATAGAAGTGAGGTGTGTTTCTTGTATACACGCCACATCAATGCTGTGTCTGTCAAAATATGCAAGTACTTTGCGTATTTTCTGTGGGTTTTGAAACCCCCGGACATTCCATGTTAGAAACGTTAGTTTTCGAGTATTTGCGCCAGTGTCAGCTATATTCCCCTGTCCTTACTCTGGGCTGTCGTGTTCTTCGTATGTTATGTGTGTGAAGTGGTCTTTGCATGAAGAGCTCCTTTTTACTGACCAGGCATTTTTTACCTACCCCTTCCCCCTCCCCCACCGACTCCGCCCTATCCCTTGTGGGGGAGCCATTCCCAATTCGAACAATCATGTAAACAGGAAGGAAATAAGAAAGAAAAAAAACAAAAGCCCCTTTGCAACAAACTAGTGTGGTGTACACTGAGGGGCATTGGCTGCCAGCCCTTTACCTGTTCCACATGGGCAAATGCCCTACAAACATATACATCAAAACCTGAACATATCATTCTGAGTTATGAAAGGTGCACTATACAAATTCTTACTAATAATACATAGTCTCTTGAAAGAATTGAGGTACATGCCTAAGTCCGTTCAATACTCAATACAACATTACATTGTGTCGTTGTAGGTACAGTAGTATTCAAGTCAAGTCAAAGCAAGCTTTATTCGGTGCAAGATATATCACCATAAAAGTAGTATGACCCTCTGGTTATCGTCGCGTGACCAGCAGCTAGTTCTCCATCCACGCCGCCACCTAGGATATCTTGTTCTGCTGCGATTTGTAATCTGTGTCTTATAGTCCATCGTCTAATGAACTGGGGATCGGATCATCAGTCACAAGCGGCCGTGGTCCTTGTCGTCTGTTCCTTGCCATTTTAACCATTCCATATTCTCAAGTTGGCGGGGGTGATCATCCACCTGTGCTGTGCTCTACTACTCGACGTCTGATGTTGTAGACCGTCCTTCCTGGTCACCCTGTGGGGATCTCTGTTTTGATCTTGCATGTTCATTCTGTTTTAAAAATTTTAGCACGTCCCATGGTTCATTATATATTTTCACCTTCCCCTCGTCCGTGATCCTGAGCCTTGCCGGGTACAGCATTGCATACGGTATGTTGAGTTCTCTCAATTTTTGTTTTGCCTGGCTAAACTTCTTTCTTGACTCCTGTACTGATACAGTGAAGTGCAGGTAAATTGATACATCTATGCTGTCGTGAGTTACCTTCCCTAACTCCCTGGCCCTCCGAAATGCTGCATCCCGGTCTCTGTAGTTTAATATCCACACAATAATCGGCCTCTGTGACGCGCCTGTAGGTGGTTTTGGCGCCAGGGATCTGTGTGCCCGCTCGAGAATGAATATCTCTGAGAACGTGTCCCTTCCCAGCATGGAGATGAGCAATTGTTCCACAAACCGTTCCATAGGGCCCGTGTTTGTTGTTTCTGATATGCTCGTCAGGCGAATGTTATTCCTGCGGGACCTCGCTTCTAAGTCTTCTGCTTTGGCTATTATAGCTGCCATGTGTTTGTCTATCTTCACCTGCTTCGCATCCGTCTGTACCTGAGCGTCCTCGGCTTCCAATATTCTTCGCTCAGCCACGTCTAGCCTTTCCGAATGTTTATCCAGACGCTCTGACATTCTGTCGACCCGATACGTGAGAGAGTCGATTTTCCCATCTATATTAGCTAGAGTAGCTTGTATAGAGGTGAACATGGCTAGTACTACGACATTTGTCACTCCACCCGTGGCGCCTGCTTCCTCCTGTTGACGTGGCTGCTCTTCCGTCCCGCAGTCCATCGTTTTTTTTGACTGCTTGAATGTTATTTTTGGCCGAGTCCTATCCGCCTTAGCCATGTTCGTGTCTTCCGGCTGATCTCCGTTCCCACTTCCTCTAAAAACGTGTGGTATCTGGCGCGGATATGTTGCGTGTTGCCGTTCAAGGCTCTGAGTCAGTTGTTCCTTTCTTGGGTGGAAATATTAATTCTCACTTCACCAGCCCAGCTCTCACTCTTCCTCGCTAGCCATGGTTTCTAGCCCTGGACCTGGTGGGACTCTCCGCTAGTGAGCGCGCCGTCCGGTCTTGCACCTCTTTCACACTATTCCCCGTTTAGGATCACTGTGCTCAGAGACACGGACCATGAGATACCACCTGTCGTCATGCGATGTTATGGCTGGTAGCCTGGGGGGACTGTGGCTCGCAGTCACCAGCTTCTCTGCTCAAAAGCTAAGCCCAAATGGCCTTGTGCGATATTTACCATGCGCTTGCGTCCGTGGACGTTCAAACCCAGTGCTTCAGGTGTTCCTGGGTGGCCTGGTGTCCCCGTTTCTGTCGCCTCCACCAGCCAGGGTCTCTGATATCTCAGCCCCAATCAGGCTTGGTGTAGACCTCTTGTGTTTGTCGCCCTGGGCATTACAGCGACCTACAGCGGTTCCCTGCACTCTGGTCAGGAAAGGTTCTGTGCTGGTAGCTCTATAATGCCCCAGATTTCTTTGGAGTTCTGTTCCTTTCTCCGGTGGGGGAGGGGGTGCCGCACTCAACACGCATACCCGTTCAGTTATTTACAGCTCTCAGGCGCATCCAGGCATCTCTTCCTCTCAAGGCCGCACTCGGCTGCTAGCGCTTGTATGACACACTCCCGGGGGCTCGCAGCAGGCGCTGGTGTCACTCCTGCTCCCTCCGTGTGTGGCGGGCCTCCGTATAGTTCCCCCCGCCGTCACAATGGATGATTACAGTTCCCTGTCCCTCACTCCCAGGGCTCACCTTTATTCGGCCGCGGCAGCTGCCAGGGACAGCTTGCAGTTTATTTCGGCACCGCCGGTGTCAGGTTTGAGGCTGGGATAACTAGATTCCCTAGGTTAAGGATACAACCCAGGAGGCAGGCTTGGCGGGTAGGGGGAAGGCGAAGAAGCGTTTCTGTAAGGTCGCTCTCCGCCTTCCTACGTTCTTTTAAAGCTTAGGTTCTTTTCCCCCTTCCAAGATGGCCGCTGGTTAGGTCATCTTTTTCCCCAGTAGTTCTCTCAGGCAGAGGTGCAGTGTTCCTTGGTTGATGTTGCGGGCGCGCGTTCTGAGCGCGGCGCACTTCAACCGTCTAACTTCTGTGAAGAGGCGGAGTACTTGTGAGCTCCGTACTCTTCAGACTTTTCTAGTCAAAGTTTCCCGCAATATTACTAGCCTGAGATTGTTGCACTTCCGTGTGACCGTCTTCTATCCAGAGAGCGGGGTTATTTTTCGTATAAGTCCTTCTCCTTGGTATTTTAGTGGAGTTCAGTTCAAAGCATCCTGGAGTGAGGCATACTTCTGGTACCCAACATCTCGTCTCAGCGCTGCAGTGGTGAAAGAAGAGGTAGAGGCAAGTCTAGCGAATGTCAGCCAGAGAAGTAAGTGCAGCCCCTCTTTCCTATGTTCGAGGCACCTGCAATCTGGAATAGGCTTCCAGTGACTCATTAAACGTAAAAAGACGAGATAGACTTTCAGTCAGCAAAGCGTGAGAGAGAGTTCTGCATTATAGAGTTTATCGTTCCTGAGGTAGTTTCGCCGCAGATGCAGCACCAGCAGTAAGAACTGTATTCAGCATTTAGGTGAAAAGAAGAGACAGTAAGGTGGTGGGAGTGAGAAAGTGACTATCACAGATTGTTCGATGTAGATACAATTATATATATATATATATATAAGGGTACTTACCAACTAACATTCATCTGCAAGGTCCTGGAAATCGGAAAGAAGAATTTAGTCTTCAGCATCAAGAACCCCTTCATTTATATAAAAGACTATAAATCTTCTAAGGTGGTAGTCAGGTAATGGCAGTCATTTAGAGTGGTAGGTGGGGTCTCATACAACCGGGATTACATGTGATTCTATTTGCAGGAGTTGCTACACGCCAACAGTTCAGCCCCTCTTCCACTAGAAGGTACTCAGCAGAATGAGTTCAGAGAGCAGCTGCCCACTGTGTCAGGACAGGTAATAGTGTAAAAAAGAAAAAATTTCTAATTGCCCATTTAGAGTCAGTCTATGGTAGAATTGTTGCTGAGTAACTCTCATTACAGCGGTCGGGAGGAAGGAGTTCCGAGTCCAGTCCAGGAAGAAGACGCAGTGCAGTCTCTCTTGTCTGTCCAATTCCCCTTTCCCCCTCTCTGCTGCTCGTGAGCTTTAGTTCGCGGTAGCGGAGTGGAGGAGTGGAGATCAAGCATCGGCTCCTGTGGAATAGGCACGTTCAGTTAAAGGTACTTGACAGCCGGAGAAGGATCGCCACCAAAGCCGCGTTACGTGTGTTACGTCACGGCTGCGTCCGCTACCTCAGGCCGCCGCTGCAGTTTTGATTCCTCACGGCCAGGCCCAGGAGTCTCGGGTCATGTCACTGCCGATAGAGGAATCCAGAATCGTTGAGGTATGGCTATATAATATGTCGGATGACTCTCTGTACTTGGTCGCACCTAGTTGCGTCGATCAGATCTTGATTTGCAGGATTTTGTAGGATTGATACGGGCATCAGCAAGAAGCTTGCCTAAGACGCAGCCATCTCGCTGCATGGCTAGCTCCGCCCCCAATCATGTATATGAGTTATATTAAAGTTACACCACTTTCCAATTATATACAATCAAATTAGTTCATATCAAGTCCGTTTTGAAAATATGATTGAAACTCCTTCTTTATTGCTTTTTTTCTCTTGTTAAATGTGCCACAGCCAACGCGTTTCGTTCTGCGTACAGAACTTCTTCAGGGCATTTGTAAATTCCATGAAATTAATATATAATACTTGAGGCAATAGAGACCCTCTTCGGATTAAATTTTAGTGATGTGCTCCTATATCTTGCAAATTGACCTTGTCATCTTCATGCAAGAGTCAATTTCATTACCAGGGGTGATGTCATGATATGATAGTCACTCGGAAATCTCCAGCCCTTACCTACATTGGACCCAGCACACACCGTACCTTGCAAAGGGGCCTGTACGCCCGACTCAGCCTCTCGGCGTTTCGATTCCCGCCCGTGATATGGGCTGGAGATTTCCGAGTGACTATCATATCATGACATCACACCTGGTAATGAAACTGACTCTTGCATGAAGACAACAAGGTCAATTTTCAAGATATAGGAGCACATCACTAAAATCTAATCTGAAAAGGGACTCTATTGCCTCAAGTATTATTTATTAATTTCATGGAATTTACAAATGCCCTGAAGAAGTTCTGTTCGCAGAACGAAACGCATTGGCTGTGGCTCATTTAAAAATATGAGAAAAAAAGCAATAACTAAGGAATTTCAATCATCTTTTCAAAACGGACTTGATATGAACTAATTTGATTGTATATAATTGGAAAGTGGTGCAACTTTAATATAACTCATATCCTTTTTTAATTTGTTGATTGCTGTATGCTAGTACTATTTGTGTGCCTATACTAGCGTTCTTCTTCATTTCAAATAATGGAAGATCGATTTTTTTGTTTTACTACAATTTGAGCAGCGGCATTTTGATATTATAATTATGTTTTAAAAGTGTATTATTGCTGAATAAATCTAAATCTTAACACTATAGTTGTTCTTCACTGTTGAAACTCCTATATCTCCCATAGATTAACACTGGGTTACCTTATTACAATTAATAAGTGCAAACGTCAGATTGAGAGCAGATAGAGATATGCTTTATATGCTCAAATGAGTTGCAATTAAAATGTCTCATTAATGGTGAAATCAAATCTGAGTTACAATTTTGAAAATTATTCTTTTAAAAACTTGGCATTTTCTAGTACAAATGAACTGTTCTTTCTGCAATTGTCCTGGGTCACATGACTGTGAATGTCCCTGTTTGTTGTTGGCTGTGTATTGCTTCCAGACAGTGAGATAAAGGAATTCTGGATGCGAGAGGAACAAGTCATCCTGACAGGGTGGCTAGTGAGTAGCTGTACCCTGTCCTGGTTACATTTCAAAGGGCTCTGTCTGCAGCACATTCAAAGGAACCTGATTTCTGGCTTGCTCTGCATTTTGTCACCCTAGACAGTTTGGTGCCAGGGTAACAACTGACCAAAACCAGCTTTGGGGGTAGGTCAAGGAATTCCCGCACACAAAGGCTAGCACCAGGTATACAAGTGGGGCTTTCAGAACCTCTCATCAGAACACAGCTCTACCTGTGGAAAATTCACTAGAAGGACTGCCCTGCTGCCAGGAGAATTGTCCTGCTGCTTGAAGGACTTCCTTGCTTTCTTGAGAAGGAAGATTGGACTTGATTGCCTTGACCCCAGGCTACCCAGAGTGATTCCAATGGCCAGTTGGCTGACCTCCTGTGTGAACTACAGGGCCGCAACAAGCTTCCAGAGGTATCCACCTAACTGCCCAGCTGGTAGCTCCATTTTTACCTGCCTGGACCTGCCTGAGTGATGCTCAGGGACTCTGCTAAAGTGAATCCTGATCCCAAAAAGATGCCCCGGAGAATTTGCAGCCTGTGATGATCACCAAATCAAAGCTCCAGCTGAACACTTTCTACTGACAGCGACTGTCCTGGATGATCAACCAACTCGGAGTTCGAGCGACAAATGGCTCTTCCTGCTACAGCAACGACCATCCGTGACTCTTCTCTTGCTCTTCTTGCCAAAGCCTCTTCATAGTGGCCCCCTCCAATGCGAACAAAATTATCTGTGACAGACCTCAGAGGATAACTCTTCAGTGGGACTCACCTGGTCCCTGTAGCCGAACCCGCACTCTTCGTGGTTGGTCTGAACGTTGCCTGATATGTCACGACTAGATAACCACGAGTAGTGGTTTGTTCTTTTTGGTGCTATTTTTACCTAAAAGCTTCAATATTAATTTCGCCAGTTCTACTGAGTGGATTTTGTTTGTCTTTGTGCTATTTTATTTATTGGAATGCAATTTTTAAATTGTTAATTGTAATTTAATTGTAAGGACAGAGAATGGCAGCAAGGCACAAATAACTGCACCACCCAGTATAGTCACTCATAAGTCACAAGTCATGTACTGCCCACCTCAAATGACCAGCTGCCGCATGGTCATAAATTAAATATAAGTTTAACAAAAGAATGAGAGGCAATGCAATCTTAAGAGATGTTCAACTTTCAATTATATTCTATTCACTGTTTTCCGTGTGAGCAGAAAAATTCTTTATTTCATTTTCTTCAAAAACAAGTAGGCAGAGCCAACACGTTTCTCCCTACACGAGCTTCTTCAGGGCCTATAATGTGTTTTCACTATATTTAAGTCTTATTCGGAAACACCAGCACTCTCCCGCACTTTAACTGCTTCTTTGTTGTAGACCTAATCATTTCATCCTTCAAGGATTAATTGTTGAACATATATCAAAAGTAGTAACCTTAAAATGTAGAGTTGTTATCGAGTCAATCGTCATCACCCAGTCAGCTCCAAAAGTTCATATTCCTGTGTCGGTTAAAGTATTTTTATCAGGTTTGTCCCAAATTTCAAAAGTAGTCCGACTCGGGAAGCATATAATTCACAATAAGTCTATGACAGGAATATTAAACTTGCTACTGGAATTAACAGTTATCGGACAATCACATGGGCTACATATCCGTAGGGAGAGAACAGAATTAATTCTATTGTTAACATTACCATGAACAGTCTCATGTTGGGAGTGGTACATATTGGGCAGCATCCATTCCATTCCATTTGAAAACTTTATTTCGGCATACTGCCATAAAAGCACAATAAAAATATAAAAACATATGTAAAAACAATCATCATATTTTACAAAAAGCGGAATCTTCATCACAACACCCACAGATAAGATCATTAAAAAAAACAAAGGACTCAGTTTGGCCATCATCTCAACATGTAAAAGTGCAAAGAATAACCATACGTGCATCATCTCAAAAATGCAAAGTACAAAAAAATAACGATAAATGCATTCCAAAAAAAGGAGGTCCCAGCCTTTCTAAAAGTACAGGTAAACCGTGTTAAAATTGATTGGACAGGAGTAACAGGAGTTTGATCAATAGGCTATAGTTCATTTCAAAACAGCTCAGACTATTAAGAGAGCCTTTTTAAGGATCGCTTTGCGAGTGCACCATATAGAGAACAAAAAGCAGGCTACAGAGAAAACAATGGGTAATTGTGTATCATATTTAAGAATTCTATAAACCTCATTGCACCACCCAGAGCCCAGATTTTTGATAAGTTGCTTTAACCAACGGGATCTGGCTCGTTTGTATTCTTGGCAAAAAAATAAAACATGAAAACTGTTTCTATTGCGATATTGCACGTATGACAGATCTCTATACCAGAGTTTTCTCATTTCTTCGTAAAAGTGTGTAACAGGAGAACCCCATGTCTAAACTGTAAATAGAGTTTCTTAGCTAAAAAGGGTTGTATATCATCCAGAACCAGTTCGATGGAATAGCTTTCCTTTACAGCTAGAAACTCAGAAGTTAATCGGCCCAGAGTAGGGCTCCTAAAAAGAGCCAAAAGCTTGTATTCTCTATAACTCATTGCCAATTCCTTCTTAGCAATCGACATGGAGCATTCTTCTGGAGCACTCCAAAGAGTAGATCTGCCAAGGGTCTTACATGTATCTTTTACAAATCTGAGCCAGATAATTTTTTGGGCTCCCGGTAGCCCCATCAATTTTTGCAATTCCTCCCTAAAATGTATTACTTCTGGGGTGCTCCATAGGCGCCGCCAGTATAGTATTGGTCTTAGGGAGGCTTCCTCCGCAATGGGTCTTATGCCTAGATCCATACGTAATGAAACTAGAGGAGTACTAGATGGTAACATAATGAGTTGTCTGATGAAACTATTTTCAATATATATTAGCCTATTTAATGCACAGTGGCCCCATAGCTCTGCCCCGTACAAAGTAGCACTCCCTTGCCTGTACTTTGTATAATTCCAGGGCGGGGCTGACCGCACGATTCACAGCACTTCTGTAAAATTTTTGTATACCTCCTGCTACCTGAGTCAGTTTTAGACTGGCTTTAATAAGTTGTACTCCTCAATCCATTCTTTCGGTAAGTGTAATGCCCAAGTAATCAAAGGTATTAACCTTTTCTATAGCTTGCCCATTTAGGCTGGGATTTAAGTGAGTGGTACTGCCTGTGTTAAAGGCCATATATTTAGTTTTTTGGAGATTAATCTCCAGGCCCCGATGCTTGCAGAAGACACCAAAGTTGTCCAACGTCCGCTGTATCCCCATAGGGGACTTGGCAAGCAATAAAGTGTCGTCCGCAAACATCAGGGCCGGTATTTTTCTATTGGCCAACCTAGGGGCATCAATATTCTTCCCCGCATTAAGGGCGTCCACCAGGCCATTGATATATAAGGAAAAAAGAGTAGGCGCCAGGACACAGCCCTGGCGTACACCCCTCTCCACCGGGATAGGAGATGTTAATCTACCCACTTTGCCATAACAAATTTGTGTAAAGTTGTTTAAATGCAAGTGTTGGATCAACTGCCAGAGATATTCTGGAGCTCCCATATCTAAGAGAGTTTTCCAGAGCTTATCCCGCGGTACAAGGTCGAACGCAGACTTCAGGTCTACAAAAATGAGGTATAAACTGCCTTGTTCTATTTTTACTGTTTTCCAGTAAATCATATGTAGCCTGAAGATCTGATCGATTGTCGACATTCGTTCCCTGAAACCAACTTGGAGAGGGGTGACAACATTAAAGTCTTCCATCCAGGCCTGTAGGCGCACTAGAAGAACACGAGCAAATACTTTTTGGGACACACCTATTAAGCTAATGGGGCGATAGTTAACAGGCAAAAGGGGTGAGCCTTTCTTAAAAATAGGTATTATTTCTGCCCCAGCCCACGAGTGTGGAATTGACATTCCTTGTAGAATTGCGTTAAACAAGACTAGCAAGTAAGGAGCCCATATAGACGGTTCGGAGCGAAAGAGATCGCCTGGAATCTTGTCTAGGCCTGGGGCCTTAGCCGGCGCTATCTTCCCTAATGCCAATATAACCTCTTTCAAAGTTATCAGGAGATGGTCCGGAACACTGGAGGTCCTTTGCAGTTGACCGTATGTATTGGTAGCTTCGCCCTCTCTAATTCCTACATATAGGGCTTCAAAATGGGTCTTCCAGGCTCCCTCACTAATATTGGGTTCAAGGGCTGGTTTACCTTCTTTAGAGCCCTGATTGATAAGGTTCCAAAAGGTGCGCATATCACCCGTCTTTAGGGCAGTTCTAATTTCATCCCACATTTGGGATGCCCACTCACTTTTGGCCTTCATCAACTCTAGTTTATATTTAACCCTTTCTTCTCTGATCTTTGACCTCTCACGCTGTTTGATGGAATAAAGGAGGTTAGTTCTGGCTTTACGACAGTTTGAATTATACCAGCCGTGCCGTGGCTTAGTCACACCCTTCACTTTCCTTTCTCTGTGGAAAAATACTGTCACAGAGTTGGCAAGATCTTGGTGGTTGTTTTCCAGGACTTCAAGAAACTCCTTAATATCACCAGCTTGGCCGGCAACCTTTAAAGACGAGATCATTTTCTGATATAGTGCTGCCAAGTTATTTTGGGATTTAACAAATTCACACCACCGGACTCTTCTACCCCCATTGACCTGTATCAGTCCCTAGTCTTCATGTAAACTATTTTCCTGCGCACTTTTTACAGAAGGCAATAAAAATTCTAAAGAAAGGGCATTATGATCACTATCAATACGAGGGATAATTTTAAATTCCACACTCTATTCCAAGAGCTTGTAGAGCCCATTCAATAAAAGAGGTATGCCCAGGTCTGTTAAATGTACAAACCCCTGGGTTGTCTGATTTGGTCCTACCATTGCATGCTCTTAAGGAGAAATTTAAAATAAGGGTGGTTAGTTGCAAGGCTAATGGAGTCCAAATGTCAACAGATGGCAAACTTGACTCGGGAATGGACCAATACCGGTCATCCTCTTCAATTGTGCCCATGTCAAGTCCATTTAGGGGTTCAAAGTGGCAATTCATATCACCTCCCACAATCACCTCAATATCACCAGGTATGGATAAAAGGAAAGAGGTTAGATCTTCTAAGGTGGGAGAAATATGTCCCCTACGAACTGGTCGAGAATAGACATTAAGGCAAATGTTGTCCCTTTATCAAAAATTTAAAAAATACATAAAATGTCCTGGGAATGTGTATCCACCTGCTTTACCTCGCATCCTAAATGAGTTCCCACCCAAGTACACAACCCTCCAGAGGGTCTACCCCTCCCCGGCT
This sequence comes from Triturus cristatus, assembly GCF_964204655.1. Classification (NCBI taxonomy): domain Eukaryota; kingdom Metazoa; phylum Chordata; class Amphibia; order Caudata; family Salamandridae; genus Triturus; species Triturus cristatus. Next base: position 1,007,052,709 of record NC_140587.1, on the reverse strand, counting down.
GTGTTGCTGGAATAGAAAAGGTTTCATAGCCAGCTTTACAGGGTTCTAACCGGGCCCAAGTTTCCTGGAACAAACACAGGTCAAATGATTCGACTAATTCAATCCATTCTGGAATATCCATCTTGGGTGCAATCCCTGCGACATTCCAGGAGAGGAGCCGGAAAGGCGCAGCACCTGTTCCTGGAGGTATATTAAGGGCACAAGAATCTAAAACCATAGAATCAACTAATTGCACCCTCCTGCCTAAAGGCAAACACACTACAGGAGAAGGGGGTCGTGGTTCAGGGCTCAACCCATCATTTACTAAGTTCTTAATCTTAGGGGTCTCAGACCTAGGAGCATCGCCCAAGTTATCTACTTTCAAATCTTTGCATTCTTTTTTATGCATATGACATTGCTATGATACATCAGCCCACCCCCTAAGTGGGGACTCTTCATGATTGACCAAATCTATTTGCAATGACACCCTGGGGTTATGTCAATCTACAGCATCCAGGGGGTCGAATCTATTAAAAACCGAAACATATAAAGGGTGCTGTACACAGAGGATTCTGCTGCACTTGGTGATAAAAATTCCTCTGGGACCAGTTCTCTCTGTCCCGGGAACAACTATTTCTGATTTCTCTAAACTGTGGAATATTTGGGGGATAAAAATAACAAAGTGGGAGAAGGCTAATACTGCCCCCTCCTTTGATGCTACTACTATTAATTAGTGAGTAGACCGTGTACTCATTTCTAAAATTAATCATGACACACTCTCCATTGATGTCTTTACGTCCTTGGCCCACCCAGTTCACCCTGCGTACCATAATAATTTCCCTGGCGTCCCTGATTTTATATTGTTTATTTAGCATTAGCCAATGTAGGGCTTTATTTCTTAGTTCCGAAAAAGATTCTCTGTGCCCTTTTTTTAGCTCCGGGACGTCTGCCAAAATTAGAGCAAGGGAAGCTGAGGCTGGTGGAAGATCTAAACAGGGTAATTGGGAGGATGGTTCAGAGGCACCCATATGAGACACAAACTTTTGTCTAGAATCAACTGGATTGTTGGCTTCAATACATACTATAGTTGATCTATTTTTGTTAGCTCTTATCTGTGAGCATTGAGTATCATTTTTGCTCAGAGGGACCATATTCGCCTCAGCTAGGGTACCCTGAATTATTTCCTGCTCTGCAGAGATAGCTAAACTAATAGGTAGATCATTAGTAGTCCCCCTTGGAGGGTTTGTTTCTCTATCCCTTCTCTATCTCTATCGACCCATTGTTCTACCATTTTAGCTAACTTGTCCACCCGATCCCAGGTATTTTTAAGTTCCTCCCTGACAATAGACCTCACATGAATTTGTATGTCCAATATAACCTCTGTGACCCACAATAGTCGATCCTGGGCTACATGAGTGGGGGAAGATTGTTCCAGATCACTCAAGTCTATTGTGGATTTTGATTGTTTGGTGATCTTGGTCTTTGATTTTGTCCGGAGTGACACTTTCCTAGTTTTGGGACGGGCGCCTCTAGTTGCCATCTCCTCTGAAGTTTCAGCTATACAGCCTGGTGGTGGAGTTGAAGAATCCAAATTTAGAGGAATAGAATTTGCAGTAACAGAGAATAAAGTCTCTGTTGGAGCAAGGATAGGAGTAAGTGAAAGCCGTCTTTCAGTTAGTTCAATCTCATTAGCGACGGCACCAATAGCTCTTTGAAGCATTTTGTCAATTGCTGTTGGTTGAACCAGTGGCGGAACGGGGGCCGGAGCCTTTTGGGGCTTATCAATAATTACACGCCTGCCCATTGTTCATCAAACAGAGGACCTCCTTTTAGATTTGAAATAAATATATCTAAGGAGCACCTACCTTGTGGCCAAATAAGGTAGACAATTAAAGATAAATGGCCCAGCTCAGCCTCTGCCAGTCACTGACGTGCAAGGACGAGCCCGCCCTTGGCCCGGGCTTCGCCCGGGCTCGGCCAGCGCACGTCCCGATGAAGGGCGCTCTTAAAGACACCTGGTGCCAAGCAATGACGCCAGGACAAGTACGCCGTGGCCGGGGCAGCTGGGACTTGAAATCTGGAGGAAAGTTCAAGCCGTTTCCCTCACGGCGTCTGTGGTGACCAGGTTCAGCCGTTCCCCTCACGGCAGGATCAAAGGACAGCAAACAGCCCCCTCACAGGCAGGTGCAGCCTGGGACTTGAAGTTTCACTTTTAACAGAGTAAACAGGGGTTTAAATTCCCACAAGCTGAGTGCTGAGTGCTGTTTACTCCAAAACCAGGACTGGCTGAAGGTGTCACTCGGGACCGGGCCTTCAATTTGTGAATGCTGACACCAAACAAACCCCCTCAGCACCCTTTGAGTGAGGGCGGCGAATGAGCCATTTCCCGAGGAAGACGGTCCACTCTCGCCTGCACCGTCACCGACTTTCACTTGTAGGTGAGAGGTCACGGCTCACTCGCCTAGAGCTCCTTTTAATGCTAGCTCCAAATTTCTGTTCTAGGCACTAGGGTGTAATCCGGTGTGATGGTGTTCAGCCACCAGACACAGACTGGACCCTTCAGCTCTCGCGCTGGTGTCCTTCTGGTCCCAAGCTGGTTGTCCACATGCACCAGGCTCACGGGTTCCCTCCTGGTTTACTTTTCACCGTCCCAGCCTCTCCCTTTGCATCTGTCCGCGCCGTTCCACTTGCCCGAGATCCTCTAGAGCTGCTGCCGCTTGACTCAAACATGAAGCAAAACTTGGCAGTTTCCTGTGGCGTCCAGTTCCCCAGCCAGGAGCCTCGAGGCGCACGGCGTCCTCTCACAGCCCCGTCCGATCCGGCCCCCTGCGCTGCTCGGTCCAGCCCCCAGGCAGTTTCAATAAGGCTGTAACATTATAAAATAAGTACAAAGAGAGACACACTCACACAACTATAGGTATATCACTCAAGTGCTCGTGACCTCAGGCCGCTTTAGAACTGGCGTCTTTGCATTTCATTTGTTACATCTAAAACAAATCGGGGGAACCCCAAGCCACCACAATAATAGCACTATGAATGCGGTTGTAGCCAAATTTCCATGTATTATCGTGAATGGAATTTTGTATAGCACTTACCAAAGTAGTCTTATTGTGGTCATATAACCTGAATAAAAATGGAGGTAAGGCAACATGTGAGAAATCTAAAGTAAGACAGACCGTGGAACACGTGATCGTGTTACTCATTAAAGAAGGTCATACTATGAGATCTGCTACGGTTGGAATAACATAAGTTGATCAAGAGCAGAGACGCTCCCTTCGGTCAAACGTTACCATGTTGATTTTACTCTATCCACGGGTGTTCTTTAATTTTAGCGGGAACAGACCAGTAGCGGCTTGTCTCTGAGACCCACACAGGTACACAGGGTTCTCTTCGCAGCACATTTGCATATTTTGATCCATTATTTATTCCATAGTGTACCCTTCATGATTGGACTTTGTACGCTCCCTCTCTGCTCTTGATCACCTAATGTTATTCCAACCGTAGCGGACCTCATAGCATGACCTTCTTTAATGAGCAACACTATCACGTGTTCCACGGTCTGTCTTACTGTAGACTGAGTTATGAGTCATGTTCACTAACCTGTGTTCACACTCCAAACCCCCCCCAGAAGCCTTGGACTGCTCGTGCACAACTACCACTGAGAGTCAAGTGCAGAAGGAGTACTTGGTCAAGTTGCTCTGGATCTTAGGTAGGTTGAGGGTAGGACGTCAGGAGTAAAAGCCCTTAACCACCACGGTTGAGCCCCAGTAACTTCAGAATGCCCCTTGGCTCTATGAAAGGGGTTCTAACACTTGCCATTAACAAGAAGGCTGGGAATAGATTGGAAATTATTCAACATGTTGCTGCTAGGCTGTTGGGCCTTTTACCTTAATCTCATTCTGATTTTCAACCAGCTACGGAGCCTTCACTGGCTGCCTGTTGAGAAACAGATTAAATTCAAGACTATGTCTATCATTCATTGTGCCCTTAACAATACGGACCATCTATTCTTAACTCCCTTGTAAAACCCTACCACCTGGCATGCCCAAGATCCTCTGACGGCTGTCTTTTGAATGTACCTTGTGTTGCATTAATGAGGAAGGGAGGCAGTTTGTTCCGATGACTTGGGCCAGGACTCTGAAACCAGCTTTCTGTAACCCTTCGAAGCAACGCCAATTACAGGTCCTGTAGGAAAAAGCTAAACACCTTGCTGTTTTAAGGCTGGATTTTTTTCTCTTACTTTCTTCTGTTTCTCTATTGGGTGGACTGTAAAGCCCTCTTTAGGGCAGTCATGGATGATATAAATTATCAGTAACATAACAAAACATCTCCTACAGGGAATGGACTTTATGGTAGAGCATGCACCTTGGACTGACCACGCCAATGCTCATTGTCTTTCCTGGTTTTTGTTCCTTAGAGGAAAGAACTGCCATAAGGGTGATTAGTTCTTCCTAAGTTCAGGGGGGGATACATGTTAGATGTGATATCCTTGGCATGGTATTTCGCCAAACATTTTGCCTTTACTCCCCAAGTTTTGCTGAACTTTTTTTGTTGACATTAGAACTATGTGCACTTTACTTAACCAATGCTAACATGCTTCTATTCTATCCTAAAAACTTGGTAACATTACACTACACCTAATTGCCATGTTTACTTTACTTTTAAGTCCCTAGTTAATGGTACTAGATGTACACAGGGCCTGCTAATTAAATGCTACAAGTGGGCTGCAGCACTCATTGTGCCACCGACTAAGGTAGTCTTTTAAAACATGACTCAGGCCTGCCCCTGCAACCTGTTGTGCAGTTTTAAACTGTCATTCAACTTAGCCTTGGCAAAATCGTGAGGTACAGTCTTTCCTTTTTAAAACATATAGTTACCCCTAAGATAAGACGTAATCACCCCTAGGCTGAGTGCATCAAATTTAAAAAGTAGGACATGTGTTTTTAAGTTTTACATGTTCTAACAGAGAACAACTAGTAGTGTTCCACTGTTGTAAGGTCTGTCTCTTGCATGTACCAAAACTGGGTTGCCTTATTACATTTAATAAGTGCTAACTTCAATTTGGGATCAGATAGATATATGCTATTTATACTCAAATGAATTGTAATTTAACATCCACCCTAATTGTAAAGGCAGATTTTAAGTTATAATTTTGAAAATGCCACTTTTAGAAAGATGGCATTTTATTGTCCAAACCAACTGTGCCTATCTGCCAGTGTCCTGGGTCACATGATTGTGAATGGCCCTGTGGGTTGTGTATTGCTTTTAGATAGTAATTATAAACAACAAGGGTCCCTAGGAGCAGGTAAGATAGAGAAGGGAATAAATAAGGACCCGATCAGTGCTTATTTTCATAGACTTGTCCAGCCGGACAGTGGTCATAGGTTTTTACTGATATAGTAATTAAACGGCAGTATACAGAAGAAATTCTCAAAGTTGGACACAAGCCTGTGTCCCGTACATTTAAATAGGAAAAAACATACACAACAAAAAAGGTTCAGGCAAAGAGTTGTTTGTTACAATTGGGCAAGAAATCGAAGATGAACTTAACAAACCATACATAAAACAACCTTATGTATAGAACATATTATCATTAGAGACATATAGGGTGTGTACTGGTGTCGACGGCGTTTCGATCCTATTAACGCAGTATAAGGATCATCATCAGGACAACAAAAATTATGCCTGTACAATAAACCTGAGTAACGGGAGAAGGCAAGGAGATGGTGCGGTGAACTTGATCCAAGTCACAGGGAGGTGAGGAGCTGAGGCATCACGGGCGGTTGGAATACATCGCGTAGTGAATAGGGTATTGCGCGGCAATGCACGGGAATTAGATAATTACTACAGCTCGTAGTGAGGCAATTTAAGTCGGCAGGGTCCTCGACTTATGAGCGGATCCGGAGAATCCTGGGGCTCAAGGCAAACCGCGGCAATGCGCGTGCAAGAGTGAATGTGGAGGTCCGGCAGTGCGTGAAGCATGGTCCGATAATACGGCTGCTTTTAGATAGTGACACAAAGACAGCCTAGGTGTGAGGAAGCGAGTGGTCCTAACAGGATGGCAGGAGAGGAGCTGTACCCTCTCATGATTACATTTCAAAAGGCTCTACCTGCAGTACACACAAAGGAACCTGACACCAGGGTTGCCCTGCCTTTTGTCACCCTAGACAGTATAGAGACAGGACCTGGGGAAGGGGCAGAAATTACCAGAACCAGTTTTGTGGGTGGGCCAGGTTATTCCCTCACACAAAGGATGGTACCAGGTATAAAAGTGGGACCTTCAAGAACCTCTCATCAAAACACGACTGCACCTGTAGAAAAGTCAGTAGAAGGACTGCCCTACTGCCAGAAGGACTGCCCTGCTGCTTGAAAGACTGCTTTGCTGTCTGTAGAAGAAGAATTAGACCTGCTTGCCTTGGTCACAGGCTACCCGAGTGACTACAAAGGTCAGATGGCTGACCTCCTGTGTGCGCTCCAGGGACACAACAAGCTTTCAAAGGCCTCCCTGCAACTGCCCAGCTGGCCAGCACCAACTGTGCCTGCCTGAACCTGCCTGAGCACTGCTGCTGGCCTCTGCTGGGGTGAGTCCTAATCTCCAAGAGGTGCCCAGAGGTTCCGGTGCCTTGGCTGGAATCATTTTGAATCCCTCCTCAAGAAAAAGTATAAATCCAGTGGTTTGGGCTCCTGGCGACTTTGAAGTGACCTCTTCTTGCTGAGAATTAACAACCTAGTGAGACCTGCTCTTCGTGCTGCCAGCAATCATCTTTCACGATCATTTAGCGTGAACCTCCAGCGATGACCAACTCTTGGCACCACAGCAACCAGCATTCGGGTTGCTGGCCCTACTCTTCACGCCTAAAGCCTCCTGATCGCGGCCCCCTCCAATGCAAATTAATCAATTAATCAGTATTTATAAATCACCCAATAGGGTAAGCAGGTTAGATTCCGGAGGTTTATTCGAACATGCTAGGTCTTGAGTACCATTCGGAATTCCGTAAGAGAGGCGATGATCTGAAGTTGCGTGGAGAGACTGTTCCAGGTCGTTACTATGATGTGGTGAATAGAGCAACCTCCACTTCTGCTTCAGTAGATGCAGAGAGTATGGGCAAGTGAGATGGAGTTGGAGCATAGTCTTCTAGACAAGTGGTGGAAGTTCAATCGGTGGTTAATGTAGGTGAGTCCTTGGTTGTTTAGAGCTTTGTGTGCATGGGTCAGCGGCTTGAATTAGAATCTCTTCTGTACAGGGAACCAGTGAACTTATCTGAGGTGGGGTGTGATGTGGGTTTGTTGGGGGAGGCCATGGCTGAGTCTGTCTATGGCGTTCTGTACGGTCTGAAGTCTCTGTAGGAGGTGTACAGCGATTCCTACATAGAGCTCATTGCCTTAGACCAGTGGGCTGGTGATGAGGGTCTGTGTCACGGTGGAACTCTTTGCGCTAGACTTGAACTTGTGACTTTCTTCCGGTTTAGCGCTACCAGATAACAGCGAGTGGCACTTTGAGCTTATTGGCGCTGGTTTTACCTAAAATTTAAATAATTAGTATCTCTGGTCCTACTGATTTTAATTTGTTTCTTTTGGTGTCATTTTAATTTTTCAAATTTACTTAGTTTTTCTGAAATTGGTTTGGGATTTTTCTTGTGTCGTGTTTTCACTTTATTACTGTTTGTGTGCTGCATAAATACTTTGCACATTACCTCTAATATAAGCCTGACTGTATATGTGCCAAGGTACTAGACGGTTAGGCACAGGTTAATTTTGTGACTTTTGTGGTTCACCCTCACAAGGATTGTGTTTATTTTTGGAGTGTGGCTTCCAGTCTCTAAAATAATACCACAATATCTCACACCTGGTATACCCAGGTCCTTGCGATTTACAGTACTGTGAGCTGGCTCATGGACTCATGCATCTACTCTAGGAACCTGTGTGATCTCATAGACACAAGTTCATACCCAGTACAGTCTAATCAACCCTTCATCCACACAAAGTTGATCAAATTAGTACCATTCATGTAACCTACAATATAAAGTTGTTATTGAGCACTAAGGTGCCTTAAGGGGTGGTTGTGCTCTTTACAAATATACCTATTATGTTATCTTAAGGGATTGAGATCTGAAGGGCATCTGAAAAAACAGTTTTGTGTGGGATGGACAGTATATGAAAAAAAATATGCTGAGAGCATTGCAGCTTGAGAGCAGCAGACTACCATTAATTCACATTCTGAAACGCTGATTTCCTTGATGTTGGATGTAGCTAGGGCCTTTTGTAGACCAACCCTAGGGCTCTGCCTGTCTTAATATGGGGATAATTTCTGAAGAGGGTTAGGTATATTTTGGGAATTGTGAAACCCTCATCTTTGTCAAGTCATGTTTCAGTGATAAAGAGGACGTCACATTTGAAGTCTACCAGTAAGCCGTGCAGTTTGTGTTCTCCATATTGTCTTTATACGTTTTTTTAAAAGTAAGTTGGCATGTTCTGTGATTGGTTTGCTTGTGTTATGTTCCTTGCTGCCAAAATCAGTTAGAGGCATTTCCTATTGTCATAAATGATTTGTCAGTGTGGCGCATATTTGAACCTTGCTTGATTCAGTATTCCATGGTGTAGGCACAATGGCAGAACCTTTTTGTATTGGTAGGCAGTGACTTATCTACACCATATTTTTGAGTTTACCCTGATGCTTTGCATACTTTCATAAATGTATTTCCTTTATTGCACATACAATAATTCCTTCCCTTGAAGGAACACTGCTGTAGCAAATGACTAAGGAGACTCTCAAATTGTTTTGTGCTTACTCTGCTGTTCATTCATCTTTGCTGCACTTGTACTCATGGGATAACTTTCCTTCTTCTACAATAGGGCTTGATTTAGAGTAGGGGTGGGCTGAGTTTACAGAGTCCTACTATGAAGAATTCTGTGAAGTCACAAAAAAACTCTGCAGCGCTACGCAGAGTTCTGCTTTTGGGCGGAGTTTTCCGGTGTGCATGTTCGCATTGTATTGGGAACGTGGAGTACATCAGTGTGCTCCAAAACCACGTGGGAACGGCAGTACGCCGTCCTAAAGTGTGCTTGCAGTCTAAAGCCTGAGTAAACAGCACCACACGGTCCGCATATGTGCTGCCATCTTGTTTATCTGCTCTCTGTTATGGTGCTGGGCCTAAATTTTAATCTCTTCTTCATCATTGTAATCCTCCTTCGTTATTACTTTTCTACCCCTAATTTTTATTTTTTGCAATAGTGTGTCTTTGTGTTTGTGTATTTTACATTTTTTGTGTACATTTTTTAACTTAGTTTATTTCCCTCTCTTTCCTTATTTCATTCTTCTTTATTTTCCCTTTCTTTTCCTTCTTAGCTAATATTTCCCCACCCAGCACGATAGCAGAGGGGCGACATTCATGTGGGTGGCGCCGCTGCCCAGGTGTGCAGCCCCGGGCAATCTTTGGAGAGGAGAAGGTGTTAGCACTATTTGTTTTGTGCAGTGCCACCTCCCCTCAATGCTGGCAGCAGATGGCCCTTAGAGGCTACCACCAGCGGGGGCTTCAGTGGTGCTGGGGGGCGGTACAGTGGTGGGTGCAGTGCACCAGCAAGTTTCAGCGCACTGCGAAGCAGCTGAGGCACTGCTGGGCATACAACCTCGACTGGGAACAGGACCTTGCTAGGTGTCGAGATTCCGGATCTTGATGAGTATCAATTATTTGTTGTGTTTGTGTTCTACAATGTTAAAAACAAATCAGAATAGCATGCTGGTCACACTCAGAGGTAAGTTATGTTTAGTAAAGGTTACTCTGGTATATTGTTGTGTGATCCAGTTTCTAGTTTCTGCTAAGCAGGTGCCTCAACCTAATCGCATTCATCAGGTGCTCGCTTTGGCTAATTAATTAAGAAGCCATTTCAGACTGTTTCTTCTGTCACTATAGTGAATGACTGAGTAGCGCGTTCTCTCTGTGACTTTGTTTATGTAGCTCGTACAGCTCCAGGTGATTTATTTGATTTCACAGTGATGATGTGAAGCATGCATCTATGCATTGCAAAAAAGGGAGACTGAGTTGGCTCATCAAGGGTGTTGAGCAATGGGAATAGAATAAAATTAAAGATCATTCACTGCAATGCACTAGTTCTAAATATAGTTTTTGTTAAGGAGATTTGGAATATGGATTTAATGACAGTCAATAGACTTGAGTCAAAACTAGTAGTACTATAAGTGATCTGTTTTAGTGACTGCGTTTGCTTTTCATAAAACATTTTGTGGAGATTATTAACAGAATAAATAAAATATTTTTATTTATCTTCTTAATTTCTTTTATCAGCACCCAAGGGCAAGAAGAGGTACGATTCTGAGGGTCCAGGACATGCTGGTCAGCCGGCGCGGACCATAAGCGCCGCTACCTCTGCAGATCCCAGTAAGTCCTTTTATGATTGTTGTGGACCTCTTAGGGTAGAACTGTAGAATCTTGGGGTATTTTGTCGGAATGTTGGTGCTATCTATCATGAATCGTGAAGATTCTGATGTATGTTTGTTCAGAAGGCTTTCCTTTTCCTGTTTATGCCTAGCTCTAACACAGTTCAGTTCACAAGACTGTGGCCATGGTCATCATGGACCACCACCTCCCCATGTAGTGTGCTGCAGACCCGCTCATTTATGAACATTTATCATGATCCAGGTCGTATACCAGGGACAGCGAGTCATCGGAGTTAAAAGCCACGAATAAAGCCACCCCGATATCAGAAGGACGTGATTGTTGGAACGTGCCTCTGATAAGTAAACGCCTCTGAAACTAGCAAGGTTTTAACCTCAAAGAAAGCCTACGGGGAAGTCAAAACGAGACAGAGTTCGACTTTTACACTCTACTATATATTTTTAGGGATTAAAACTATATCGCCTTTGAAGCGAAGAAGAAGTCGTTTTGATATCACGGATGGTCTTCTTTGAATCAAAAAGGTCCTAGTAGCCGGATCACGTTTTCCACAACACGTTGGGAGCCTCACTGAAGTGCAAATGCACCGGTGAGAGTAAAGCCATTTTAAGGAGCAAATATCTTTATGTGTCCTGATGAAAGTGGTACTATTGAGAATGCACCACTAAAACCTAGCTTTTTTTGTTAAATTTGGACAATTCAGCAGCCAAATAGAGACAGAGAATCTAGACCCATGCCCTCTGCTGTTTATAAGGGATCCAAATTAACATCTACATGACAAAGTTTATTGTCTGTGTTCATTCTCCTTTAGGGATATTGTAATAATTACAATATAGAGAATTGTGTCTTTTGTGGTATGTTGTTTTAAAGTGTTTTTAATATACTGTGGTGATATAAATTGTACCAATAGACAGGTGTTTATGGATTAAAATACATATATATTTTGTAAAATTTGGTGTTGTATAAGTGCTTTGATACATTCAGAGTAATAAATAAAGCGTGCTGGTGAATTGAGTGTCTTAGAGGCATGAATGGCATGAGATAGATCCTGACCAAAGGGAAACATTTTTTTTAACTTTGCAAGTATGGACAACACAAACGAAAACAGCAGAAGGGAAAATAACTTGGACCTGCACTAAAGGACAATCTGCGAAAGGTGTACCTAGAAGCACTGAGGTAAGAAATATCCTCCTCTTCTGCCACATAGACTGAGTCTCAGGCATCCTACGCGTATTGTGAGGAGTACCTGTTTCCCAACCTTCCAGTACCATAAGCACATGCCTAAATGCAAAGCCAAAGCAAAGCAGCGCGTAAACTCCGTGTAGAAAGGGGTACAGACCGCAGATGGGGAAAGAAAGACAAAGTAGCACACAGAACCATTGCAAAACCGCTGCATAAGTGGAAAGAAATTACCGCAGACAACAGCAGGGGGCTGACCTTTCAAAGGCTTGAGGCAGAAAGGTGTTGTCGCGATCCTTAGTGGAGAACACTACTGTGGGTAGCCCTTGCAACTAGAAGATGTAGAAATACCCCCAAGCCAGACCTACAAGGATGGACTACTCGCGATTATAGTGGGCCTGCACCTTAATTAACACACAATTACATGCACCGCCATGCTGTGCTACAGAACACTCCCTTCTCAACCTGCAGACTCCTGACTCCAGAATTCAAAATATACACCTTGAAGAGATGGGGTGCATTGATGGAAAACAATTCAGGCTGCCCTTTGAGGCTTGCAAATCAACGCCCGGACCGGTGGGGGACTCAAATATGGGCATGGAAGAAGGCCATTGTTCACAATCCCAGCCAGAAGACACTGACATGCATTCCTTGCTGCTTGCCGTGCATCAAGCTCTAAAAAAGCCAAAATGGACTTCATGAGTGTGCGCATGGATTTCATTACGCAACAACTGGAAAAACAAGACAGGCGTATAATTGAGTCCGAACAGCAAAATATCCAACATAGTAGACAACTCCACGCAGAGACCAAATACAACATATGGAACACATCCTGCAAACTGTTGCTGCTAAGAATGTGGATTTGGAGGCAAAATCCTGGAGGAACAACTTCCACATCCTGGGCATTCTGGAATCCACAGCCATGGGACGAATGGAAGATTACATGGAGAATATGTTGCTAGCGCTGTTTGACGCCTCAGCATTGTCCAAACAGCAAGTAGTGGGAAGTGCGCACATGTCACTGGCAGCAAGACCCCCACCACGCACGCCATCTTGGCCCATCATAGCTCGGTTGTTAAACTATTGTGACCGCGACGTGGTGCTCTGACTGGCTAAGGAGCGGTGCCAACTCACCTATGAAGGGAATGAAGTATCTTTCTATCCTGAATTCACCATGGTGGTGCAAGAACCTTGCAAAAAATATCTGCCCGTGAAGCGAACACTGCAGCAAGCAAATATTCCCCAAGCCATGCACTACCTCACCAAACTATGCATCAGAGTACAAGGCAAACACCATACCTTTACCACTCCGCAGCAGGCCCAGGAATACCGGCAAGAAGAGGGAAGGTGATGTACCCAGGCGGTCAGTGAGGAGACCACCTCTAGACCCATGACTCCACTGTCAGAAAATGATTGACATAAGCTTGAGCCCCTCTCAAATATATAAAGAACTCTTCTCCTTATACTGCCGGTCCTCCGTACTCCAAACTACCTGTGGAATGAGCCCCCTCCAGCATGTACGATTTAATACACTGCAAGCCTTGGGAAGAGACACCTATGCGACAGCAGCTGAAGACATGCTACGCCCGCTGAACATCGAATATACCCCTGCATGGAAAAGCTCCATACGGGAAACAAACAATCACAAATATTGAGACAACTGATCTTCTACCCGGGTATCCTCGAATGATCGAGGGAAGATGCCTGGCTCTCCGGTGATCCCCCAAGTGGAATTTCCTACTGAGCAGTTAAGACTGCAAACTGTTTACTGTTTCAACTTCAAGCCCTACTCTTCTTTTCTTCTCCTACTGTTCTCTACTCCCCTTCTCTCCCCCACCTCTCCCCCTTTCCTGTTTTCATTACTCTCTTAACTGCTGATCCACCCTTCACATTGGAGGCGGCTGCATGATTTGGAGCAGTCCTGCCAGTAGACCTTTACTAAAGCAGCAGCATGGTAGGGTTCGGTCTTTCTTTTTCTATAGTTGGGTAGCAGGGAGGGATCCGCCGACGGGATTGGGCCATTGGTATGGGTGGAGAAAGTATAGAAATTGGGAATTGTTCTTGTTCTCATGTTGCACTAGATCATTGCCCCCAAGCGAACAGCAAAGTTTTGCTATGGAATGAAAGATTCAAAATCATTCAGTAGCAGATAACCAATCTGACCTATGTGCCCACCAGACACTGCTAAAAGCCCCCATTATAATCTTTTGACCGGGAATGTCAGAGGGTTGGGAGACCCTTGTAAACGCAGACACATAATTGGATACCTGGATAGACACACCGTACATATTGAGATGCTGCACAAGACACACTTTGACCCTGGTAAATCAATTAACCATGCAGCAAGTTGGGCCTCCCACATGTGCTTTGAATCTAATGTTACCTATTTTAGAAGCACTGCCATTCTGATCAAACGCAATACCCCGTACCACCCTGGAGGCTCTATTCAAGACCCACAGGGCCAATATAGCTTAATGTGGGGGAGAAATCAGTCATGCTGGTAAACTGCTATGGCCCTAATGTAGACAACGCCCTGTTCTATGACAGATTATGAGGCACTATCCTTAGTATAGGATCCATGCACCTCATATGGGGGGGATATTTTAATCTAACATTAGACTCTAGTAGAGATCGATCACAGAGCAACCCAGGACAGCACAGTAAAGCGAAAGCAGGGAAATACCTGGGAGGAATCATACATGACCACCTAATGATAGATGCATTGATAACATTGCATCCAACTTGCAACGAGGGTACATTCTACTCTATCGTTCAAGCCAGCTGACCGTGCATTAATAACTGGCTTCTATTGAGAGGCCTAAGCACCTGGCTCACCAGTGCAGAACATTTGCCATGCGCCTATTTTGACCATTCCCTAATGCTGATACAGTTATGCCCCCCCAGTCTCCATTTCCCCCAACCAATCTTGGAAATTATCCCCCAGAACCCACCCAGATGCAAGTTTCAAGGAGGAGGTCAGGCAAGAAATTAGCGTATTCTTTGATAGAAACTTTCACACAGTGCTGAGAATTGTGACCGTAAGGGAAGCATTTAAGGTAACAATACGGGGGTATGCATCATGAAAAGCAGGGGATTCTTGCACAACAAGGAAGGAGGCATGCTGCAAGAACTAGAACTCGACATTAAAGAAATGGAAACCCAGCTTGGGGACGACCCTGAGTGGAGCATTAAAGCTAAACTTTGTACCTTGATGACTGAATACCCAACAGAAGCAGAGCGAGAATGCCTGTTTCGTTCCAAATACCATTGAGCACGCCAATACGGGGAGGGGGAGAGACTTGGCAGAGCCTTAGCAGAAACAATACAGCCACCTCGATTCTCTAATTATATACTAGAAGTGGAAGTCTCTATGGGACGTATGCAGAAAGACACCTCTGATATCCTTCAGACATGTGCAACTTATTATGCACACCTATACTCCACATGCAGGGAGAGGCAAATGGAGGTACCCACCTGTTTGGAAGACACTGCGATGACATGGATCGAAGGGGCCCATAGGGAGTTCCTAGCTGCCGAAATAGAAGAAGATGAAATACG
The DNA here is from genome assembly GCF_964204655.1 of Triturus cristatus. Taxonomy (NCBI): domain Eukaryota; kingdom Metazoa; phylum Chordata; class Amphibia; order Caudata; family Salamandridae; genus Triturus; species Triturus cristatus. The sequence goes on along the minus strand of NC_140587.1, from coordinate 1,007,037,584 downwards.
AACAGCCATAATGTAGCTAAAATTGTGTAGAGCCCCAGGCCCTAACGGTTAACCACCCGACTTTTACACATGCTACTCTGGGGTATTGGTCTCTATACTCAGGAAAGTCTACGGAGAGGCCACAGAAGCAGGCCTACTACTGCCTGCAATGCGCAAAGCCATGATCATCTCCCTCCTAAAGCGTGGGAAGTCCACAACTAAGTGTGAAGCATACAAGTTCCTATCACTCATAGATTGTTATGCCAAAATATTAACTACAATATTAGCCAATAGACTCCATCTGTTAATGGACAAGCTGGTTCTGCCTGACCAATCTGGCTATGTGCTGGGATGAGCCGTCTCCCACAAACCTACGAACCCTGTTTGCACTCACACAGGACATAGATCCTGACCTAGCGGTGGTGGAGGTCTTTCTAGTTGCCACCAAAGTGTTTGACTCACTAGAATGGGGCTATTTATTCTCCATACAGAAAAGAATGGGATTCCTTCCTTTATTTAATGGATCACCCTACTGTACAAGCAACCACAGGTGATGGTGCAGATCAATGGATGCTGCTCCTACCCCATATTGATATCAAGAGGCACCAGACAGGGGTACCCATTGCCGCCCTTTTTGTTTCCCCTGGCAGTTGAACCTCTGGCTGCAAAATTGTGAGAGCACTACAAGGAATACGCACTGAGATACCCCGATCAACACTTACTAGTGTCCATGTACGTGGATGATGTCACGTTATATCTATGAGATCCACATAGAAGCCTAAACTCAGTCCTTTGGTAATTCATACGATTTAGGGGGTTGTCAGGAAACACCATCAACTGGAGTAAGTCCACGATGTTCCCCCTTACACCGAACACTTGTGGATTCTCACCAGATTATCCCTTGAAGTGGTTTAATGCTGATCTTAAATACTTGGGGATAGTAATCTCCAGAGACAGAGACGCAACGCTGAGGACAAACTATGGCACTGCGATGGACTCCATCACGAAATCGTTGTCACGTTGGATTACATTGCCGCTGTCACTCACAGGGCACATCTCGTTAATTAAAATGGTAATACTACCAAATTACATTACCTAGTCACAAATATACCATACTCTCCTGGGCGTCATTTCTTTCGCACTTTGCAAACACAACTGCTTAAACTAACATGGGGAGGCAAATAACCCAGAATACAGTGAAGTGTACTTACCCAACCCTTGGAAAAAGGCAGCTTTGAGGCTTCAGATATGGAACTCTACTACTTATGTGCGCAAGCACACTTTACGGTGTATTGGTTCCAACCGCCACCATATATGCCACACTTAGCAATAGAAAAGGGCTTCATGACCCCCCTCACCACCACATATTTCTTAGGAGCCAAGCTCCCTTGTTCTGGATACCCCTTGACAACAGTGGGCTGCACTGGGCTGGCCTAGCAAAAACTAGTGCAAAACCTAGGCAAGCCACTATTATACTCTCCATTAATATCATTGCCCTATCAACCTTGCATTCCAGTTACTCATGAAGCGACTTGTAGGATCATGCTCCAACACAGAGGGGCGAAAACATGGGGGGAGCTTTACCATGATGGGGAGTTTAAAGGACGTGCAACATTATTTCAGCAGGGCACACACACCTCATTGGAGGTTTTTATGTACATCAGAATCAGTCATGATGTCAAAGCAGTCACCCCTACCTTTCCGGAGAAGTCCCCCACGTTCTTCACACTACATACACTACTGCAAACCCTGCCACCTACACATTTGGTGCCTTGACTCTATAGAGCCGCACTGAGGGAATGACGAGAAGAGATGGGAGGAGTATGGGCTGGACGGGACTCGGAACTAGACACCCTAATGACAGATAAACAATGGCAATACTGCTGTAAACAGATGGGCAATAACGCCCAGTAGTCGGTTAAGAATATTACATTATAAATATTTACAGAGGGTTTCCTATACCCCGGCGAGGATGTATAGGCATCAACTTTGACTGGATGATCATTGTGCAAGATGCCGGAGTGAGGGGGCAGATTTCCTACATCAAGCATGGGGATGTAAAACAATCCAGGAGTACTGGCTGAAAGTGCTCAAAGCTTTATCACACATGACAGAACAACGCAGATGCACTTCTAGGCTACACAAAAGAAATAGCAGCCCCATTTAGGAAGCTAGTCTCACTGGGACTGTTACTGGTGAAATGACAAATAGCGTGCTGATGGGGGAGAGGAGGAGCCCCAACGTTAAAGGAATGGTTAGACGATATGACTTATTGCAAAGACCAACTCACCACATATGAAATTAAATGAAATGAAGGTTTTTGTAAAGCATGTATTTGCCAAGGCATCTTAGCGCTAACTGTCATTGATCTATGCAAGAGGGAGATAAAAAGTGGCTATGGTTTTAGGGCAAATAGCCATGTTTTTAGCGCTTTCAAAAACAGTTATAAATTGGCTTGGTTTCTAAGACTAATGGGTAATGTGTACCATAAATTAGGGGCCAGATGGAGAAAACTTGTACCACCCCATTTTACCAACTTTACCCTAGGAACCACAAGTAAGGAGGCTGAAGATGATCTGAGGTTTCACTGTGGGATGTGATGCTTGACATGATGACTGAGATAGGCAGGCTCAGCCCTGTTCAGTGTCTTATGCAGGATGCACATGGACTTGAATTGGATCCTTGACGGGACTGGAAGCCAGTGCAGATCTTGAATGCCTTGGCTTATAGGGATACATTTAGGAATTTTAAGCAGCAGACAGGCAGCTGCATTTTTCAGTGTTTGGTGCTTGTGTATAGTACTAATGTTTGCTCCTAAGTAGAGTGCATTACAGTAATCAATTTTAGATATCACCAGGGCAATGAGGACTGTTTTTCTGTGGGCCATAGGAATAAAAGGTAAACATTTTAGTAGGCCCCTTTAACGTGAATAAACACGATGAAGTGATGCTGTTGACCACGTCAGAAAATGATACATGCTCATTTAGCATGACCCGAGGTTTTTGACCTTATTTTCAGGCTCCGGGCAGGGCCCAGCTGCTCCCGGTCACCAGGAGGAGTTCCAAAGGGAGGTATCCCTACCAAACATAACCACTTTGGTTTTATCGTTATTTAACTTCAGGCAGTTATCTAGCATCCACCTAATAATATGACTCACACAATCATTGCATTTTGTTGCCACATCCTCAGGCTTAGATGATAAAGACACAACAATATGTGTGTCATCAGCATGACAAATGGCAGTGAAGCCATGGAAGCGGATAAGTTTGGCCAATGGAGTGACATAAGCATTCGACAGAGTTGGGGACAGTGAGGATCCCAGGGAAGTGTCCTGCATCCAAAATGTTATTAGGAAGGGGTGATTTCATTGCCATTATGAGCTTCTCGACTCATTCTGGTGTTAAGGAGCTAAATTTCTGTAAATAGACCTGCATGGTCGCCCCATCTTTGTTTGGCCCATCTGGATTGACACCAGCCTTGCCGTTAGAGAACTCATCGTAAAACATTTTCACTTTATCGTGAAATAATTCAGCTAATTTGTCGCAGCACTGCATATTAGGACTAAACTGTTTGCTATTGCCAAACTTGGTTAAGGCAGAAACTGTTTTAAAAAGTTCTCTAGCTGTATTTTTAGCATCAATAATATTCTCGGTGAAGAAATGTGATTTTGCCGAGAGTATTGACTCTTTATGCTTTTTTAATATATATACATATGCAGAACTATTACCCTACGCTTCACAACCCCGAAATATTACGGGTCAGCTACAAATCTATTTACAAGAGCATGCAACTGAGGGGGCAGAAAATAACACTGCCCAGTAAACTTCACGAATAAAGTACAGCTAGACTGGCACGGGAACTTTTACTATTCTGACTCACTCTTCCCCCTCCACCACTGCCACACAGACAGTAAGGACCACCGAGGTGACGGAAACAGCCTCAAACTAAAACATCCTCTTACGTCCACAAAATCCGATTAGGGACTGATGAATTGAGAAAGGCCAAAGTGACCATGGGGGCGCACTAATGGGGAATACTAGATGATGAGTAAGAAAGATGGGTACTAGAAAAGCACAACTTAGAGATGTGTCTAAGGTCTACAAGTAATTGAACCTATAACCACAAAGTTCAGATCTTGGGAGGCATTATGAAAGCTATTAAATGTCAGTGCAATGTAACGATGTGTGAATGTTATATATTGAAGATGTAATAATTAAAAAATAAAAAGGTTTGACATGTGAAATACACAGTGACGAATGCGCCAAATAAAATCTATATAACCCATTCCTTTACTTGTAGTGCAGTTCATTAGATTAATTTTCCTCAACATCTACTTACGGCAGACAGGATAATATATTAATACCTGCATTTCATGCATGAGGTGTGTGACTGACGTAGTAGCTTATTTATTATTCATCTGCCTCCTTGGATACAGGGTAGAAAGAGAAATACATTGGACGAAGAGCAGGGCCAATGGAATTAAAAATAGATAGTTGTCAACTATGCTGCAGACAGTAGCAAACTAGCAGAAGTGCTGACTAGCATTATTTTAGCACCACACACAACTTGTACTCCATAATAGTGCATAATGACGTTCTCATCAATGAGAAGTCATTTATTTTTCAACTCAAAGTTTCTGACTCTGTTTATAGTTACTTGAAAAGCCCATAGGGAAAGAAAAATCCAATCACTGCTTTTTTAATCCTGTGATGTTATTCTCTGCCTGTACCTTTCTGCCACACAGTCAGTGTTTTTTATGTTTCTGTGTGGGTAACATGTATTGGTAAAAGAAAACATAAAATTTCCCTTGTGATTCTCTTAATCATAATCAGATCAAATCATTTCCAATAGACCTAGGGGACCAGAATTGTACTGTTACTGTGCCACCCAGGTATTTAAAACAATTGTTTGCACGAGCATTATTTACAATTTGTCTTTTTAGTTTTTCTCAATATAGCTGCTCCTGCTGGTCCAGCCAGACCACCCGACAGGCAGGAGAGAGCGGCCCATTTGTGGCAGCAGAGGCTGGAGCCTATCCAGCAGGAATACGGTGTCTGGTGGTCTTGGAAGAGGAGGAGGAAGAAATAAATGCAGAACTGCCGGGCACCAGTGCAGCTGGTCCCCCTCGGCCTCCTGGCCATCCCATCACTGGTGCCGCCACCAGCCAGCTGCTGCTACTGCCCACCAGAATGGCAACAGGCCATTGCTGCTCTGCATCCTGCAACAGCTGGACACCATCGAGGGCCGGCTCACCTCAACGCAGCAGAGCATGACCAGCACACGACCGATATCCATAATGCCTTATTTTAGAGCTTTTTAAAAAAGATTTTTTGGTGAGAGGCATTTGTTGTTTGTTGGGGTGGGGTAGAGAGGGTGGAAAGGGCATTGGGAATGTAGAAACTGTCTTGGACATTTTAAGTTTTGGGGCTTGGGTCAGTTTTGTTTGGGAGAGGGGTGGGCATGTTGTTTGGGTGGAGAGGCTGGGTTGCTTTGTAAATAAATAAAGGGGGGAACTATTTTTTCTAATCAAAATTTGTGCCTGAAGTAGAATATTTTACATTTACTTTGCACTGCTGCCTTCAAGTAGTTTTGCACAGTTTATGTGCTGGTAACTTAAGAGTTAGCGTAGCACTTAGTTATAGATTCTAGGCTCATACTTCTCTATCTATCTTGACCATTACGGGGAATCCAGTTAATTTCTTTCTTACTAAGTTAAATTTCATCCAAACTAGTTGTCTTATCTGAATATACATGCAACAATAACAGGGGAGGCATCAAAACTTCACAAGCGTGCTCCCACTTCCAGTTCCACCCAGGTGAGCTCCAACTGTAGGATTGATCTGAATGATTGATTGATTATCCATAATAGGCAACTAAATAGAAGTACGTGGGTTATATCTTTATCAAATATTTACAAAGAATTGTCACTACCGAGTACTATGTGTTACAAAATGAAAATGCCTGATTGTGCTAAAATAGAAAAAATAGCAATGCTAGTAAGTTTTGGCTAATGTAGAGCTAGCAGTATTATTTGTGAAATCCTAAAGTTATCAATAATGGACTCAAAGTCTGGAGTCGATAAGCTTAGGTTAGGCATTTATTGTTAGGCATCACAAGGCCTGAATGATGATAATGCTGACGAATGATGTTCTTCATTCTATATCTAAAAAAATATGGATAATTTTTAATGCGTGATTTGGTAATGAGCCTTGTGTGGGCTACTGCTTAGAAGATTCTACAGTAAGTTGGTGTTGCTTTTCACAACATTCGCCCCGTCAAGTGTGTGATTTGTTGGTGGTGTATTTTAAGCCACACCTAAATAAAGAAAGAAAGTTAGGGGTTTGATGAATGGATGGCCAATGGGATTTGGGTAAAGGTTTGACAAAGACAAACGCTACAACACAAGGCTAACATTCATCTCTGCAAATAAGCAGCAGCCTATCATTCTCCATCAATCTGTTGTTGGAAGGAAACAAAGGAATGTGTATGACAGAGTACAGATACATGTATTACAAATAGTCCCTCTGCCCGAGATCCAATTTAACATATATCTAAATATTCTGTCTTCTAGGTTAGGTAGTGACCCCACCCACTTATCTTAATTAATATGATTGTTATAAGAAAAATTATACTGTATTTCAAAATTGAGCGGTGAGTGCATTTTCCTCGGGAATGTCCACTCTTTGGGTCCTGTCTGCACTGTTCAGGTAGGTAAACAGGAGTGTTGTTGAGCTCAGCTAGCTTTCACCTCTTGTTCGTGAAGGAGACTAGAAGAAGACCTGTGGAATGTTAAAGAGAAACTGTATTTATATGCAAAGGAGAAGGACAGAAGGAAGGTAAGCTTCATGAGGAGTGTATTAAGAAGACTAACAGGAACTGAAAAATAAACAAAAGGGGGACTCAGAGTATCACTTTAGCCACAGGTCTAACACACACACACACACACACACACACACACACACACACACATACACGTGTTACCATCCTTGTGGGGACTATGTGTGGACACCTGCCTTGTGGGGACTAACCTTTCCCAATGGTCTCAAATCATAATAATTACAGAAAATTGTTAAGAAAAAAATCAAGATACAGGTTCCTGCTTCAAATGTGCAAATATAGCTTTATTTCTGCACGCGCACAGTACCATCCTTATGGGGACTTAAACGCGTGTTACTATCCTTGTGAGGACTTACTCCAAACTTTTAATTTGTGATTGAATACAGTCATGGGCAAATTGTTAAATGGAATTTTTCAGTGCTATAGCTAAATTACATGATAGTTTAGTCTTATAGGAACAACCCCATGTGTCATAGGGACACATACAAATTAGATTTTAATGATAATGCATTTTTTTCAGTAGAAAACAATAGCATATCAAGTGCATATTTAGTCTATTGCCGTGTGCTCACACACTTTAAGGAATAAAGATACAACACATAGTTAAATTAATTTAGATGCCAAAGATCCTAAATTGTGGTCAAATGGGAAAGCCAAGTTGAGATTACCTGCTTTTTTTCATTACCTTCACCACTAGGCCTCCTCTTCTTTATAGGACTGTGCAATAATAGTTACAAAATATATGGCATGTGACTATAGTAATGTTTCTAGAGCTGACAGAGTGTGTGATGATAGTCCTGTTCAAGTCCCTGCAGAGCTAGTGTGTGGTTATATTGATGCCCAAGTCCCCACAGAGATAGTGTGTGATTATATTGAATCCCAGGTCCCCACAGGGATAGTGTGTGATTATATTGATGCCTATGTCCCCACAGAGCTGGTGTGTGATTATATTGATGCCTGGTTCCCACACAGATAATGAGTGATGATAGTCATGTTTAATTCCTCATAAAGATAGTGTGTGATTATATTGATGCTCAGGTCCCTACAAAGATAATGCGTGATTATGTTGATTCCCAGGTCTCCACAGAGATAGTGTGTGAGTGATAATAGTCATTTTCAATTCCTCATGAAGAAAGTGTGTGATTATTTGATGCCCAGGTCCCCACTGAGATGATAGTCCTGTTCTTTTCCTCAAAAAGCTAGCGTGTGATTATGTTGATGCCCAGGTCCCCACAGAGATAGTGTGTGATTATGTTGATTCCCAGGTCCCCACAGAGATAGTGTGTGATTATATTGATGCCCAGGTGCCCACACAGATAGTGTGTGATTAAATTGATGGCCAGGTCCCTACACAGATAGTGTGTGATTGTATTGATGCCCCAGCCCCCACAGAGATAGTGCGTGATGATAGTAATGTTCAATTCCTCATGGAGATAGTGTGTGATTGATTTTATTGATGCCTAGGTCCCCACAGAGATAGTGTGTGATGATAGTCATGTTCAATTCCTCATAAAGATAGTGTGTGACTGATTATATTGATGCCCAGGTCCCCACAGAGATAGCATTTAATTATACTCACTCTCCTGGCCCCGAAGACAGTGTGTGGTTATATTTATGTTCAAGTCCCTGCAGATATAGTGTGTGAATATAGTAATATTAGTGTTATTGCATAGATAGTGTGTGATGATAGTTATGTTGAAGCCATATGTGGTAGTACGTCATGAGACTGATGCTCAGGTCGCCACACATATAGCGTGATTATAGTCATGTTCAACTTCTCCAAGAGATAGTGACTTATTAAAGTCATGCCAAGGTCCCCACAGATAAACTGTTTGATTTTAGTCATGTTCAAGTCCCCAATGAACTAGTGTATTATGATAGTCATGTTGAATCCCAGGTAGAAATAGGGTTTTATTACACTAAGTCCACACAAATATACCATTAATTAAAGGTACTCTCAAGTCCAACTAGAGATAGTATTGGGTTATATTCATGATCAAGTACCCCCAGAGGTAGTATGCAATTATAGTTATGTTCAAATACCCACAGAGATGGTGTGTGATTATAAGCAGGTTCAAGTCCTCACATAGAGTGTTCTGTCAATGAACTCTATGACACTTTACTTTGCATGACAGCAATCTGCATCACTCCACTCTATGCCACTGCACTATGCCACTCTGCACCACTCTATGCGACTACACTCTCTGCCACTGTACTCTTCACCACTGCATTCTATGCCACTGCACCCTATGCCACTCTATTCGGCACATTCCACTCCGCACCACTGCTCTACTATGCACCATTCTAATCTACGCCACTGCATCCTATGACGCTGCATCGCACGCCGCTGAATTCTATGCTGTCGCACTCTATGCCACTGCACTCTACCTAAACAGCTCCACCCTACATCACTTCACTCTGCTCTGACACAATCTACTCTACACCTCTGCACTATATGCAACTACACACTATGCCACTCAACTTCACTCTGTGCCACTACACTCTATGGCACTTCACTTTACTCTGAAACAATCTAGTCTACGTCACTTAACTCTATGCCACTGCACTCTATGTTACTCTACCCGACTTGGTGCCACTGCACTCTACGTCACGCTACTCGAAACAACTGCACTCTATGCCAATGCACTCTACATCACTGTGCTCTAAACCACTGCACTCTAAACCACTGCACTCTAAACCACTGCACTCTACTCTGCCCCATTGTACCCGTTGCCATTCTACTCTATGCCACTCTACACCACTGCACTCTGACACTCTACCCTGCACCACTCCACTCTACTCAATGTCACTTCACTCTACTCTGAAGCAATCTACTCTATGCCACTGCACTCTATGCAACTCTACACCACTACACTCTTTGCCACTTCACTTTACTCTAAAACAATCTCCTCTATGCCACTGCATTCTAAGCCACTGCAATCTGTCATTTTATTCCACTCTGCGCCTTTCCGCTCTATGCCATTGCACTCTATGCCACTCCACTCTAAACCACCATTTGAACATGTGACCATGTGATCAAAAACAGGCCCTACAGTAGACGCATCAGTCCACTAAGTCACCAGACACGGCCACTCCATTCTACTCCACTCAATGCTACTGCACTTTGCAGCACTTCACTCTATGCCACTGCACTCTATGCCACTGCACACTACAGCCCTATATTCTATTGTACGCCACTCTATTCTGCACCACTCGATGCCACTACACTCTGCAACTCTACTCTAACCTGCACCACTGCACTCTACACCATTCTACTCTGCACCACTTCACCCTGCACCACTGCACTCTACTGTTCAACACTCTAATCTATGCCACTTCATTATACAACACTGTTGTATGCTACTGAATTTCATGCCTCTGTATTCTACACAACTGCACTCTATGCCGCTATACTCTGCAACACTCTATGCCAAGCATTCCACACCAGCTCACTCTACGCTACAACCCTCCAGTGAACGAGACTATGTGACTCCACTTCGCCGCTCTAATTCATGACACTCTGTCGCAACACTCTTCTCCACTCTTCACCATTCGACTGACACTTCACACCGCTCTCCTCTACACCACTAACTTATAGCCATTATGAACAACAGCAGGTACGCTGATGTACAACATGGTTAAAACACATTGGGAAAACCAATAACTCTTGCATAGGCGAGACTTATTGGCTTTGCCAATGCTTGCTTTGTGTTGTCTTTGTTTTCCCACATATGTCTCTCCATTTCAACCTTCCGTCATCTTCTTGTCATGACTCCTCGTGTTCTTTTTTCCAGGGTTTGAATTGAACTAATCAGCAAAATGAAGTTCTGTTGCCTTTTTTACATTTGTAATTGCATAGAGCACAATCTATACTCGAAGGCATTAAAGTGCTTTATTTGAGCCCCCAATTACATTACACAAGTTCACTTTCACTTTTCAGGCACGGGAAGATTAGGTTATTTGCCCAGAATCAAAAGATATTGAGCCGATGCCGAGATCTCTAACTCCACCTCCAATCTCCGTATACTTTCCTCTCCCCTTATCCTGTTGCCATGTAATGTTTTTCATTTGCTGAAGCTCGGACATATAATTCAACGAATAGTGTTAAGGTGTATAAAGATTGATTTTATTGTAATAGTTTATTTTAAAACGAGATGCTGTTTGCAGACATATGTCTGCATTATCAGTAAAGTTTTATTATAGAAACCATGATGTGATAGGGACTTGGAGAGTAGCAGAACAGTTAAGAAGGGAGATAAAGAGACTGCGCAAAACTGACAAATCTTTTTGCCTTGTGCAAAATTCACGAATAGAACCCATGTTTCCAGAAGCAAAAATAAATAGCAATCTAAACGTTCCTGTCACAATTTATTAGGGTTCTCAAGTGTTTTACAATTTAAAATTAGTTAGTGTAAAATAAAAACGATGCTAGCTAGCAGCATGGCAGCATTTCACATGTAGCGAAAAAGGTCCTAGCCTGAGAAATATATTTTTTGTCATGAGACAGAAATTAGTCTTAGCATACATAAGAAGATGCATTTGATAACCTTTTGTTGGACAGCTGCCTCCGAAGTATACCTTCCCACAATGAAAGGTTGAAAAGTTAGAGATGCGTGTAAAGTTCATTTTTCAGCTTGGGTGTTTATGTTGAGCCCATTGAATCCCCTCCCACACGACTACAGTCTGGGATGCAAGGTGCCCCGGGATGTCTTGCTGCTGGGCACGCCCTGGCTCAGGGTGTGAAATGACCAGGTCAGAATGAAGCTGAGGGCGTCAAGTTTCCAGCCCTTTGTTATGCTGAACCTGGGAGAGCGCCCATTCACACCTGATTCACGGCCATAGTCATGACAACAAAGACAGACAGAAGAGACTCTCTCCCCTGCATCAACCTGACTGTGGGGGAGGGTTCCACAAAGGATGGGCACTTCGGAAGGAGGGCGAGTTTAGCAACAGAGTACATCAGATTAACGCGGCTGTCCTCCTCAGTCATGATTCATACACACTGCGTGTTCTCTAGTCAGCAGAAAAGGCAGGGACAGGGGCACGGAAACTTTCATTTCCTGGTTCTTGAAAGCGTGCATTGGAGCCTTGATATTTTGACTAGGGAATCGATTATGAAAATCCACTATTAACTCTAAGGTACTTTAAGAATACTATGAAATTCAAATCGCTAAACTATATTCACATTCCTAGTAAATGCAATAAGTTTAATTTCGAATCTCATTTAGAATAATACTTTGTCTATAGGTATGAGTGAGAGGGAATTTTTGAAACGTGAACTAGTGTGTGCTTTTTCCGTATTATCAATTTTATAGGTCCAATGTTTGTGAATATTTTTTTATTATGTGGTGCTGGCATTGGTTCTCAGCATTGTATTCATGGTTTTATTTTTTGCATTCTGATAATTGAAGTTTGATTTTTACCCCGAGATATAGTACTACCAGCACCACAATGAGAAAAGCAGATGAGTTGAGGGCTGAATGTAGAATAACCTGATAACTGTATGTATGCATGTATGTATGTATGTATGTATGTATGCATGTATGTATTTGTATGTATGTATCTATGTGTGTATACATGTATGTATGTATGCAGGGCTTTAAGTGGGCCGGGTCTCACCGGGTCTGAGCACCGGCAGTTTATTTTAAGGGGTCCTCGAAACGAGTCTCTATTGGGCTCTGTTTTGTACCCTGGCACATGTGGTCCAGTTTTTTTTCCGGACTGCAGTGACAGCAGGCACACCGATGTGCGTGTGGTGAGCGTTGTAGAGGAAGGGAAATCCTTTAAAGAGAGTCATTTTCTCTCTGGATTTCCCTTCTCTTTTTGAAACTCAGGAGCAGCAACATTGTCGTGGGGTCACCAGGGCTTTAAGTGGATTTTTTTTCAATATTATATACACGCCATAGTTGCTGCTTATTTATCTTGTGCAACAAACAACCACTGACAAAGCCAACAGTCCTGACTTGTAGGTATGATGTGACTTCTTGTATCATATATCTGGACGCAATGACAGGAACAGCAAAATACAAGTCGAGCGGCACACCGTGCTAAACACAGCTTTTTAGCTTACATGTTTTTAATCCACGCCCTTAATTACATTGACCACGCCCCTTTGAGAGAGACCCAAGTTTTTCCATCCCACTTAAAGCCTTGTATGTATGTTTGTATATATGTATGTACATATGTATGTATGTAGCCCAAGCCTAGGCAGAGGCAACAGGGCAAAATATGAAAGGCCAAAAACAGAGTATAGGCCGAGATTATTTCTATGGTTTTAGGGTGGGCTGCTGTGCATAGAGCGGGAAAGAGGACTTTCCAAGGCATTAATTTGAAATATAGTCCACGTGCTGGCAAATCTTTACACCTTTTTCCATGAAGAAGAGGATGATAGCATTGCACTTTTCTGTTGAATATGGTATTTATCTGTTTGGTAAGGGTTTGGTGAAATGATTGTCTTGAAGGGCATTCCACTTTTGTTTGCTGCATCTTTGATATTGATGCGAATGTGTAGATTTTAGTAGAGCGAGTTAATTGGTAGGCAAGCTTTTCTTCCATTTTCTCTAGTCAATAAATGTTGGTTGACGTCGAGTTACATGGAGTACAAGGCTGCTTATAATTTAGTTATATACTTATGTGCATTCATGTGTCTATGGAAGTCTGCATAGTTTTCTCGTGTTTTTGTAGTGAAGTTTGCAAGAAGGGTATTAATGTCGGAAGCTTGGGGGTTAGGTTTTGATGGCCCAGAGATATGTTCAAACTGTAGATTGACAAGAGGCATCATTACCCTGCAGGTGCTTGGTGCTGTTCAGGTGGAAGAAGAGGATTTGGAACTAGGGTCTACCATGATCCCCGGTAGATGGCAATCCAAGGAGTGCTTTAAAGCAATGCTTTGCTCTGTCCAATTTACTAGAAGCAGGTCAAAAGATGCAGTTTGCTGGGAATGGTGGTTCTAAGCCAAATGGAGGGCTGTGGCTTTGTTACCAGACTTTTGCAGAGTCTGATTGGTGGGAAATGGTTTACATAATGCAGGGTTTGTAGTAGTTGTGGTCTTGAGCCAGGTTTGGACGGGAAAGAAAAATTGGTCTGTGCACCAAATTAAAAGTGTCCCCTATTAACAAACCAGACAGCTGAAAAGTGACCCCCACACTTGCAAATCAGGCCAGTGTTGAACTTGCAAAATCACGCTGTATGGATATTTTGCAAGATATGGGAGACTGCATGCATTTGTGTTTGTTGCAGCCAATGATTGCAGTAATATCAGGGAAATTAACAGTAAAAACCAGCCCACCTTGCCATAAAACAGGCTCACATACTGACTTGTCAGGCAGGTCCATTGAGTGTCTTTTGGCTGATTGCCATGCATGAATGAGAAGGCTATTCCACAGGAGGGGCCTTACAACTGAGAAGCATTTGTCTCATGTGAACTGCAATTGGATTTGGGAGTTTGGAGGAGGTTGAAGTTGATGAAATGCAATGGTCTGGCTGGGGCATACTTTTGCATTATGAACTGTTGGTAAGAGGTAGCTGAACCATTTTTTTCATTTGAAGGTAAGGAAACGTTCTTAAACATCTTGAAGAAATCTCAGGGGCAGTTCAATGCATTTTAGATTTGCCCTGAATAAAAGCCTTGTTTGGTTTTGAAGATGTGATATAAGTGGTTCTGGCATGTTTGAGGGAAGTGCATGAAAACAGACAGATTCCAGTTGATGGATTTTCTTTTTTACCAGTTTCAGCACTTTTGAGTACCACATATTGGTGCCGATTCCGATCCTGGAAAAATTTTCCCTGTACGAATCGTATCCGGATTTTTTTCCGTACGAATCGTACAAGTACCGTACAAACTGGCAAGTACGATTCGCATGGGAAAAAGTCCATACGAATCGCATGGGGAAAATTCCCCCACACGTCCTCGGGTCGGAAAAAGTGTCCGACACATCCCCGGACGATTTACCGTACGAATCGGAAAAATGAAGTCCGACCGCGCAAGTACGATCACTCCCGTCCTTTCGATTTTACAACCGTATGGAAGAAACACCGTCCGGACCGAACTCCCATAGCAACCATGAAGACATGTGCCCGCATACGCGCCAAACCCCCCCCCAGCCCCCGCATGTACGCCCCGAACACCCCCCCAGCCCCCGAATGTACGCGCCGTACCCCCCCAGCCCCCGCATGTACGCGCCGAACACCCCCCCCAGCCCCCGCATGTACGCGCCGAACCCCCACCCGTGTATGTACACCATTGTAGGTACGGACCGTACCCCCACCCGTGTATGTACGGCGCGAACCCCCAGCGCTACGCACTGGGGGTTCGCGCCGTACACACACGGGTGGGGGTACGGTCCGTACCTACACTGGTGTACATACACGGGTGGGGGTACGGTGCGTACGTACACGGGTGGGGGTACGGTCCGTACCTACACTGGTGTACATACACGGGTGGGGGTACGGTGCGTACGTACACGGGTGGGGGTACGGTCCGTACCTACACTGGTGTACATACACGGGTGGGGGTTCGGCGTGTACATGCGGGGGCTGGGGGGGGTACGGCGCGTACATGCGGGGGCTGGGGGGTGTTCGGGGCGTACATGCGGGGGCTGGGGGGGTGTTCGGGGCGTACATGCGGGGGCTGGGGGGGTGTTCGGCGCGTACATGCGGGGGCTGGGGGGGGTACGGCGCATACATGCGAGGGCTGGGGGGGGTACGGTGCGTACCGGGCCCCCTATTCCGCTGGCATCGCGGTGTACTTAGCTTTTCCGGCACTTTTTGGGTGGCGTAAAAATATTGCCGTCCGGACTGCTGTCGGTTCGAATCGTACTTCCTGGTTCGTGAAAAGCAGCCGGAATGCGTCCCGACGTCACGTCGGCGCTTTCCCGGATCACATTTGTATGGATATTTTCGTCGGTCGGTGTTTTTTACGGTTCGTACGGAAATGGTGTTTCCATGCAAATCGTACTTGCATGTTTGTAATGTTTTTTCCCCGGGTACGAGTCGGACGGAGAAAACACTCCGACCGACGGTTCGTACCCGGTTTCTCCATGATCGGAATCGGCACCATTGTGTATATTTCTTTTAGATACTTTTAGGTGTGGTAACGTGAATCAACAGTAAGGGAAATTGTGGAGTGTATTGGGTTCATGATAAATTGAGGGGAATTAGCGTTGATGACTAGCGAGAGATTTTTCTCCAGAAAGTATTTGAATGAATAGGACTTGATTTCTTTCTTGGAGCAGAAGTAGGAGGTGTAGTGTTTATTAGAGATTGCACTGGTTAGAGAGAGGACTATATTGAAGAATATGGTTATCAAAGATGGTCATACCAAATGGCAGGGGTGATATTATGTTCATGGTGAACTATAGTGTCAAACAATGGCTTTTGATTTAAAGGAATGCAGTGATTGCTATTTCTAGGCTGCTGCTATGGCATTTGCCAAGTAACTCTTCGAAGGGTGGGAGAGTTTGGTCTGTGGCCTGAAGTTGAATCCCCTATGGATAGGAGATACTGGATATGAGGAATACGTTGATTAAGAGAGAAGCGAAGTCTGCAAAGCAGATTTGTGCAAGACTAGGTGGGTGAGAGCAAGTACGGATTTTGATGGAAAGGTTGGGAGAGTCTTTCCAAGGATTCAAAAGAGTTTCTGTCACAGATGGTAAGCTTGAGAATTTGAACATTACTCTTATGGATAATGAGTGAGACATGCAGTCTACCTTTAGGTCTCTTGGTGAGTTTGAGAGTAATCTGTGGGCTAATGTGGTAACATGTCGGAAGAGAGAAGGCTGTGACTAAGGTTTGAGTGACAATGGGATAGTCTGAAGCCAGGCTGATCATCAAGTCTGTGAAGTTCTAGGAGTGTCTAGTGACATGTCTAGCATTAATAAGGCAATACTGTACATTCTATAAGTTTTGTGCACATTTTGTTTTACACTGACAATTGGTAGCGAAATGGTGAGAGTTTTGGATCCTTTGATTTTTTAGGGAGATTATAAGGATTTCAGGGCAGCGAAGTCGTAATTCATCAGATTGTGCAGCTGTTCTGGAGAGTATTTGATAAACAAAGATACTGTATTCAGATATGGTAGTTGTACATATAAGTAATCAACGGACTCTATATGTCTATGGCACTGTAGAAGGGTGCTGGTTGCAGAACTCCAAGGCCCAAACACTTAGTGGCAGGAGAAGGTAGTCATGTGACCAGCTAGAATTTGCTCTTCCCATCAGCCTGCTTACAAAACTTCTGATCACAACCCTTGAAGTTATGTGGCTGCCAAGGTATGTGTTTTAATGGGCGAATTAGACCCACCTTGCTTTTCTCCTATACTTTGCTTTCTAGGGCTGAAGGCTGCTCAAGCTGTGCCGCCTCAAAGCACTGCCTCTTTTGCCTCTTTTAAATGGCCCGAGGCTCTACAGGGTACCTTCATGGCTATTCAGGCACTGTTGGACTACGGGTTTTGCCTTCCTCTCTAGGTCCCTGCAGCTTTTAACTGGTTGTATCCTTTTAGCAAACGTTTGACAGGGCTAGAGAAATTAATAACTAAAGTGGACAGTGATATCTATTTACATTTACATAGCAGCGCTCTTGCTCCGCCAAACTATAAAGGACCGCCAAAATGAATTTTTTTTGTTAGCTATTTATGTTATTAACTTTTAGGCAGATGGTTCTTTAGTTATCAAATTGTTGCTGTCAAATGAATATATGTTGGCAAAGAATCAATGCATGAATGTATTTGTCAGGATAATAAAATCTAAAAAATACATGATTGCAAATGTCAGCCCTGAGATGGGTGAGGACCAATGGTTGTGCACTACACTCAGTAAAACATAATAAAAGTATATCAAGATAAAAAAAGATTTAAAAAAACCTTTGTACTGGGGTTACAAGAGTGATTTTTATATATAACTCTCAAATATTTTTTGTTTCTTACTAAAGTTCTTTCTATGGGGATGGTAGGATTTCCAGCATGCACACAGTTAACCATTCATGTCATTGTAGGTTATTTTTAAGTAACTTCTGATATTTCATATGCAAAAACATCAAGGTAGCCACATGAGACATTAGGCATGTATACAGGAATTGGGATCACATGGTCCCTGCTAGACACAGGTACCACAAAGAAGTAGCATTCACAACTAGTAAATAAGTTGCCAGCTGTTTTAGTTCTCCCTACCTGTTAGAAATGGGATTTCTGGTTGGCTGAGGCTTGCGCCAAAGCCTGGCAGAAACCACCACTCTAGTCAGGGTAAGGGGTAACACACACTGTTGATAACCCCTGCTCACCCCCTTGGTAGCTTGGCACGAGCAGATAGGCTTATCCCCAAGGCAATGTGTAAAGTATTTGCACCAACACCCACAATAACACTGTAAAACACCACAAATTGACACCACACAGGTAATTATAAAAATATAAATCTTTATCTAATTTAGGCAAGATCAAAACAACATGAATCCACATGTACCATAATAGCTGTTTCTTTATGAAGTGGTCTTTGAAATGCTCTTGTAAAAATAACTGTACTGGTAAAAAATAAAGGAACTTGCAGAGTTAGTATGGCTGTAAACTCTGTCTTCCAACGTGTGGAAAGTCACTGTAAAAATGTGCTTCTCCCAACAGTGGGCACTTGTACCTTGTGCGCGGGGCCTCGCTCAAACTACGATCGGGTTGGGTTAATTGTGGCTTTCTTGCTGAAATGCTGCCTTCACTGTTGTGTTTCTCTCAACAATGCCCCCGCGGTACCGGTAGCCCAAAAAGAATTCGGCAGCCGTAGGAAAGAACGCTGTCCTTCACGGACGTCAATATGCCCGCTGCCCTCGTAGCAAAACATGCGGCACTCAAGATTGGTTTACACCACACGATACCCCCGCTGTACATGTAGCCAAGAAAAGGCTGCTTTCCAGATTACGGAGAAGCGTCCAACTCCTTAGAGCGGGCCCCGGTACTGCAGCACGTCAGCTGTGCTGGGACGGGCTGTTGGGAAGGACCGGGCGTGGAGGCTCCACTGACCGGGTCACTGCCTCGCTCCCACCCACCCAGGTAATGACACACACAGCGCTGGACCGGAGTCAGAGCGGTTACCTGGGGGGGGGGGGGTTGCCTCATAGTCTCTGCTCTTCCCGCTGGACAGAACGAGGGGGAAACTCTTAAGGCAGGATTCTTTTTCGTCGCCCTCCCCGGCCGCAGGCTCAGCTCTTCTCTTCTTGGCAGAACGTGGGGAAGCCCTCAGGATAGGACCAATGGGAGCGCGGCACGCGGGTGACCTGCGGAACTCCTGGGCGGCTGGAACCAATCCCAGCGATGCCCTCCAATGATGATGAGGGAATCCCTGGAGGTTGGGGCCAATCCCAGCGTGGCACAGCGGTGAAGTCAGCGGACCTCGGGCCAGCGGCGGTGAAGCGTTACCGCAGCTCCTCTCTCCACGCGTACCCGGCCTTGGGCTATTAGCTCGAGATGCAGTGGTGAAGACAAAGGGAGGTTACACAGCACGCTTGGCAAACGGGGGCCGGTGGTGAAGAGATACCGTCCCTTAGTGCGTGTTTCTCGTCACAGGTGACGTCCCTTGTGTGCCGACTTCACAAGGACAGACCACCCACAGGTACCAACTGTGCACCGCAACACGCACTCAGCTTGCAATAAAGGTCGTTTTCTGGGAATCTTGATATCCCTGTGTTCCCAACAGGAGGCCAGCTCTTCTCAGGCCCTTGGAGACTCTAGTCAGACACAGCACATAGCAAAGTCTTGGTTTCAAGCGGGGGGGGGGGGGAACACAGCACACAGCAAAGTCCCTTTTTTCTCTCCTTCTGTTGAATCAGCAAAAACTGCAGGTCAGCCCCAGAGCACACAGCAAAGTCCCCTGTCCCCATCCTTAGTAGTAACAGCAAACTGTAGGTCAGCCCCAGAACACACAGCAAGGGCAGTCTTCCTTTCCATTCTCTTCAGCTGATCTTCTTTGGCAGGGATTCCTCTGGTTGGCAAAAGTAGTCTAATTTTACTGGGGTTTCAGCTCTTACTTTTATGCCCCAAAAGTCTTTGTTCTTACATGTGTGAGGGGTCCAGGATCCAGTCCAAACCAGTTCTAGGTGCCCTCTGCCAGGGCATGTCTTCTTCCTTTGTGAGTGTGGACCAGGGCTATCAGATGCACAGCAGGAGGTGGAGCCAGCATTTTGGGAGGCAGGCCCAGCCCTATTCAGACCCAGGTGCTACTCCTTCCCACCACTCTACATGTAGATGGGTCTATTCAGCCTAGTGCTGACTCACCCAGTCTCCTGGAGCCACCCCAGCCCCTGTCACTCACAACCCAGACAGTCAATACACAAACATCAGAGGCACACAGAAAGGTTGAACAGGAAAATAGCCACTTTCTAAAAGTGCTATTTTCAAACACGGAATTTAAAAACCATCCTTCCTAAAAGATGCGTTATCAAATTCTGTGTTCAGGTATACCAGACTTCAGCTTCCCATCTTGCTCCTATGGGGGAGATATGGAGGTACACATGGGACACAGCATTCCCCATTTTATCCTATGAGCAATAGTGAAAAACAAAATTGGCAGTATTTCACTATCAGGACATGTTACCCACACTAGTACATGTCCTACCTTTCACTTACACTGCACCCTGCCCAGGGGGGTACCTTGGACCTACCATAGGGGTGTCCAATGTGTAAGAAAAGGGAAGGATCAGGCCTGGCAAGTGTGTACACTGGCCAGGACAACATGGCAGTTCACAGACTGCGCACAGGCACTGCGGTGGCAGGCCTGAGACACCATTTTAGGGCTACTCATGTGGGTGGCATAATCAGTGCTGCAGGCCCACTAGTAGCATTCGAATTACCAGCCCTGGCACACTCAGTGCCCTTTACTAGGGACCTTACAGGTAAAACAAATATGCCAATCATGGATAACCAATCATCATATCAATTCACAGAGAGAGCATATGCACTTTAGCACTGATCAGCAGTGGTAAAGTGCCCAGAGTCCTATAGCCAACAACCGCAGGTCAAGAAAAATAAAGGGGGAAAAGCAAAAAGGTTTTGGGATAACCCTGCAAAAAGAGCCATTTCCAACACTACCCCAACAGGAATGCTGACACAGCGCCGGCTACACAAATGGGAACAAGCTGGAGTAACAACGGTGGGGGCACTGTTTGGAGATGGGATGCTGCTAAGTCACACAGAATTTGTAAATGAGCAGGGCTGCCTGATTCACTGTTTCTCACACTTGCAAATATCAGTAGATATGTCAAACTGCACTGGGCTCCAAAAGGGACAGAACCCTCAACACATGAATTTGTACATTCACTTTTTCTCATGGGTAATGGTGGACACTTGCTACGATGGCTATACCGAAACCTACGCACGCACTTAGCAATATCTCTGTCGCAATTCCAGAGCCAGTGGGAACTAGACATGGGCAGGGAATTATGAGACAAAGACTGGAATTCCTTTTTTGAATTCCCCCAGAAAATCTCCCAAAATTCTATATTCAAATGTATACAGTAGTAATTTTTACATTGAGCCTACCTCACACCACATAACCTACATGCTATATTTCCCAGTGTCTCTGCGGCACATCCTAGGTGCCCTGAACAAGATGCTGACCTAATGCATATGCTATGGACTGGCCCAACCCTTTCATCCTATTGGGCACATATCAGCACAATAACTGGAGGAAATAGTAGGAGGTAATAACTGGCGAACAACTGAGAGCTCAAGCCCCCACAGTGATAGTGTGTGGTTACTTAGATGTTCAAGCTGCCATAAAGAGAGTGGTAAGGTAAGGTAAGGTTTATTGTACAATAAATAAAAATTCACAATATAAAAACTTCAAAAGAGTACATATTAAGCCTTATATACGTTTGTAATACAATTATAAAAGAAAAATAATTATTTTCGATAAAATCATGAAAGTTTCATTACTTTTTAGTATTGTCCATTTGTAAGTTTATAGAGTCAAGGTGACTTGGTTTGCCAGTCGAAGCTTTAACTTGGCAAGTGAGTAACCCGCTGTCCTTTATTGGGTTGAGGTGCCGTTGCTTGCTGTTCATTAAGCGAGCCGTGTGGCTAGTTCAGAAGTCTTCTAGCCACTATGTCAAAGAACTTTGTCAGTCTGCAGTTTAGCTGAGTTTCAACTGGATTGAAGCACAGCATCACAGCCTGCCTGCAGCTTCTTATGCCCTTTTGATTCCATGAAGTTCGAAGTAAAGAGTGCCTTATGTCCATCAAGATTGGACAGATGCAGATTATATGTATAAGGTCCTCTTTCCCTGCTCTACAAAGTCGGCAGAGATGGACTTCTGTTCCCCTTTTCCAAGGTGGCAAGTGGGGTAGTATTGGTAGGATGCCTAGACGCAAGTTTAATAATTTGTTTTTTGTCGCCTGCGTAAGGCCCGTTTTCAGGTAAGCCTGCGGTTTCAGAGCGTTATAGTCTTTCAACACTGCCCATCCATGAGCCCTCTTGGCCAGAATTTCTTTATCGTCAATTGATGATATCATTTTGGTTACTTTTGTAACCACGTTTTTAAAGCTTTTGATGTCTGTTGATGACTCCCAGAGGTTTGTTAATCCCAGGGACTCCAGGGATTCGTTTAAATACTTCCTAGCGGGAGAGTTCTCTCGGGTGGAGAGTTCGGTCCAAAGATGAGCGTTTAAGGATCCTTGCTCGGCGCCTCTGATTTTTCGCCAGCTTTTTATGTAGGCGCCTCTTCTCTCCACCGTTTGTCTCTGGAGTCCAAATTCGAGTCGAATCTGGGCAGGGGAGACGTAGTTAGGCAGATGGAAGATTGCCCTGTAGGCTTGACTGATAGTTTTGTCTAAGACCGTGGCGTCTTTCCCTTGCATTGGTTCGCTGCCGTATGTCAGCATAGGCTCTAAACGTGCTCTAATCACCTGTAAAAGGGGATCCAATGACCGATCAGGGAGGACTTTCTTCAAGGGCCTCATTGAAAGGTGGAATATTGTACCCTTCCGTCGAATGGCCTCTAGTTGGTTTTTGAATGAGCCTCTGCTGTCTAGAAGTACGCCTAGGTATTTATAAGTGGCTACACGGTCTAACCTCTGTCCGTCGAGAAACCATTCGTGTTTCTTTGTTTTGTTATAATTTACTGACATGACTTTTGTTTTTTTCAAGTTAATCTTTAATGCGTTATTTATTGAAAATGTGTTGGTGGTGTCCAGAAGATGCTGAAGTCCAACGGGGGACCAACTAATAAGGACCAGGTCGTCTGCATATAAGAGATTTGAAAGCGTGATGCCTCCCAGCCGCGGGGCGTGTGAGTTGATTTTCTCCAATTCTCCTGGGAGGTCTGCAAGAAAAAGATTAAACAACATAGGGGCTAGGACGCATCCTTGTTTTAAGCCTTTGGTGGTATTGATTTGCCTTGAGAGGTGCATACCGGAGCCCAGCTTGATTTTGACCCAAGTATTGGTGTGTAGTAATATCAGCTGTTGTAAGAGAGTGTGTGTTTATTAGGATTTTCAAGTCCCCACAAAGATATTGTGTGGTTGCAGGCATGCTCAAGTCCCCACAGTGATAGTGTGTGGTTACTGAGATGTTCAAGCTGCCATAAAGAGAGTGTGTGTTTATTAGGATTTTCAAGTCCCCACAAAGATATTGTGTGGTTGCAGGCATGCTCAAGTCCCCGCAGTGATAGTGTGTGGTTACTGAGATGTTCAAACTGCCATAAAGATAGTGTGTGTTTATTAGGATGTTCAAGTCCCCACAAAGATAGTGTGCAAAGATAATAGTGTTTAAGGGCCTGATTTAGATTTCGGCAGAAGAGTTACTCTGCCAACAACAGTGACAAATATCCCACCTGCCAAAATATAAATCCCATAGTATATTATGGGATTTATATTTTGGTGGACGGGATGATTGTCACTGTTTTGACAGAGTAACCCATCTACTAAAATCTAAATCAGGCCCTAAGTCCCTCCAATTGTAGTGTTTAAATATAATCTTTAATTCCCCACACAGGTAGCGTGTGAAGGTAATGATGTTCACATTTAAACAGGGATAGTATATGATTATAGACATGTTCCAGTCTGCATATACATAGTGTGTGATTATGGGGATGTTCAAGTTTTCCAAAGATTTGTGTTTTTTAGGTGCAAAAAAGACCTAGCAGAGATGGTGTGAGAAGGTAATGATGATCAAGTTCCCACAAAGATAGAGCATAAAGATGATGTTCAACTCTCCACAAATATAGTGTGTGTAGATAATGATGTTTAAGTCCCCAAAGAAATGAAGCGATTACAGGAAAGTTCAAGACCTCACAATGATTGTATGTGAAGGTAATCATGTTCAAGTCATCACAAAGATGGTGGTTGATGATCATGTTCAAGTCTCCACAAAGCTAGTGTGTGACTAAAATGCTGTTCTAATATCACAGAGATACTGTGGTCCTAAATCACAAAGGTAAAATTCATTTTCTGCTATTCGCAAAGGCATTTTACGAGTAGTATCTTTATGACTGATGCGTCTCTGCACTCGGGGCAGAGACTCCACAGATATAAATATATAGAGTCGTAAAAATAACACTTGTAAAATTGATTTGTGAATTGCAAAATGTCATAAACGTGCACAAATATTTAAGTTCACCTTTGTGAATCAGGCCTGTGTGATAATGGTAATGTTCAAGACCTTTCACAGATTGTGTGTGAAATTAATCTTGTTCAAGTCCCCACAAACATAGTGTGTGAATATGATGTTCAAATCTCCCCATAAAAATTGTGTGATTATTAACATGTTCAAGTCCCCACAGATAGTGTGTGGTTAGTGATAAGTTTGAGTCCCCACAGATACAGCATGTGGTTATTAGGATGTTCAAGCTGCCACAAAGATAGTGTGTGTTTATTATGATGTTCAAGTACCCCCAGAGATAGTGTGCAACTATAGCAGTGTTCAAGTCCCAACAGTGATAGAGTTTAAATAATCTTTGTCCTTACACAGATAGCATGTAAGGTAGGATTGTTCAAATCCAAACTGGGATTACAGGCATGTTTAACCCTGCACATACATAGCGTTATTATAGTGATGTTCCAGCTTCAAAAAGATTGCGTGTGAAGTAAATGATGTTCAGGTCCCCACACAGATAGTGCATGATTATAGGACTGTTCTAGAACTCACACAGATTGTGTGTGAAATTAATCTTGTTCAAGTCCCCATAAAGATAGTGTGTGGTTACATGCATGCTCAAGTCCCAACAGTGATTGTGTGGTTATTGGGATGTTTAAGCTGCAACAAAGATAGTGTGTGTTTATTAGACTTTTCAAGTCCCCACAAAGATATTGTGTGGTTGCAGGCATGCTCAAGTCCCCACAGTGATAGTGTGTGGTTACTGAGATGTTCAAGCTGCCATAACGAGAGTGTGTGTTTATTAGGATTTTCAAGTCCCCACAAAGATATTGTGTGGTTGCAGGCATGCTCAAGTCCCCGCAGTGATAGTGTGTGGTTACTGAGATGTTCAAACTGCCATAAAGATAGTGTGTGTTTATTAGGATGTTCAAGTCCCCACAAAGATAGTGTGCAAAGATAATAGTGTTTAAGGGCCCGATTTAGATTTCGGCAGAAGAGTTACTCTGCCAACAACAGTGACAAATGTCCCACCTGCCAAAATATAAATCCCATAGGATATTATGGGATTTATATTTTGGTGGACGGGATACTTGTCACTGTTTTGACAGAGTAACCCATCTACTAAAATCTAAATCGGGCCCTAAGTCCCTCCAATTGTAGTGTTTAAATATAATCTTTAATTCCCCACACAGATAGCGTGTGAAGGTAATGATGTTCACATTTAAACAGGGATAGTATATGATTAAAGACATGTTCCAGTCTGCAAATACATAGTGTGTGATTATGGGGATGTTCAAGTTTTCCAAAGATTTGTGTGCTTTAGGTGCAAAAAAGACCTTGCAGAGATGGTGTGAGAAGGTAATGATGATCAAGTTCCCACAAAGATAGAGCATAAAGATGATGTTCAACTCTCCACAAATATAGTGTGTGTAGATAATGATGTTTAAGTCCCCAAAGAAATGAAGCGATTACAGGAAAGTTCAAGACCTCACAATGATTGTATGTGAAGGTAATCATGTTCAAGTCATCACAAAGATGGTGGTTGATGATCATGTTCAAGTCTCCACAAAGCTAGTGTGTGACTAAAATGCTGTTCTAATATCACAGAGATACTGTGGTCCTAAATCACAAAGGTAAAATTCATTTTCTGCTATTCGCAAAGGCATTTTACGAGTAGTATCTTTATGACTGATGCGTCTCTGCACTCGGGGCAGAGACTCCACAGATATAAATATATAGAGTCGTAAAAATAACACTTGTAAAATTGATTTGTGAATTGCAAAATGTCATAAACGTGCACAAATATTTAAGTTCACCTTTGTGAATCAGGCCTGTGTGATAATGGTAATGTTCAAGACCTTTCACAGATTGTGTGTGAAATTAATCTTGTTCAAGTCCCCACAAACATAGTGTGTGAATATGATGTTCAAATCTCCCCATAAAAATTGTGTGATTATTAACATGTTCAAGTCCCCACAGATAGTGTGTGGTTAGTGATAAGTTTGAGTCCCCACAGATACAGCATGTGGTTATTAGGATGTTCAAGCTGCCACAAAGATAGTGTGTGTTTATTATGATGTTCAAGTACCCCCAGAGATAGTGTGCAACTATAGCAGTGTTCAAGTCCCAACAGTGATAGAGTTTAAATAATCTTTGTCCTTACACAGATAGCATGTAAGGTAGGATTGTTCACATCCAAACTGGGATTACAGGCATGTTTAACCCTGCACATACATAGCGTTATTATAGTGATGTTCCAGCTTCAAAAAGATTGCGTGTGAAGTAAATGATGTTCAGGTCCCCACACAGATAGTGCATGATTATAGGACTGTTCTAGAACTCACACAGATTGTGTGTGAAATTAATCTTGTTCAAGTCCCCATAAAGATAGTGTGTGGTTACATGCATGCTCAAGTCCCAACAGTGATTGTGTGGTTATTGGGATGTTTAAGCTGCAACAAAGATAGTGTGTGTTTATTAGACTTTTCAAGTCCCCACAAAGATATTGTGTGGTTGCAGGCATGCTCAAGTCCCCACAGTGATAGTGTGTGGTTACTGAGATGTTCAAGCTGCCATAACGAGAGTGTGTGTTTATTAGGATTTTCAAGTCCCCACAAAGATATTGTGTGGTTGCAGGCATGCTCAAGTCCCCGCAGTGATAGTGTGTGGTTACTGAGATGTTCAAACTGCCATAAAGATAGTGTGTGTTTATTAGGATGTTCAAGTCCCCACAAAGATAGTGTGCAAAGATAATAGTGTTTAAGGGCCCGATTTAGATTTCGGCAGAAGAGTTACTCTGCCAACAACAGTGACAAATGTCCCACCTGCCAAAATATAAATCCCATAGGATATTATGGGATTTATATTTTGGTGGACGGGATACTTGTCACTGTTTTGACAGAGTAACCCATCTACTAAAATCTAAATCGGGCCCTAAGTCCCTCCAATTGTAGTGTTTAAATATAATCTTTAATTCCCCACACAGATAGCGTGTGAAGGTAATGATGTTCACATTTAAACAGGGATAGTATATGATTAAAGACATGTTCCAGTCTGCAAATACATAGTGTGTGATTATGGGGATGTTCAAGTTTTCCAAAGATTTGTGTGTTTTAGGTGCAAAAAAGACCTTGCAGAGATGGTGTGAGAAGGTAATGATGATCAAGTTCCCACAAAGATAGAGCATAAAGATGATGTTCAACTCTCCACAAATATAGTGTGTGTAGATAATGATGTTTAAGTCCCCAAAGAAATGAAGCGATTACAGGAAAGTTTAAAACCTCACAATGATTGTATGTGAAGGTAATCATGTTCAAGTCATCACAAAGATGGTGGTTGATGATCATGTTCAAGTCTCCACAAAGCTAGTGTGTGACTAAAATGCTGTTCTAATATTACAGAGATACTGTGGTCCTAATTCACAAAGGTAAAATTCATTTTATGCTATTCGCAAAGGCATTTTACGAGTAGTATCTTTATGACTGATGCGTCTCTGCACTCGGGGCAGAGACTCCACAGATATAAATATATAGAGTCGTAAAAATAACGCTTGTAAAATTGATTTATGAATTGCAAAATGTCATAAACGTACACAAATATTTAAGTTCACCTTTGTGAATCAGTCCCGTGTGATAATGGTAATGTTCAAGACCTTTCACAGATTGTGTGTGAAATTAATCTTGTTCAAGTCCCCACAAACATAGTGTGTGAATATGATGTTCAAATCTCCCCATAAAAATTGTGTGATTATTAACATGTTCAAGTCCCCACAGATAGTGTGTGGTTAGTGATAAGTTCGAGTCCCCACAGATACAACATGTGGTTATTAGGATGTTCAAGCTGCCACAAAGATAGTGTATGTTTATTATGATATTCAAGTACCCCCAGAGATAGTGTGCAACTATAGCAGTGTTCAAGTCCCAACAGTGATAGAGTTTAAATAATCTTTGTCCTTACACAGATAGCATGTAAGGTAGGATTGTTCACATCCAAACCGGGATTACAGGCATGTTTAACCCTGCACATACATAGCGTTATTATAGTGATGTTCAAGTTTCAAAAAGATTGCGTGTGAAGTAAATGATGTTCAGGTCGCCACACAGATAGTGCATGATTATAGGACTGTTCTAGAACTCACACAGATTGTGTTTGAAATTAATCTTGTTCAAGTCCCCACAAAGATAGTGTGTGGTTACAGGGATGCTCAAGTCCCAACGGTGAAAGTGTGTGGTTACTGGGATGTTTAAGCTCCCACAAAGAGAGTGTATGTTTATTAGGATGTTCAAGTCCCCACAAAGATAGTGTGTGGTTACAGGGATGCTCAAGTCCCAACAGTGATAATGTGTGGTTACTGGTATATTTAAGCTGCCACAAAGATAGTGTGTGTTTATTAGGATTTTCAAGTCCCCTCAAAGATAGTGTTTGGTTACAGGGATGCTCAAGTCCCAGCAGTGATAGTGTGTGGTTAATGGGATGTTCAAGCTACCACAAAGGTAGTGTATGTTTATTAGGATGTTCAAGTCCCCACAAAGATAGTGTGCAAAGATAATAGTGTTTAAGGGCCTGATTTAGATTTTGGCGGATGGGTTACTCTGTCACAATACTATCTGATTATAGGCATGCTTAAATCTGCATATACATAGTGTGTGACTATAGGGATGTTCAAGTTTTCCAAAGATTGCGTGTGTTTTTAGGTATGATCAAGACCTCAAATAGATGGTGTGAGAAGATAATGATTGATCAAGTTCCCACAAAGATAGAGCATGAAGATGATGTTCAAGTCTCCACAAATATGCTGTGTGTAGATAATGATGTTTAAGTCCCCAAAGAAATGAAGCGAATACATGAAAGTTCAAGACCTCACAGCCATTGTCTGTGAAGGTAATCATGTTCAAGTTACCACAAATAAAGTGGTTGATGATCATGCTCAAGTCTCCACTAAAATGCTGTTCTATTGTCACGGAGATACTGTGGTCCTGATTCATAAAGGTCAAATTAAACTTTTGTTTAAGCTTAGAAATTTTTGCAATTCACAAAGGCATTTTACTAATAGTATCTTCACGGCTGCAGAGCCTCTAAACCCGTGGCAGAGACTCCACACATAAAAAGATAAGGAGTTGTAAAGATACTACTTGTAAAATTGCTTTGTGAATTGCAAAATGTCATAAACTTACACAAAAGTGTAAGTTTACCTGTGTGAGTCAGGAAATGTGTGATTATGGGAATGTTCAAAACCTCCCACAGATTGTGTTTGAAGTTAATCATATTCAATTCCCACAAAGATAGTTTGTGAATATAATGGTCAAATCTCCCCACAGACATAGTATGTGTTTACTGAGGTGTTCAAGCAGCCACAAAGATAGTGTGTGTTTATTATTATGTTCAAGTCCCCACAGAGATAGTGTGCAACTATAGTAGTCTTCAAGTTCCTACTGTGACAGTGTTTTAAGATAATCATCATGTCCATACACAGATAGCATGTGAACATACAATTGTTCACGTTCAAACATGCATTATAGGCATGTTCAACCCTGCACATACTTAGGGCCTCATTACAATGTTGGTCAGAAACTACACCGCCCGACTCCTTGTCCGATTCGGTTCCGACTGACTCGTGGCCGGTGGTTCTCACCCTACCGATTACGATGCTTCCGAACACCGTTAGGAAGGACTCTCATTGACTTCAATAGGAGCCTGTGTTCCGACCGACAACACAAGCTCCTATTGGAAAAATGGGTGTCTGCGGAAAACCTTGCTCCCTGTTGCTGGCTCCCCATGGTGCCTGCCACACTGTGCATGGTTACACAGGGGGGGTCCCTTGGATATCCCCCTGAGCCCAAACCAGAGGACTCAGGATGAAGGGGGGCCTGCTAGGGGCCCCCATAGTCAGTTTCCAACAGCCTTTTCGTGTCAGACAGACCAAGTCGGAAAGGCTGTTGGAATTCGACATCGTAATCGGTCAGGCAGAAACACTGGCAGTTGAGCTGTACGAATCAGTTCCGACCGACTCGGATTCTCCAAATGCCGGTCGGAACCGATTCGGAATTCACCTTCTGACCGCGAGCATCACAATCGGTCAGTCGGAATTGTTTCTGACTGAGTCGGGCGGATGGGTTCCAAAGCGGTCTAGGGGAATCAGACTGTCGGTCAACCGCTTTCCGACCAACATCATAATGAAGATTGTAGGAATGTTCAAGCCTTAAAAAGTTTGTGTGTGAAGTAAATGATGTTCAGGTACCCACCGAGATAGTGTGTGATTATAGGAATGTTTAAGATCTCAAAGAGATTGCGTGTGAAGGCAGTCATGTTCGAGTCACCTCAACGATTGTGCGTGAAGATTATGATGTTCAAGTGCCCACATAAATAGTGTGTGATGATAGAACTGTTCAAGAGCTCACACAGATTGTGTGTGAAATTAATCTTATTCAAGTCCCCACAAAGATAGTGTGTGAATATAATGTTAAAATCTCCCCATAAACAATGTGTGGTTACTAACATGTTAAAGTCCCAACAGAGATACTGTGTAGTTATTGGGATGATCAGCCACTCTTGAGAAGTCTTCCCTGGCTGGCTGCAAATCCACAAACACACCTGTTGTGGATGATCACAGTTCAGTGGGCAATCTAAGACTCTTCTTACTCAAGTTACATGCTTAAAGAGTCTGGAAGGCATGTCATGCTGAAGGGAGCAGTTTACCTGTTCTGAATTAACCCAGAATGTCTATGTGGGCATGAAATTACTTGAAGTACAAGTTAGTGAATAAACTGGAGCTAGCACAGCTCAGAAACAGGGGTGTCGTGTTGCTTCAGTAGCTACAGCGGGGCTGTAGATCTTTGTGCTCCTATTCTGTCTGCACCTGGGAGGACAAAATTTCGTAATTAATGCAATAAAGGAATACTGCCTCAATAGAAAAGCAAACAGGAGACAAAAGTTGGGTAAAGAGAAAAAGGAAAGAAAGAAGGAATATTTAAAGTAAGGATGGGTGAAAGGAAGGAAGATGGGTGTATGAGTAGGTGGGTGGATGGATGAGTGGGTGAAAGGATGCATGAAATTAATGGATAGTTGGATGTACAGGTGAAAGGATGGCAGAGTAAATGGCTGGATGGATGAGAGAGCACATTAATAGGTGGATGAACATGTGAAAGGATGGCTGAGGTAAGACATGGATAGATGACAAAGCAATTGATGGATAGATAAATGGAAGGATAGGTGAAAGAATGGCATAGTAAATAGCTGCATAGATGAAAGAGCGAATGAATAGGTGGATGAACATGTGAAAGGATGGCAGAGGTAAGACATGGATAGATAGCAGAGTAAAGCTGGATAGATAGGTGAATGGACAGGTGAAATGGTGGCAGAGTAAAGTATTGCTGGATGGATGAATGGATGAATGAATGGATAGGTAGATGGGCAGGTGAAAGGATAGCAGATTAAAGTGCTGGATGGATGAGTGGATGAAATAAGTTAATGTATGGCAGACTGGATGAATGAGTGAATGGATAACAGAGTAGATGGATGGCTGAATGGACGGCAAAGTGGATGGATGGCACAGTGGATGGATGGATGGATGATGATGATGATGGATGGCTGAGTGAGTAGATAGATGGTAGAGTGGATGGGTGGGTGGCAGAGAGCATAAATGGAAGAGTGAATGGATGGATGATAGATTGGATAACGGATGGATGGCAAGGTGGATGATGGATGAATGGCAGAATGGAGAGAGGGATGACAGAGTGGGTGGAAGGATGGATGGATGAATGGATGGATGCATGGCAGAGTGGATGAATGAGAAAGTGGATGGATAGATGGCAGGCTGGATAGATGGATGGCTTGATGGATGTAATGGGGAAGAATGAATGACGGATAAAAAAATAAATGACTGATACAATGTAAAGGTGAAATAGTGGCTATCAACAGATAGGGTGAAATGATGGTTGGATGGAAGAGACAAGGGAGCTCTTCTAGGGTGGGTTGGGCTCACTTACTTGGTGCCATCAGAGCTTTAGTTCAAAATCGGGGAGTATGTTCATTTTCTGGCTACTCTCTTGTTCAGAAACATGGAGCTGTGGTGCCGCCCTGTGATCTAAATAAACTAAACATGGGGCAGTGCTATATAAACATTTGTAATATTCCTTTGCACTCCCTTGGACAAACAGTAAAAATAGTACAGCACCATATTTTCAAAGCGTCACATGCCAATGATGCCTTTTTTTGTGTGATTCTAAGCATTGCACGACAGTGCTAAGCCAAGCTAGAAGTGTCTTTTGTGAAATTTATATACGATGAAGCTCTCCATACAAACTTCAACACAATGTCAAGAGGCTAAGGGTAAGCTGTGTCCAGTGGATATTTTTGCAGACATTACGTCAGGAAATATCCTAGGGTTTTGCGTATACCCATTGTTTGCTCCTGGTTTAATTTGGTGGTATAACTTCATGCAAAGGCCGGACACATTAGTTAAGTAGATCTAGCGTAGTGTGGATTATAGTTGTCTTTGAACTGTTCCCACCCTGATAGTGGGTTTGTGCACCACAGAGCAGAGAATTTGGTGCTACACTCACGTCAACGTTTGACACAAAAAGCATTTTGTGTGGCAAAGTTGATTGAATTCCCCTCATTGCTACACCAGTACATGATCAAAATGTGAGTAAATCATGGCTATGTTTATATAATATACTGTCTACAGCTTAGCCACTAACTTAGACTATTTCCATGCTAGGGTATGAGCTGTAGGTAATGTAGTGCAATTACATTCCAAAACAGACACACATCTACTGTTTTCTGCCCGCACCCATATCCATGCTATGGCTATTTCTTCTTAGATGTATACCAATAATTTTCTAGGCTTACCCAAAATATTAAGTGTAGTGCCTCATTTTAAAAACTACTGCCCTCCTTAAATGACAGTCTAATTACAGCAACATTCATGCTTCAAATCCAATATACGTATGTTAGATTCCTTGCTAAAGGTAGGCCTCCAAAACGTATAAACACTCTTAATAGTCTGCAGTTAAGCGAATCCCACAATCTCTGCTCCCAACTGTTGACCAATATGATCATAAACAACATATTATGCCAAAGAAATATTTCACTTCTAAACAAGACATTTTTCACCCCCTAAATGTGATATACTGCTCCATTTTTTATGCACTCTATGTTCGCGTTGAAAGACCTTCTTCTCTTGGGTGGAGTATGAGGCTCTCCAGGATTGAAGCATGTTTATACAATATAAGTGTATAGTCAAAGTAGGGGCTTTGAGTAGCTGAAATAGTTCAGCTGTGTACAGAAATTATGTGCTCCAGACATTTTGATATTGATGTATGTTATGCCGTGAGCAAATGTTTTTGATCGGTGAGGCCTTTTAGATGCTTCATTCCCTGCCTAGTTGCTTTCAAGGTCTTAGGTCAGGCAGAGCCCATACTGCTTCTCTTTACAAAGGTGTGCTCTTACCAGCAGGGCCCATCTCCCACTATGGGAGTGGAATCAACTTGAGGAGGTTCAGGTGCACAGGCCTATTCACTTGTTAATGGTCATTGCCCTGAAGCCCTGCCCGAGTTTCCTCTCAAGGCAGATGATAGTAACATTCCCAATTGAAGGAAAGAGGAAGGAATATGAACACAGAGGCAGTTCATCTTCTCAGTAGGTCTAGTACTGATGTGTCACAGGCTGCAGCTACCTCATGGCAGATCTCGAGACCTGAGCAGTAGTGTATATCATCCTCACCCATGGCTGTGGTTGCATTAGTAGACTTGACCCACACAAAAGTTCTCATGGTGAAGCGACAGAAGCCACTTCTCACATTCTTCTGTCAATGTCTATTTCCCACTAGTGCTGTGCTTGTGTCACTGCACTTTGAAGTACTTTACATGAGCACCAGTTAAGTCACGTACAATTTCTTTAGGCACAAGGAGATTAAGTGATTTGACCAGAATCACAGGATGTCAAGCCAAAGTCAAGAATTGAGTTCCAAGTTTGCAGCTCTAGCATAACGCCACATCCTTTCCACACTTCCGGCTTGAAGACCTTCTCACTCATAAGGCAGGTGGTTGAGCACAGCCTATGCTACTGCAGTATATTGTAGTTAAACTAGTATGATCTTGGAAGGCAAACTATATTTAAATACACAGGAAGGGGAAATTGAAGTGGACACAAACATACGGTGGCCCATTTTACAGCAGAACTTTGCACCTTAGCTGAAGCACTAAGTCCAAACTGTAATAAGTGTGGGTGCCAATGCAGTAGTAAGGGCACTGTGAGCCCTAATGCAAGATAGGGATTTGGTCTCCTATTCACCTCCCCTTTTTCGGCTTTTAAAACATAGCAACTAATTAGGGTGAACCAGGACCCTGTGCCTCTGCACCTACTTCACTAAGGTTGATATATATCAGAGTCTGTATTTTATAATTGAATAAGGCCAAGGAGGCTCTGACAACTTCTCTATATACTGTGATCAGTATTGGCAGCATCAGTGATTTTTCTTTTCCCCACCCCCTCCGTTGATAGTGTTGACCCCTCACACGCACCCAGCCTCCTGCCAGCAATAAAAAGTAAGTGTCATGATGTGGTCTGTTTTGGCTGCATCATAGTGCTTTTTAAAACTTTTAATTTCAATTTCATCCATGCGGCAGAGCAGGAACGCTGCTGTACAACAGGGCAAAAAAACACTGTCAAAGCCAGTAGCTCTCTCATAGGTGATACCTGTTGGCTTTGCCAAAGCTTGTTATATGACTGTTCTTCACCCATCTATGTGAATGAAGATGCTTTCATTTGTAAAGCATTGGGAACAGTTTGGAAACTAAGCAATTCAAAGGATTTAAATGTAATGTCATCATATGGCAATATTTGAATATATTTTCTAAGAATGTCACTAATGTTCTAAGAACATGCTTTTTCAGTTAAAATTAAACTTCCCCATGCTGTGGGCATGACATTACTGCAGTGCGGCGTTTAAGAGAGCATAGCTGTTAGCACAATCCAACTCGAGGCTCTCACTCATCTAGCCATCATCTTAAGAACGTATTCAAAAGTGCATGTTAATATGTAATAAAATTTGTAAAAAACGATTGGATCAGTTTATATTGTATCATGTTTTAATGCACCATCATTCTTTAATTGCAGATAAGGATCAAACGGCAATAGTGACGTAATCTGGGATTCAAAACGTACCCAAATTGCTTTTAGCAATGTTTATAAAACCACTAACAATTTTTAAACTCAAATATTTTGAACGCACACACACACACACACACACACGCATTTCACAAACACACCTCTCTCTATTCCACACAGCTGAGTACCTGGCCTCAGACTCTTGGTTTACCTTTGAACTCAAGTAGATAGTATCCCCGATACCTTCTTGCTTCTAGCTATTGATAAGGTATTCCTGCAGCTCCCACCTTGATGACTTCCATGATACTCCTCCAGTCCTGATTTCGAGGAACGCCCTCCTAGACCAGTCATCATCATCATCATGAATCATGATGACCCTAGCATGATAGATGTAGAGTTAAGTGTACTGCTGTTGAAGAACAAGTAGCGAATGAAACAGAATTGCAGTATTTTGCATAGGTTTTTTGTTTTTTCACTGAAGTTACTATTCTCGTGCCTGAAAAATCAGAAAAAAGGAGAACTCACCTGCAATTAATTAAATGTGGTTAAGTGTGAAAGGGCTGATCATTACCTACAGGGGGAAAAAATGAGCACCCATCACTCACGCCCCAAACAATGCAAATCAATAATCATATTAAGAAATTTCCCATATCACAGTTCAAAACACACCCTCCCTCAGGGTCTGCCCCCACATGAATCATCAATCAACTTAAATCATTAGTCAGGGAATCAGTCACTAACTGTTGCAAAAGTTGAGTTACTTCATCCAATCCAAGCACGACCTAGTCAGATAGATATTCAATCCTCTTCGATACAGGTAACACATTGGAATTTGGTCTTGGCAGGCAGTCTTGGAAGATAATAAATAATTTTATGGGGCAGCAGTTCTAGTGTTAAGTGATGCAAAAAGGAATAGGCATTAGGCAATAGGCATGCGAGGGGGGCAGGCATTGTCGCCAATGTTATGAAGGAATAGTAGAGGCTTCTTCAATGCACACTGGTCCAACTGCAATAAGGCAACATATATGTGACTAATAAAAAAAGGTGGGGAAGCATAATTCTGGCACAAAAACAATAATGTTTCTCTAACTAATTTTTTAGTTTTTTTGCAAAGATCTAAGTTCAATGATAACATTTTAAAAGTTTTATGGGGGCACCGGCATACTTAGTCCGAGAAGTAGAGTTCATCCTCATACTCAGGTGGTTCACCCAGAAGTTGGTCAGCTAACACATGTGATTTAATTTCAGACCACTCACCCTCTTCCTCCTCATGTGCTGCTGTTTTAATTTTAAATTTGCTGTTTTTTAATTTTAATTGTAATTGTGTGGTATAAAATGTTGGTTCATTTTTATCATAGTCAATCTTTCCACATTCTGAGACAAAATACTGGTCCTTCTCACTGTGACAACTTCACAAGCTGCCCTGAACACACGGTCAGCGACACACTGGTGACCGGACAAGCTAGATACTTTATTTCCAGCCTGCTGAGCTCTGGCCATTGGTGCATCTTTTCTTACCAATACATCAATGGATTTTGATCCACATAAACCTCTTTTGGATCATCCAGATACTACTAGAATGTCCTGTGGATGGTCATTGGTGCTGCCACTTGCTCATCCTGTTTTGCCATCGCCTCTGCACTGGACTTGAGCTCTGCCAATTGAAACCAATCCAATGCAGAGGTTAGGTCCAGTCCTTCTTTTGCTGTTGTTGCTGGTGTTCTGATAGATGATGTTATTGGCTGCTGTGAGAACAAGACGGCCCCCTCTGGAAGTTGAAGGCGGCACCCCAGAACTGCGGGGTAGGACTTGAAGTTCCAGCCATTCTTCTTCCAAGTTTCCAGCTTGCTCTACAATCCACCTCTTGTATTTTAAAACATCCCCTTCAGAAAAAGGGTTGAAAGTGGGCAGATTTTTTTTGTACCGTGGATCAAGTACTGTGGCACATATGTACCCTTTGGACTTGATGGTGTCATATTGCAGCCTTATATTAGAAGCCAAGTGCAGTAGTAAGATCTCAACCAAGGCATGTGCTTCTGTGTTTTCATTCATACTTGCAGGGGCAAACATTTCAGAAGCCTTCTTTACCTGGTCTTATAGGAGATGCAACAAAGAGATAGCTTGGTCCATT
Source organism: Triturus cristatus (assembly GCF_964204655.1). Lineage (NCBI taxonomy): Eukaryota > Metazoa > Chordata > Amphibia > Caudata > Salamandridae > Triturus > Triturus cristatus. The sequence goes on along the minus strand of NC_140587.1, from coordinate 1,006,999,963 downwards.
GTACTGTCCTCCTTGCTAACTTCCCCTGTGAAAACCTAAAAATGGAGTAGCATCTGTGTCAGGCATTTTACTAGGCCCCATTTGTCTGCATCCACGGTCATAGCTTTCCCAACAGCATCCCCTCCTCTTTGAATGACATCATCATTGCTCTGTTTGTACTGCCCAAACAGATGTTGCAGCATGTAAAAGGTAGAGTTCCAACATGTTGGCACATCCTGTATCAGGGCTTTAACTGGTGCTCTAATATTACGTTTAGTAATCTGCAGCTGCTTCTGGGCTTTAAAAAAATGGCTTAAATGGGTGCAGATTTTTCTGCAGGTGGTCATTATGTTGCTGACTATGTCTTCCTTTTTGAGGAAGTCCTGCAGCACCTGGTTGAAGCAATGGGCCAAACACGGGACCCTGAAATAGCCACCGTCTGACTTTGCCTTGAAATTAAACAAAATAATTGTGTTTTTTATAATAAACGTGCACTACTACCCTGGGGTGTCTAGGTGCGCCAGCTTGTTAACAGGGTAGGCCAAGGTTAAGAGGCTGGCTGGGATTAAGAATCTCTCTACAGGTTGAAAAGCCAAGTTTTTAATATTTTCCTAAAAAAGAGGAGGTCCCTTTCTTTTTTCAGGGCTAAGGGAAGGCTGTTCGAGAGATGGGAAGTGCTGCCTTGACTGTGTTACTACCATTGTTCGTAGCAACAAATCCAATTTTAAGACCTCTAAGTTGCAGCCATTCATACACTTTGCTGTTAAATTCTTCCAAGATGTTTACAGCTGTATGTGATTTCTCCATCGTGAAGATGGCCACTGTTGCATGCAGCCACACGCTCTAAAAACTTTCTTCAGGGCCAAGACCTGAAGATATCTTTTGCTTTACCCCTGCAAAAGAATCCAGTGTGCAGTGACGAACATGCAATTAGTCACCTGGCATCTGGTCCGCATGTATGTTGTTAGGTGGATGGTGTGAACAACACTTTGCTGCAAAGCTTGTCCAACCAACTGCATCACATTGAGATGCAGCACTGGAACAGCCACTCAGACAAAATAGGTCTTACTTTGTGCCTTCCATACACAAAAGAAAAAGGGAGGAGGTCCAGAGCGAACATTTTGCCAACTTCCCATTGTACAAACGTGCGGTTGGGTGGTTTCGCTCACAGGGCATCTTCTGCCTAAACATACCCATATTAGTGGCCTGGATTTTCTTCTTTTCTTGGGGCACTGACACAGGCATCTTTGAGAAGTAGATGCTAGTGGTAAACTCAATGTGCGTGGTGGTGGTGGGGTAGTCACTGTATGCCACGGTGTCTCCATCATCTCACTCTGAGTATTCTTCTGTTATTGTGAAAACGCTGAGGTGGGTGGATCTGTGGCAAACTGTTGGGGACAGGGCTGCTTTGCGTGAAGATGTCACCCTCTTCTTCCTCATCACCATCACCTTCCCCCGTGCCTGGATTTGTAGCTGATGTTCCCTGGTGCTCCCCACAACCACGCCCATGTTCAGTAATTTTTAAAAAACATTTTTTGTCAAAATTGTATTTATTAGCAACAGAAAAGAAAGTACAGGTCATGACACTTGTAATACCACAGAATGGACCGGCAAGCGAGGAATAGGAAAGAGAAAAGTACAAACCCAGACCCGGACGTAGAAGAGGCAAGCTTCACCTATAGTAATATATGCTAAAGTAGGTGTACAGTAGTGCGAAATATGAGGCGAAGCAAGCCCTAAAACTGTGCCCCGGAGATCCCCCATGGGCAAACCCTATAGGCCAATAGTCCGGTGCCCACAGTCTATGTACAGAATAAGAGTCCATTCAAGCCACAGTCTCTGTGCCATGGAACATCAAACTTGTTTTATAGAAAACCCAACTCCCCACAAATGCCCCCCCACCAGCCCCGCCCCCCATTGGGAAAAAGAAAGAACAGAAAGGAAAGTAAGAACAATAGAGAGAGAAAAAGAGGAGATGCTCAAGGAGGGAATCCGGAGATCCAGGGACGGAGGCATATCCATCAAGGGTGGGGGGCCGGGCAATGCCTCAGCCAGGCGGCACCGTGACCTCGAAATGGACCACCAGGGGGACCCCCTAGTGGCGTCCTCAGTAGGCTACAGTTTGAACAGCCGCAACCCCCTAATCTGGGGCGGGCAAACAGCCGCCGGCAGACCCCGAGAGAGGAATGTCACCAGCGGTCCCCAGTTGAGTTTGAATGCAGGATAGTCATCTCTAAAAATATCCGCCATTCTCTCTAGACTTAGAAGCCTCCAAAGGCGGGAATGCCACATCGAGGCCGTGGGAGCCGCCTGTTTCTTCCAGTTGGCAGCGATAGCCACCTTTGCCGCCCCCAAGCAAAGCCACATAATGGCCCTATCTGCTCTGATCTGATAGCGCAGGGAGGGGTCCCGAAGGCCCAACAGCGTGGTCTCAATAGAGGTGGGGATCGGATAGCCCAACATAGTCTTGATTTGCGCCAGTACCTCTTCCCAAAAAGGGCGAATAGTCGGACAGGTCCACCAGATGTGCTGAAAGTCCCCCAGTAACCCGCACCCTCTCCAGCAGCAGTCAGAGGTGCCCGGGAAGATACCCATCAGTTTAGCTGGGTATAGGTACCAATCCACCATCACTTTCATATGCGCTTCATTTAGTTGTATGGAGTGGTTGTGTTTTGTGATGTCGGACCATAGCGCCTCCCATTCCCGCTCCTCAATCGGCCTATTCACCACCTCTTCCCATGTAGCCTTGAACCGTGGGGTCGGTGAGACCACAGTGGCCAGCAGATGACCGTATAAGAAAGAAATTGCCCCCTTCATGGTAGTGGTAGATCGTATGAATTTCTCAAACGGGGTTTGGGGTCTATTGATCGCCCCCTGCATGGCAGGCGACCGGAGCCAGTGACGTAATTGGAGATATCTTTAGTGTTCATTTTGCGGAAGGCTAAAGTCAGACCTACATTATGAGAACGTCATCAACCAAGAACCTCTAAATAAATGCCCAACCATTAAGCAACCTCCCTCCTCCCAAGCAGTGAAAGGCCCCCTGATGAGTGCCGGCAGGAAGGCCGGGTGTCCGTGGATGGGGGTGTGAGGGGAAGGAAAAGTGGTCCATCGATCGTCCTGGGATAGAGTATCCCAGACCCGTAGCGTTGTTCTAGTGGGCGTACTAATGTACGTATTATCTGGCCTATCGTGTTTAGGGCGCCAGACCAGATCCCAAATCGTCCATCCCGCAATCGACCTATCCATATGTAACCAATGTTTATCGGACTCTCTTTTAGACCACTCAGTCAGCACACGCAGCTGCGCCGCCTTGTAGTAGAGGTGGAAGTCGGGAAGGCCCGCTCCGCCCGCAGAGCGGAGCCTCCGTAACAGAGAATACGACAGGCGGGCTCTCCCCCCCTGCCAGATATAACGGGAACAGAGAGAGCGCATGGTCGAGAAGAAGGAGAGAGGGACCTCCACGGGGAGGGCCTGAAATAAGTGGAGCAGCTTCGGCAAGACCGTCATTTTAAGCGAGTGGATGCGCCCCAGCCAGGAGATAAACAATGGTTTCCAGCGCGCCAGATCAGCCTTAATGTGAGCAAGAAGGGGGGGGAAATTTGCCCTATATAGATCCTCCACTAACAGTGTAAGTCGAACACCCAGGTATTGAAGAGATTCAGTCTCCCATCGGAAAGTCATGCACTGCTGCAGCCTCGGGAGCTCCTCCCTGGGTATCGTAAGGTTGAGAATATAGGATTTGTCTAAGTTGATCCTAAATCCCGCTACCCGCTCGAAGCGCTGCAGCTCTGCATGCAGGGTCGGGAGGCACGTGGAAGGGTGAGTGAGGGAGAGAAGAACGTCGTCCGCGAAAAGGGATATCTTGTGTTCCTCCCCCGCAAACGGAATGCCCGATATCTGTGGATTGTGACGTACGGCCAGCGCTAGGGGTTCGATGCTCAGGGCAAACAAAAGGGGGAAAGGGGGCAACCCTGCCTCGTGCCTCTAGAAAGGGTAAAAGGCGCCGAACAAGTCCTGTTGACCTGGACGCGCGAGGTAGGAATCCGATAGTTGGCCTGAATCATTGCAATGAAGGGGTCTGCAAAGCCCATCTGTCGCATAGTGGAGAATAAGAATCCCCAGTCCACCCGGTCGAACGCTTTTTCAGCATCCAGACCGACCAGGAGGGCCAGCATGCGCCTTTTAGAGGTTTTTTCTATCAGATGTACTATACGGCGTGTGTTATCATGAATTTGCCTCACTGGAATGAAACCCGATTGGTCGGGGTGTATCAGTGCTGCCATAAGGGGATTGAGCCTGGCGGCCAGGATAGCGGAGTACAATTTAGCATCTAGGTTCAATAGCGCGATAGGCCGATAGGAAGAGCACTGATCTTTGCGTTACCCCGGTTTCGGGATGACCGTAATGACGGCCTCTGCCATGGAAGGCGAAACCGCTCCCTGGGCGATTATGGCATTAAAAAGAGACTGTAGGCGCGGAGCTAAGTCAGGCGCGAAAGTGCGGTAAAAGAGGGCCGTGAAGCCATCAGGCCCCGGTGCTTTGTTGAGTTTGAGCGCCATAATAGCTTTGGTGACTTCTTCTAATGAGATGGGGGTGCAGAGGTCTGCATTGGCAGAGGCGGGAACCTTGGGGAGCGTCAAGCGACTGCAAGTATTCAGTCTGCAGCGAGGCCTCAAGAGAGTCAGAAGTATACAGCTTGCTGTAGAAGGATCGAAAACAGTCTGCCTTCCCCTTATCGGAGTGTATGACCGTATCTCCAGTGTCTCTTATCCCGTCTATATATTCTTTATCCCTTTTAACGCGGAGCTGTCGGGCCAGATGCCTCCCAATTTTGTTCCCCTGAGCATATGAGGTTTGGCGCAGGCGCAAGAGAGTATAATCGGCCCTGTTTGCGTATATCGACTTCAGTTTGCCCCTTAAGGCTGTAAGGGGCTGCAAGGTAAGGTGGGAGGGCTTGGCCTTATGGACCTGCTCCGCCGCTAACAGCTCTGCTTCCAAGCGTTCCCGCTCCGCCGCTCTCAGACGGTTGAGCGCAGAGTTGAGTGCAATGCACTTGCCCCGAATCACCGCCTTAAAGGCATCCCACCGTGTCAGCTCCATAGTCGCCTCCGCGTCATTAAGGGCGAAGAATTCGTCAATGGCCTCATGCAGCGACTTGCGCAGCACAATGTCTCTAGTGAGAGAGGCGGGAAAGTACCACTTGGGTTGGCGATCCCGTGGGCCATCTCAATGGAGGGTGACCACGACCAGACTATGGTCAGAGACAGAGAGGGGGAGAATCCGCGCGTCTCTCAAAGAGCCCGACAAAAAGCGACTAACGAAAACGTAATCCAGACGGGAGTAAGATTGATGAACATGGGAAAAATGGGTATAATCTTTTGTGGAGGAGTGTAGTGTGCGCCACGCATCACATAAGCCAAGGTCCGAGAAACGTTGTTTGGTAGCTAGGGAGAAGAAACCCGATTCCGCTCTCTGCGCATGAGAACTGTCAAGGTCCGCTTGCCATACAAGATTAAAGTCCCCCATCAAGATGACTGAGCCCTCCGCAAACTGCTCCAATTTTGTGCACACGGTGGCCAGAAACCCCGGCTGGCCCGTGTTTGGTGCGTATATCGCGGTAAAAGTGCATTTCTGACCCCTGATAATCCCTTTCACCATCACCCATTGCCCCTCCCTGTCGGAGCGCACATCTAAGGGCTGGAACTTCACCCCGCCATGGAACATCAACACCACACCCCGCTGCTTAGTGGTGGCTGAGGAACTGTATGTGAGTGGGTATGACCTATGTCGGAGCCTATGTTCATCCCCCTTGCTAAGGTGTGTTTCTTGGAGGGCAACCACATCTAGGTGGTGGTCGGATATGTATTTCAGCACCCTCTGGCGTTTCTGGGGAGAATTAAGCCCTTGCACATTCCAGGAACCTATGGTCACAGCCATCGTGGATCTGGTAGCAACCCTCCGGCATAAGCATGTCTCAAGGCCCGTTTCCTCCTTCCCCCGTCCCCCTCCATCCCTCGTATAGAGCCCCCCTCTCCCCTAGACAGAAAAAGAGAAAGATAGATAGAAAAGAAAGAAAAGAGAAAAAAGAACATCCGAACAACCCCAAGATCACATCCCATCGAGGAGCAGAGGTCTCGGAGGGCCGTGACAACCCGCCCACCCCCACCCCGGTTGCATAATTCTAAACAAGAAAAAGAAAGATGGAAACCTCCACCAATGCTGAACCCAGGTCCCAGACAATGCCGGATCATGTAAACCGTTGCCCAGAGTGACCCTCCTCTCATTACCGGCATCAACCCCCTGCAGCGCACCCGCCATGCGGAGTTGATAGGGTCTGCAGCCGGCACACAGGACCCCCCTCTGTAGTTAAGTTCTCCTCAAGGTGGCCTCCCTCATGGAATCGTCAGGGAGGAGAGCGACCCGCCGTGGCCCACTCCCCGGCCGTTGCCCCAAGGCCGCCGGCCGCCATGTCTCCAGCGCCCTCCTGCTCGCCCCCTGAGGGGGAAAACCCCAATAAGTCCCGGCCGGCCGCGAGGTCCACCACAGTCCGCTGCTTGTTTTTGTATTCGAAAGAGAGGCCAAAGGGGAAGGTCCATCGGTATCTGATGCGCTCAGCTCTCAACTTGGTAGTCAGTGGCCTAAAGGATTGTCGTCTCGCCAGCGTGGCCGGGGACAGGTCCTGAAACAAAGAACACGTGAAGCCCTGAAATGAGACCTCCGTGGACGACCTGGCCGCCGTCAGGACTGCCTCCTTGACTTTATAGGAGTGGAATTTAGCCAAGATATCCCTCGGCCGTCGTCTGTCACCTGGCGCCAGGAAGGCCACCCTGTGTGCACGGTCGAGCTTGATTTTGAGAATTTGTGGCTTCACCACCTCCGCGAAAAGGCCCTCCAAGAACGCCTCGAGATCTGGGCCCTCCGCCCGCTCCTCCAGGTGGCGCACGCGGATATTATCGCGCCGGGCGCGGTTCTCCAGGTCCTCGGCCTTGAGCTGCGTCTGTGTTAGTTGTTCCTGGAGGTCCTGGATCTGTCTCGAGTGGTCCGAGGACCTGCCGCCCAAGTCCTGTTGTTGAGCCTCTAGATCCATCACCCGTGTGCCCACTGCGTCTACATCTTGCCGGAGGCCTGACAGTTTGTCTTGAATGTCCGAGCGCAGCTGGTCGATGGAGCGCTGCACATCCCGGCCGATCTCCTCCTGTAGTTCGGCCTTGAAGACTTTCAGAGAGGCCAGGAGGTCCTCCTTGGTCAGGGCCATCGCCCCCGACGGGAAGGCCGTCGCCCCGGAAGGTCCCCTATCCGCTGGGCCGAAAAAGACAGTCACCGGCGTGTTTCGTTTGGCCGGTCCCTTCTTGGCAGGCATAGGGCCCCCCTGGCCGGGCACTGCGCCCCTCCAATGAAAGCGGGTGTCCCCTGGTGGGCGCGCAACTATCTCGTGGTGGCGCACCGGACGCTCCAGGCAGGCGCTGCAAAGATAGTGTTGGCACCGCAGGGAATGGGACGTTCACCGATGGGCCCCCAGCACAACTCCAGCCTCCAGGTCACTCCGTGGTTGCGCGTCAGGCATCACCAGGCCCCCTCGCCGAAGTCTCGGCCACAACGGCACGGTCTCCGCGGCCCTCCCGGGCGTCCCGCAAGGAGGGCACCACCACTGCCCCCACCGCCGAGCCAGGGCCCCTCACGAACTCCCAGACTGGGAAGTGTGCGCCCCCCACCGGAGGACTCCACCAGCCCCCCAGGGGAAGGCACGAAGCATGGGGGTTCGAGTATTCCCAGATGGTGCCTCCTTCGCTCGGCAGGGGCGGGTGCTGCACTCACCCGATGGGCCGGGATGCCTCCTCCAGCCAGCCTGTCGGACAGAAGTTCAAACTGTGATCCGAAGGCTGCCCCGCTCTCTCAGCCGCTCCCGCGTCGCCACCACAGAGTCAATCGGGGACCCCGCTTCACCGTCCGCCGCCAGTGCACTGACGGGCCGCCAGCTCGGCCGCTGCATCGAGGGTCGCCATGGTGAGGATCTCTGCCGCGTTGCTGCTCTTTATGTCACGGACGACCCTGGCGGGCAGATGATCAGCCCTCAACTCTCCCTTCCGCCCCCGGACTACAACGGAGGCACCCCGTGGGGAGCAGGGCAGTCCGCTGAGTGCCGATCTCCGCTGACTCGTCCGCGGCCGTTATGTAGTGCGGTCAAGGCCTTGGAGGCCACCATCTTGCGGGACTCAGCCGCGGCTGCGCCCGTCGGACTGCAGGCGCTTCAGAGGACCCGGGAGCCAGTCCGGGCCATGGCGACGTGGGCTCTGCAGCTGGACGCGGCAGCCGGTGGTAGGAAGACCCGCCTGGGGTCCCTGGGACAGCTCAGCTACCGGGGTAAGACCATCAGTAATTTTTTTTAAGTGCTCCTCCCACTTAATTGTGTGGTGTTTTTTCACATGGGTCGTCTGGCCTCCAGTACCATAATGTGTACCAGGCTTATCTTGATGAACATTTGTATGGCAAATGGTGCATATTTCAATGTGCTCCCCCTCTGTGCTATCTGTAAAAAAGTCCCAAACTGGGAAGGGGTACTTTTTTACAGGGCCACTGCCAATGACCGAAGAAGAACTGAAGGTTGGATGCATGTCATCAATTGCCTCTCTGCTTCTCCTGAGGAAGGGGTTGGTAAGGTCACAGCTGGGGCTTTGCAATTATGGTAGCTGGTGGTGGTGCTACCAGTGCCACATACCTCAGAGCTTGTTGAATAGCAATGTCAGAATCCTCTGTGTCACCTTCCACCATGACTACCTCGTCATCGTCATCCTCCTCTTCATCCCCTTCCATAAGTCTAAGTCTTTCTGGAACTTTTCTTTTCCTTTGCCTCTGCTGTTGTATCCTGGTCTCTGTTGGGGTCCACTCCATGTCATCATCATCATAAGTGGTGCTTGGTGGAGATGGTGCTGTAGTACCCTTCCTCTTCCTTGCTGAAGATCTGGGAGCCAATGATTCTAAAAGAAGAGGTTCAACTTCTTGCTCTGAAGGAAGCTCAACCTCCTGTTCTGTTCCAACGTCAGACAAATGTACCATTGCTGGCTGTGGCTGCTGCTACTTTGCTGTGTTTCCTGAAAAGATTGTGTACTACTTTGCGAAAGGGACAAATCCAATTCAACATCACTACTCTTCGGTGTCAACCTGATAGCACTGGCTGCCTACCTGACAGACATAGTCCTGGACTAGGTTGGGGGAGTAGTGTTGTCGATGCAGGAGTGCTGCTCTCAGCTTGGTCGCTGGAGGCCGGTGCTGCAGGCACAAATTTCCTGAAAAAGGTTGCGTTCAGCATGCCAATGTTGAAAATCCGCTTCTTCTGCTCCCCACTAGCCACTTTCTTAGCAACACCTTTCTTTGAGGCCATTTTAAAGCTGTCAGTTGGCAGTAGCACTTAGCTGCACAACATGCTGGAGAGATGACTGTGCTGCGTTGTCAGTCACACGTCACGTTGTGCACAGGCCTTTTTCTGGCAGTACTGTGGGTAATGCCTCTTCTTTTGTGAACCTAAAAGCAAACAAGCAAGAAAAATATCAGGGAAACGTGGCATGGGTTGGATGTTAAAACCGATTCATAAAAATGCATGGACGGGAATATACACAACAATAAAAGCATGTATTAGCAAAAGGTTTTGCATCGCTCTAGTAAACATTGTGGGTTACATAGTGTTACACATCAAAAAGGGGAAATGCATAAATCTTGCACCATGTAATAACAGAAACAAATAAGTGATAATCACATTGATAGGTGTATTCAGCAGGTACACCAAGCGGTACTCAGTGTGTATTAGGTTCGATAGATTGGTAACAAAATAATACAATTGTGTTCTCAGAGGTAAGGAAATTTGAAAAACAGGTGGTAACACCTGAGTGGTGGAGGCTCGCCAACAGGAGCCTGAAGGAGAGGGAGGCACAGGAGCAATGAGGTGGAACGGTCAAAGGAGTCAAGGTATAGTGATGACTGTGCACCACTCATCCAATGTGTTTAACCCAGTATTGACAGAGTTGCAACGTGCAATCCATCTGCACTCGCATTTGTTCAGCAGGAGTTGTAAGTTTCTACCCCGGAGCGGAAGTTCTGGGCTGTCAATTACTTGCCAAGTTAAGTCTGTTTCGGAATGTTTTTTTTCTTTGAAGTATCCGACAAGGGGTGCGGTCTCAACATTAAATCTTATGCTGCTTTGGTCCTGGAAAACCTGCTGTTTCACCATCTGTGTGGTTTGAAGAGGCAACGTATAGCGTAGATTACGTTGGATGTGCGGCAATTGGAGAAATTATTGAGTCGGTATGTATGACCTGCAGCGACAAATTCCTTGGTATTGTAGGTGAGGTTGCATGCTGCTGAGCAGGTTTGGCATTTGTAATGACGGCTTATGACAGCTCCCGTGAGCTAACGGGCTGACGAGCCCTGGTTCTGCACCTGCGCGCCATGAGAGGTATTTGACCTGTTTTAATTACATTTTGGCAGTCCACTCGGCACCCCTTCACATTGTCCTGCTCCCTGCTGACGAGAGGCAACTACCTCGAAACACGTGTCCAGGGATGGCTAAATGCAACACATACTGTTTTCTTTTTACACATCGTGGCATAGGCGTACCCGCCGTCGCAACTACATTCACCACAGTCCTTTGGGGCAACTTGCTGGTGTGACGAGCAGTGTGCGACCAACTTGTGTTCAAATTATGACGGCTCCCGTGAGCTAACGGGCTGACGAGCCCTGGTTCTGCACCTGCGCGCCATGAGAGGTATTTGACCTGTTTTAATTACATTTTGGCAGTCCACTCGGCACCCCTTCACATTGTCCTGCTCCCTGCTGACGAGAGGCAACTACCTCGAAACACGTGTCCAGGGATGGCTAAATGCAACACATACTGTTTTCTTTTTACACATCGTGGCATAGGCGTACCCGCCGTCGCCACTACATTCACCACAGTCCTTTGGGGCAACTTACTGGTGTGACGAGCAGTGTGCGACCAACTTGTGTTCAAATTATGACGGCTCCCGTGAGCTAACAGGCTGACGAGCCCTGGTTCTGCACCTGCGCGCCATGAGAGGTATTTGACCTGTTTTAATTACATTTTGGCAGTCCACTCGGCACCCCTTCACATTGTCCTGCTCCCTGCTGACGAGAGGCAACTACCTCGAAACACGTTTTCAGGGATGGCTAAATGCAACACATACTGTTTTCTATTTACACATCGTGGCATAGGCGTACCCGCCGTCGCCACTACATTCACCACAGTCCTTTGGGGCAACTTGCTGGTGTGACGAGCAGTGTGCGACCAACTTGTGTTCAAATTATGGCGGCTCCCGTGAGCTAACAGGCTGACGAGCCCTGGTTCTGCACCTGCGCGCCATGAGAGGTATTTGACCTGTTTTAATTACATTTTGGCAGTCCACTCGGCACCCCTTCACATTGTCCTGCTCCCTGCTGACGAGAGGCAACTACCTCGAAACACGTGTCCAGGGATGGCTAAATGCAACACATACTGTTTTCTTTTTACACATCGTGGCATAGGCGTACCCGCCGCCGCCACTACAGTCACCACAGTCCTTTGGGGCAACTTGCTGGTGTGACGAGCAGTGTGCGACCAACTTGTGTTCAAATTATGACGGCTCCCGTGAGCTAACGGGCTGACGAGCCCTGGTTCTGCACCTGCGCGCCATGAGAGGTATTTGACCTGTTTTAATTACATTTTGGCAGTCCACTCGGCACCCCTCAGCATTAAGGTATGTCCCGGCCTACACGCCCTCCTATCAGGCTTCCCATAGATTTTTTCAACCTGATGTCCCTTCACTTAATTCTCCTGGCCACACATATCCTTACAAATCGCCCGACGCCCGGATACATCACGGGGATTGATGGACACCACCCTTGTTAATCGGCAGCCCTCAAGCTTCCCACACCAGTTTATCCAGCAATACAGGTATTTACTCCGTGCTCCCACCTAGCGCTCCCCTCATCCTTCCCTTGGGGTTCTACAGGGCACTCTACTCATACTATACTTGTTTCCCATTAGTGGACTAGAGCTTGACTGATGCCTCACCCACGCTTGAATTTTTCATCACCTGGCCTTGTGAAACATTCTGATTGATCCCTTTTTACTAGACGCATGACCTGTTCTATGCCAAATTCAGGTATTTGTCCATCACCTGTGCCTTCTCTTTCCTTTATTGTCTTGCTTTGGGCTACATATCCGCTTTCCCTACTTTCCTCTCCCTTCCCTCCTATACAGCACTATTTTGAAATTAGTGACTATTGTCCTGAGGATGACCTGAAATCAATAAGGTTGAAACGCCGTTGACTACCCAGCACAGAACATTGGCACTGTTGTGGTCAATTTATTTATCCCAAATCTAAAAATACCAGTTTTGTATATATTTATATTGTATTATTGACCACATTGTGACTTTCTCCTTACTCTTTTCTCCATTCACGCTGTATTTATTCACCCCTGTGTCCCTGCGCCGTTCACTATCACTAGCATCTCCAGTGCTCACTTGTGTGGTATGGTCACCGTATATTGAATTGTACTGTAGTGCTGTTATAACTATTTATAAATAATAATTGTTTCACCTTACTCCTACGGTTGTGGTCTCCCTCCATTTGCCCAGGCCCTCTGTGATGTATACCACTATTTTAATTGCCCTGTTCAAATGATTTCCAGCTGAGATATGGTTGTTTTGTCACAAACAGAGAAGACATGCAGGCCTATGGAAAAAGCACACTGGCTGGCTACACAAAATGGCCGCCAGACACATGGTCAGAACAACAACAACCAGCAAAGAGGCACAACCTCAAACAGAAAAGACATGCAGGCCTATGGCAAAATCACACAGGCTAGCTACACAAAATGGCAGCTAGACACATGGTCAGAACAACAACAAGCAGGAGGCTTGGAAAACAACACATGCAGGCCTAGGGTGGATGCTGACTATACAAAATGGCCTATGGCCACATGGCATAATGAGCATTGTGGATAGCCTTCCACCTAGCCCTGTGCCGTCTTCCTAAAATTGTTGTTTACTTAGTAGTAACTGTATTGATAATACTGAACTTGTTGTGGGCTCTCTCACCTGCAGCAAGGGGGGCTGCGTTTGTTGCCTGACTTTTGGGTCCATCGCACAGCTTGCCAGCGCTGCTTTCTGGTCCACGCAGCCATCTCCCGACGACTCCTCCACTCTGGTGGGACACCAGGTCCCAGAGTGCAACGCGTGGCCACCATCGTCACTCCCAGCTGCAAGGGAGGTGCAACCCCAGGCTACATAAGCACCGCACGTATCCCGCGGCGCGGGACGCGCCCGTCAGCACCAGGAAGAGGCAGGGTAGGGCCACCCTCCTGAGCTGCTGATCGTGCCCTTTACTTTTTGGACAAATGACGGGGTAAGACTTCCAGCAATCTGGTGACATTGTTATGAGGGGAAAAAACAAATGTACTCTTGATTCCCCCCACATTGTTGTCTGACTCTTTGGACACTACTACGGAGGGTAGGATAGGCCTATAAAACAAACTTGGTGTCTAACTGCATTATATTACTGTACAAATCGTCCCTTTGGGTGGTTTGTATTTGTTCTTGGCCCCTTCTTTGTTGAGGCTCAGGGCATGTATTCCCTCAAGGAGACTTGCACCGACAATAGTTGGGAGAATGGGGAAAAGGGCAGCTGCTAGTAGAAATAAAACTTCAGGAGAGCTTCCTACAACCTCCATAGATAAAATTCTACAGAGGGCCATTGGGGTTGTGTCAACGGAAATCGAGCGCACAGAAAGAAGGCTATCACTCACCCTGGACATATTTTCACAAGAGCCTGAGATGGTCCCTCCTCTAATCACCATTCACACTTAGCAACAAGTTCAATTGCTGCATCCCCTTAGGCCAGCCTCCTAGTCCGCCAACTCCAGCCCAAGAACATCAATCCCACACGAAGATGCCCCTCCTTAGGCCCGCCTTACCTAAGAAACCCCCGCACAAGGATAACTCACAAACAACTGCCCCCAAGAAGGGGAAGCGTAAACAACCACTTGCGGTCGGGTCTAAAAATAAGAGACCTTGTGTGGGTAATGCGATTGACTTTGTGGGAGGTGTGGAGCCAGACCAAAGCTACGACAAATCCCAATCTGATAAGATAAATGTAGAACAACCTTTATGGGTATCTAGTTTGTTGACAGACCTTCTAAGCAAATTGAGAGCTATGATTAAAGAAGAAATAGCCCCAATAGTCAGCCGTCTAGATAGTCTGGAGAAAGCTTGGGCAGATGCAGGTGCTATAGCTCGCCACAAACCTGCCCCCAGCACTGCAAGGGGAAGGATCGACAAAGGCTGCCAGGAGGCTATTGCAGGTCCAAGTTATACCCATGGGGTGGGGGGTTGCCCAAATGAGGTCCCCCCACCCAGTGGCAAACCCAGGGAAACAAGTACCATTGTGGAGCCCAGTAATCGGAATGACAGTCAAGAGCCCAGTTTTATAAGGATCACCCCTGCAGCAAAGGGATGCGTTAAGGCCAATCCCCTAACCCGGGAGGACAATAGTAAACAAAGCTCATTAACAGCTCAGGACTCCAACAATGAGAATAATGTGTCCCCTCTGCCTAGCAGAAATCTCCCCCCAGCTTGTGCCCCCTATGTTGCCATTATGACAGGTATTCCCCCAACTGCCCACAATGCTAAGGCATCCCAGCTTGATCTTAGGAACAAATGCCTATTTTGGCTCGCAAGATACAAGCATTTTGAGTATGCCCGAGCTGGGGAGATAATCATGGTCCGCAGAGTGGGATGGTTGGGCAATGGTCGAAAAACTGAAGTGGGGGAATGTGTTGTTATCAATTTCAAAAATCCCAATACTGTTAGTAGCTTGTTGAATTCATCTATTTCTTGCCGTTATGCACCCACAGGAATAAGTCTCCGCCCGCTGGACTTCTTTTATCCACAATATCACACTAATCTAAGAGCTAATGCACCTGTTTCAATCCAGCCCATAGGCCCCGGTCCTCTTATGGAAGGTAGGTGGGGACCCCATAGCAGGCGTCCTCTGCTAAACATTGCAGTGAGCAACAGATTTGAAAGTTTGGAGGAGGTTGTTTGACAGGCGGTGGGATCCTCCACTGGCGTCAATTGTTTCAAGCAGGTCCCTGTCCAAAAGAACGAGGAACTGTGTGGTGGGAGGGGTGAGAGTGGGGGCTGTGACGCGGTCCTTGACCATCGGTCCAGTATCCAATCAGTAGACTGCCTTTTGAGCAAGGTGAATGCCGCCACTTCCTGTGTTGTACATCAGGGCTGTAATTCTGTGGGAGAACCCAGTGGAGTCTCCGCAAGACCAACGAGGGCACATCAGGATGCTTACCCCCGTACTATTCCCATGGAGGCATCTTGAAGGTCGGTATCCAAGAGTAAAAATCTACAAATTCTATCATGGAATATAGCAGGATTAAAAAGCAAACTAGTTTGCCCAGACTGGGGGGCTTTTGTGGACAACCAGGACATTTGCCTATTCCAAGAGACCTGGGCCTGGGAAGAATACCATAGGGTCGGCTTTGCGATATTTAATATTTTGGCTACTAAGGTGGAGAGGGGGCGCCCGTCTGGTGGACTCACAATCTGGGTAGGCACTCATCTTGGGTGCAGAGCTGAGCAGCTGACAACCCCCACCAACGACATTCAATGTGTTCTGCTGTCTTTTCCTGCCAAGATGAAATTAGCCCTCATAAATGTCTACTCAAGACCTGTGACCAACAGACAAGAGTCTGCCACCATAAATCACCTAGGGCACTTAATCCCAACCCTGGACCCAGCGTCCCTGTTAATTTTAGGAGGTGACTTCAACTTCCAATTCGAGCCACTTACCCATCTAACTCATGAGGCCCCCTCAGAAGAAGATCTATATTGGTCAATTCCTGTTCCGCAGATTACCCCAATCAAACATTGGTCCCCCCTGGCTATGCAAATCCATTCACTCATGCTGCTTCACTCTCTAAGGGCTTGCAATGGGAGGACCAAGTCCGAAACTCCAGCCCAATTTACGTTTCAATAGAGAAGGCCAGGCCTCGCTAATAGATTACATCTTGGTGGAAACCAGAACCTGGGAAAAAGTCCTGGATTTCCACGTTCAACCGAGGCTGGGATAGTGACCACAATGCACTGATTGCAATTCTGGAGCTGGTGAAACTTGGTGGGTCCACTTTCTGTCCCCCCTCATTGATTGGGCCTAGCACTTTCAAGATCACCAATAATAGAAGGAAAGTTAGATGGAGCCACATCCAACACTCTCCCCATAAACTGGTTAAAGTCTACCAGATAGTAACACCTATGATAGCCAGAATGTGGGAAGTTGGACAGGTGGAGGTAGCGGTAGAGGATAGAGATAAGATCCAGAAAATTCATGAGGAGCTAATTACAAAACTGACCGATAACTTCTACCCGGTGACTTCAAAGAGTGTAACTAATCGATCAAAACTTTTATGGTTAAACAACAAGTGCCGCATAGCAAAACGGGAGCTAGTGCACGCTGTGAAGGCTAAAGACAGGCCCAACATCAAACTAGCCAGACTCAGGTACAGGAGGACTATTCTTCAGGAAAAAAAAGGATGGGAAACAGAGAGGTGGGAAGTTCTTAGGTCTTAAGGGACAATGACTTGAAATTGTTTTGGGGGATAGTGAGCACTGGAGATGGGGAAGCACGTTTGGCAATAGAACCCAACATAGCGCCCGAAGTGTGGGAGTCTCATTTTGAGTCTCTGTATGACTGTGAGGATGATGGTTCCTTTGGCCAAGATGGCAAGAGTTTAACTCCAGAGCTTTGCCAGGAGAGGGGTTGGGATATAACCATGCTGGAAGTTGGAAATGCCATTAACAGTCTGCACCCCAATAAGGCCCCAGGTCTGGATAGACTACCGGGGGACCTTTTTCGAGAGGAACCGAGTATATGGGTCCCTTATCTGTGGGCTCTATTTAACGCTATCCTGAAGGGCACGAACTTCCCCGATACCTGAGATCATACCAATATTTAAAAAAGGCTGCCCTTTGTTACCCTCCAACTACAGGCCCATCAGCTTAATCGACATCTCTCAAAAACTGATGGGCAGGGTCCTTCTGGCCCGGATACAGGGGTGGATTGAGGAAGAGGAGATTCTGAGTCCATATCAGGCCGGCTTCAGATCAAACATGTCAACCGTGGACCAGATTTTCAGATTACAGCTACTATTCTGGAAAACAGTGAAAATGGAGGGTGGCAGCCTCTATCTTATATTTGTTGATCTGAAGTCAGCCTTTGATCTCATTCCCAGGAAGAAACTCTGGGAAGTGCTTAGTGATCTCAGGATCCCCCCCATCTACTCAATGTGCTAGTGAGGCTACATACTGGCAACTATGCACAGGTGAGATGCGGAAAACAAGGGGAACTTTCTACACGCTTCCCTGTCAGAAAGGGGGTGAGACAGGGATGCGTTCTAGCCCCCACCTTATTTTGCCTCTACATTGATGGGCTCATCGACTCTCTCAACAATATAAAAGACATTGACGCCCCAAAGTTAGCCACTGGGAAGATACCCGTATTGATGTTCGCGGACGATACTTTGCTATTGTCCAAGTCACCCCTAGGTATCCAACGTATTTTGGACGGGTTTGCACAGTTTTGCATCAAGAGAGGCTTGGAGATTAACTTAGCCAAGACCAAATTTAAGGTCTTCATCCCCCAAATAGTACGCAGCAAAATCCCTCTCTCAATGATACCCTCTTCGAAAAAGTGAGGATATTCGACTACCTGGGTATCACACTATCTGAGCAAATTGGGTGGGGCCCCCAGATGGCCCAAGCCAGACTCAGGTTATATCAAACAGTGGGCGGGATCATGAAACTTTTCAGAACATCTGTATACAAGCCGGCAGCACCTGTGGTTGAGATATACAAGGCCCAAGCTAGGGGGGCTACACTATATGGGGCAGAGCTCTGGGGGCACTGTTCTACTTCTGATCTTGTCAAGCTGGAAAACAATTTCATGAGAATAGGCCTTCCACGCAGCACTTCACTAGTTTCCCTTTGTCTGGATTTGGGCTTGAGGCAAATTGACGAAGAGATTGCCCTTAGGCCTCTGATTTTTTGGCACCGGGTATGGGTAACCCCAGAGTTGTCCTCCTTTAGAGCCAAGCTAAAGGAGCTTTTGCCAAGATTAAATCCCAGTAAATTGCTGTGGCTGGCCCACATTAGGAATCTTTCTGCTAGGCTTGGTAGGCCAGAGCTATGGTTATCTCCAGAGCTCTCTTGTGCCTTGACATCTAGGCTGGATATCGTAAATCAATACAGGCAATCCAACCTTTTGTCCCTACAAGAAAGTGCCAAAGAGGGCAGGTTGACGATGGAGTTTTTACAAATCAAAGAGGTATACAAAAAAGAATCCTTTTTGGATGTAATCTACCCTCCTCTGGCTAGGAAACTGTATTTACAATTGTATTTGCCGTTTTGCGTTTTTTAAATGCCATGTGGCACATAAGGAGAGGGTTTTTAAAGTAATTACAGGGGAGGAGCACATGACCAAAATCACTATAACTAACTCTCTGTGTGTTTTTAAATTAAGTTTTAACAACTTTTCTAAAACTTGCCATATGTGTTTTAAAGTTTGATTTTATAAATTTTTAATTCTTGTGTAGATGTCAGCTCCTATATGAATGTCAGGGTTGCAAATATTGATCAGTCTGTGTAAATACTTGTCGTCTTTTATTTGATGTACTTTTATGGCTCGAGCGGCCGAAATAAAGTTCTTTTGATTGATAATGAGCAACAAAGGCAAATGGTTGACTATTCCAAACATACATACATACACACTGTGGCCAGAAAAAAAGAGGCATGGTAAAACAGAGAACACAGCATTAATTCAGCAATGCCAAAAACAGAAAAAAAAACAGGGCTAAAAATGCTCACAGCACACATCCTGCAAAGTCATTACCCCACCTAAACACTTTTTACAGGGCAAAACAATTTGAAACACCACAAAAAACACATTTTGTATTTTAATCCATTGCCATCCGTGGCTTAAATGATGTTTCAATTCTACAGTCACCACAGAGACAGTTGTCTCATGCACCCATTAATAGTACAGGGCCTACGGGCTGGAAGGCCTGTTGGTAGACTAGGCCACATAGTGAATTAAATCAATCAATATTGCAAACTTACTAAAAAAATATGCAGAAGAAAATGTAATGAACTGTGCAACATTTTTTCTTTACAAAAGGAGATAAATTTCATGCAATAAAATAACAAGGCCCCTACTAAAACTGCAGGCCGCCCACCACAATAAATTAAAAAAATTGAATAAAAGTACAAGTAAATCCAGGTGCAAGCCCATAGTCAAACAAAAAAATACCCTTATGCACCAGTTTTTCAACTTACTTGTGATATCTCAAAAACAAAATCCTTAAATCAAATGGTATATTTGCCGTAGACAAGGGGAGTGATCCTTCCAGCTCCAAATCCCAATTGAAAGTGACCAGGAGAGGGACAAAGCACTGGGAGGAGCCTGCTGGACAGGAACAGGAAGTTGGAGTCTCTGGGGCACTTCGTTCTGGTTTGAAAAAAAAGGTTTTAAAAAATGGCTTCTCGCACCAAAAAAACAACTCCAGTGGCCAGTTTGAGAAGAAAATCCACTCTAAATGCCTCTCAGCTGTATTCACAAGCAGAAAAGCTGCTTGACCACTCCGTTTGCAATCGCCTTTAAGAATGCTAGATTGGTGCTATTGTGGCTGGAAGCCAAATGAGTGATCGTGAAGTCTTGCTGGAGCTCGCTAGTGGTGTGAGAAATCTCGTGCGCGCACGCAAGAGACCTGAGAGTCTTGGCGCTCACGGTTAAGCGCCAAATGAAAACTCGAGTGCGCAAACTGAAAAAAACCTCTGCTTCACACCCGAATGGCGGAACTCAGGATATCCCTGCTCCTCCATGGAGCGTGGAATACCTGAATTCTGCAAACTCAGAGAGCGGAATGGAGTTTACTGCCTGGGCTTAATTTTGAGGTTGGTGGATGGAGGAACTAATCTTTCAATCAGGCTGATGGAATTCCACCAATGTATTGGATGCTTGGCCTGTCAGACCTCTGTCTTTTGTGATGGAGTACAGATTCTCAGTCCTCTGTCTTTGATTCCCCCTCTACTGCTCCACTACCCAGCCAAGGTTCTTGAGGAAGCCATCATCCAGCAGCTCACTGAATTCCTGAAACAAAACCAACTACTGGTCGCCACACAATTAGGATTCTGTGCCAACCACAGCACTGAGGCCGTGCTGATTGCCGCCATCAGAACACTCCTCGACCATGGAGAAATTGTGGCCCTGATACTCCTTGGCTTCTCCCTGGCATTCAACACCATCTCCCACATCATCCTCATCAACAGATTCCATAACATAGCCATGCAGCAAGATGCCCTCAAGTGGATCACCTCCTTCCTTACAGGACGTACACTGAGCATCCGACTACATCCCTTCACCTCCACACCGAAAGACATCATATTCAGAGTAGCACAAGGATCATCACTCAGCCCCACCCTGTTCAACATCTACATGACCTGCCTCGCAGACGCCGTCAGATCCCACAGACTCAACATAATCTACTATGCAGACAACATTCAAGTGATCATCTCACTCACTGAGGACCCCTCCAACACCAAAACCAACTTCTGCAACTCTGTGACCAATGTAGCCAAATGGATGAAAGACAACTGCGTACAACTCAACTTCGAATAAACTGAAGTACTGATCTTCGAGAAGAACACCTCCACATGCAACCACAGGTGGTGGCCGGCAGAACTTGGACCTCCACCCACACCGACTGACCATACACGCACCCTCAGCATCATACTCAACACAGTCGCCTCCTCCTGCTTTCACACACTTTGCATACTACGCAGAATCTCCAGAATCTCCAGATGGACCCCAACCAACACCAGAAAGACCGTCCCTCATGCCCTCATCACCAGCGGCCTTGACTATGGCAAAGCCCTCTATGCTGACATCTCTACCCAGTTCTTCAGAAGACTCCAGACTATACATAATGCTGCAACCAGACTCATTCTGGACCTCCCCAAATGAAACCACATTGCCCATCATCTGAGAGACCTCCATTGGCTCCCCACCCAGAAGAGATGCCATTTCAAGATCCTCACACATGTTTACAAAGCCCTCCATGTCCTAGGATCTGCCTACACCAACCATCGACTGAACGTCCATCAATTCTCTAGACACCTGGCTCCTCTTTACTCACCAACGCACACACCACACATCCTTAAATGCCTCAGTGGTAGCCACTTCTCCTACATCACTGCCAAGACCTGGAACAACCTTCCCCTCCAGCTCAGTACAGCCTCCTTGCTGGCAGACTTCAGAAAATGTAAATGTAAATGTCCAGTATTTGTAAAGCTCGAAAAATTACCAGAAGGTGTCAAGGCGCTGGGGGCCGTCGAGAAGATTAAGCGAGCTATTGCCCAGAGTCACATGGTGCTGGGCTGATCTGCCACCGGTGCCGGGGATCAAACCATGAGCACATGGTTCGGGAGTCAGTTGCCCTAGCCGCTGCGCCACACCTCTTCCGCGACTCAAGAGACTCGAGACCTGGCTCTTCGACAGAAACAAATCACCCAGATGCCCCTAGAGGTGGCAGTGTTGCGCTTTGCAGATGCAGTTTGATTGATTGATTGACTGTTGAAAGGTAAAACTCCTTCAACTTTGATATGCACTATTAAGAGTTGTCTGTTGTCAGAGTGGGATTATGGGACCCTCATGATGGAGGACTGCAATTGTGGATGGGGTTTCTAAAGGCTAACTCATCTGACAAATTGACAGATGTGTCAGTCAGCACACACCTGTTCAACTTCAACTTATCAACAACAACCGTAGCTCACATTATAAAGACACTCCTCAAACAACACAAACACTTTACCACTCATAACTCACAGCATCAGCAGCAAACCTATGTCATCTATTCTTTTTACAATGTCAGGAAGAAGACAGCCCAGATTCTCTGAAAATGAGTTTACTGTTGTGGTGGATGAGTTAAATAGTGTTCAGTGGTAACTGTTTGGAGCACTGTCCCTGACAACAACCATGATCCAGGGAAGGCAACTGTGGGACAGAAAAGTGGAGAATGTGAATGCTGTCTCCAACACCAGACGTTCAGAGGAGGACATCCGAAAGTGGTGGAATGACCTGGGGAGGATCCACTTCCTCTTTTCAATGCCACACCAAAACACCCTGGCAACAGTGGTGGCTTTCCCAAGCCCCTCAACCTCCTGGGAGGTGAAGGTCTTATTCATATTGCACACTGAAGGAATTATGGGTAATCCAGGCAGAGTGGAGACTGGTAGGTTTAGACACTAGCTCCCACCATACAGAAATTTACCCTCATTGTCTGACCCAAACCTTTCCACTAGTCAAGTCAAGAATTACTTTATTCTGTCTACATATGACCATAAAAGTGCATACAAAAAGATAAAACATGCATTACATAAGTTATCTTGACAATATACAGGCTAAAATCAAGAAAATAAAATGAAAATGAAACGCATAAAAAGAAATACCTATTAAAAACAATATGACAAAGGCAAACTCCCCGTTATCAACCCTCGCATGCTAATTGTTCAGATAATAACTTTTAATATAAAGATCCTTCATACAATGAGTATTTTCCGGGTCCGTTAATAATCTTTTAAAAATAGTAAAAACATGATAGTGACCTAAGCAGTAATATAATAAAGTGCAATGTGCAAAAGACAGGAAAAATAATAATAATCCGGTATTTATAAAGCGTGAACTAATCACCCTTAAGGGTCTCAAGGTGCTGGGGCCATTGGGGAGGTTAAGTGAGCTGTTGCCCAGAGTCACATGATGCTGAGCTGAGCTACTACTGGTGATCGAACCATGAGCCCGCAGTCCGGAGTCAGCCCCTCTGGCCGATGCGCCACACTGATCCCTGAGAAACTCAATTGGGATCCTTAACGTTTTCAGCGATGTTCTTAACCTTAATGATGAGGTGAGAAAGTGAGCAATGGCGTAAATTGAATAAACATCTGAAAGTCACTGTAGAAACATGAGAGCAGGCCTAACTTGTACAAAATGCAGAGATTTTAGTAGTGGCAATAAAAACATTCTGCGAGGGGTCTCATAAAAACAGCAAAATAAAATGAAATGTAAAAGATCCCGTGAGGAAATATTATTGCAGGTACAGTAACTGTTTACTCCATGAAACAGGTTTTGGGTATGCCATCATCATATAAAACTGATTAAACCTGAATCAGGTGAGGAGGTAACAATTTTGAACGTTGAGAGAAGTGAGCAGATAAGGTTCAGTGGCAGGACCAGTTACAATTAAAGCATGTCCATGAACCAGATTTTTATTGAGCTCAATTGCCTCCCTCTCAATTTCACTCCACAAAAGGACGTTGTCCTGGGTCCATACAATATCTGCCTACGTTATGGAACGGGCAAATCAAACAGAGCTTGCCTGCCTAATGTAATAAAAATGCCCCTGATATACTTCAGCCAACTAACCGATCTCCACCCATCAAGCTCCAAACAATCCTTGACTATCTCTCTACCTAAGTGGTTTTCAATGCACACCCAAATGATAAGGTCCAACAAGAATGATAATCCTAACTCTACATGAACCATGTAGGCCTGGGTAGAGGTTGAAATCGCTTGTAAGCTCGTACAAAATCCATTTCATCCACTTGAAGTTTCTTAGAATTAACATAGCTCTATAAATCACTACCATAGTTAGGTACTGAAACAGATTTAGCCTGATGGATCTTCTTCAGTGCCCCAACAGGCTTCCTTCCTATTCACCCAAAAAAGGGAAACAGGGCACTAATAGATTTTGACAATGCGAATTTCTTAGATTTAATCAGAGCAGCCCACGTGGTTCAATTGTCAAAAACAACACCCAAATAAGTTTACGTCTGCACCCCGGGCAACCTGTTGCCCTGTGCATGAAAAGTTCTCAACTTTGGGGCCAATTATAATGTTGGTCGGAAAACTTTCTATCTGACATCTCCGATTTCATTCCGAATGCCTAATAACAATGTAGGCGGTCGGAATTGAAACTGAACAGTCATTCCGGCTGGATGCTGATGGGCTCAAGGAGCCTGTCGTCCAGTCGGAGTACGGCCTTTCCGTCATCAGGATTATGATGTAGGTTTCCGACAGGCTTTCCGATAGCGAAAGCCTGTCGGAAAGCCACTTTGGGGACTCTTAGCAAGCCCCTTATTCCTGCATGGCTTCCAGTTGAGGGCCGAGGAGGCACCTGTGGGGCCCCCCCTGTTAATCATTTCACTGTGTGGCAGGCACCTTGAGGTGCCTGCCACGCGGTATAGGGATTAACAGAATCTCCAATTTCTCCATGGGAGCTTGTGCTACAGCTGGTTTACAGCTACAGCACAAGCTCCCATAGCGAAATGGGAGTATGCGACCGCACCATGTTCGTCGCAATGTAATTGCAATGTTGGGACTGCCGATCAGATTTCCATCGCTCCTGAGACCACGGCGATGTGTCGAGTCTCACCTGTGATTTACTGTAGTTAGTATGAAGATCTAAATTGTTTATGTATTGTAATAAAACATCAAATAATGTCTTGAGCCCGAAGCTTTTTCTTGCCAGCAGGACAGTATTGCCTTCATATAGCAAAGCAGGGATCTGACAAGAACCTATTCACTGGCAGTCCACTGGCTCATCAAGCAATCTAGCCCCATGGCCATTCACGTACAATGTGAACAAAAAAGGAGCCATTATACATCCCTGTCTGACTCCAATCTTCAGTCAAAAGGGGCAGGAACAAGACCTATCCATTGTAACATACTACCGCCCTCCTATCTCTGTGAAGGTCACTGAGAAATCCGACAATGGCTGCATCCAAACCCAGATCCCAAAAATGTGCCACAATTTAGATCTGCTTACCATATCAAAGGCATAGGATAAGTCCATATATGCAATGAATAGTGAACCAGATTTGGCAACGGTATATTTATGAATCAGCATATAAAAACTAAGACACTGATCACAATTCCCTAAACTTGGTTGAAAGCCATACTGCAGGTCAGATAAGATAGGCCCATCCTCAAACCAAGTCACAGCCCTTTCAAGGATCACCCTGCCCATTACCTCATGACCAAGGGTATCAAATAAATGGGCCTATACCAACTAGGGAGTTCCCTGGAGCCCTTCTTATAGACAGGAATAATGATATACTCAGACAAAGTGGGTGGTGACCCTGTACACACAACCCGGTTAAATAATCAGGTTAATATCAGGCCCATAAGGTAGGCGACATCTTAACCAGGTCAGGGCCTGGGGCTTTATGTCTTGTTATGCATTTGATATCTAACTCGACCTCTTTCACTTCAAATGTTAAACTACTCTGTTTTTGTACTGTAGCTATGATTGTAGGCTCAGTTGTACCAACACCTTCCTCAGAACCATAAATCCCCTCAAAATACTCGATCAATTTCTCTAGTGAAGTATGGGAAGAGGTAGCATGGGATCCATTATCAATAAAGAGATGCCGATTGACTATCTTCCAAAATTGACTACTATCTGCCTTGTTAGATGCCTCCAACAGGTCAAACCATGCATCCTCTCTAAGTTCCCTTTTCCTCTCCTCTATTGCCTGCTTATACGCTCAACGCCTATAAGATATGAAGCGATTATCTCTGGGCTGGGTTTTAAATGTAGACAGTACAATTTTTATTAAACCATCTAGGTTTATCATTGTTAATCTTTTTGGGAGGAAGGGACAATCTGGATCTCACATCCACTTGGATCGCCTGAAATTCACTCTGACAGGCAGCCTCATAAGGCAGGTCCCCCAGGCATATTTCACATTCCTTACACTTGGTGACTACTAAGTTCATCAGGAGGTTTTGGGGTACATTTTTTTTACCATCTTAGCCTTCTTCCCCGATCTGTAATTTTGCCATCCAACTGTAGTATGGTTCTTTGTACAGGGGCACAATCAACAGAAATGCAATAATGATCACCAAAGCCAGTGATACCTAAAACAGATTATTTAAAATTTTATTTTTAGTTACGCAGCAACGGTTCCAAAAACAAAATCTAATGTGGAATTTGCTCCACAGTCAACCAAAGTCAGAGAAAAATTGCCATCCAGATTTTGGAATGATTTAGTCAAAATACATTCCAAATTAAACTCCACCAAAATGTCATTCAAACAATTGCCTGCTTAACTGTGCTCGAAGTGTAAAGTGTCCTCGCTGTTCGTGTGATCTCATGAGGTAAAAGAGTGTGAGGAAAGATGTTAAGATCTCCTACTATAATAAAACCAGCTCTAACCTGTCAAATATAACTGGATGCCCTTCATGAGTGGTCGTTCACAATAGCTAACCGTATTCTGTTTTTGACTGGCAGCCCTTTCCTGTTCCATTGCAGTTATATATCTTAGTTTCAAATCACTTTTACTTCTGTATAGTAATAGGGTTATTTTTATCAATATTTTCTTTACATTGCATTAAAAGATAAAAAATATACTCCAACCATGGTATTTTCAGACTATGGTCAAGAGCTAGGCAGTCCATTATTAAATCTTATGTGAACTTTGTTTCTTCCTTTGCCCATAGCCCTTGCCAAAGTGTCAGGCCTGCCATGTTTATAGTGTCACTTATATATGGTACAAATAGTTCTTTGTGTACGATGATGTTCGCAGTAGCACTAGGAACTGCCAACAATCTTTTTAAAAACTTATTTTCATCAATTTGTAATACGGCCGTGTTTGCTCTACCCCATATCGCTGCTCCGTAACAAACCCCTGAGACACACTTACTCCTATTCAATTTTGAAATTTTTCATATGGGTTTGTTTCCCAATTTTGCTGCGAATCTAAAAATTACCTCTGTGGTTCTTATAAATTTCTTTTTACATGATTCGATATGCTTGTTCCATGTACCACTCTTACAGAATAGCATCCCTAAGTTGGCACTCTATTAATAAAATCCCCATCCACATGATGCTGTCTATGCTTTGGCCTATTGCCCTCACATGTCATTACAAACATTTTCTTTAGATTTAACTGCAGGTCTATATCAGGCATGTATAGGGCAAAGTTTTCTATTAAGCATTGCAGGCCATTTGCAGTCCTAGACATTATGACAGCATCATCTGCGTATAGTAAAATGGGTGTGGGGCGTATTCCTACTTTCGGGGCATCTGCAACACATTTTTGTAAAAACTAGTCCACGTTGTTTATATATAATGAAAATAAAAGGGGAGCTAAAACACATCCCTGTTTAATACCACGCTTTACCAAAAAATCAGGCGTACATTCTCCCATTTTATCATACCGTACCCTAGTAGTTAAAAAGACATACATTTGTGATAAAAATGAAATTATTTCAATGGGAGCCCCAAGCCCCTTCAGCGTTTGCCAAAGTTTTTGATGGTTAACTAAATCGAAGGCGCTAGTGAGGTCTACAAAACATAAGTGAAGTGCCCCCTCCTTGGCCAGTGTATACTTCCCCATTAACAATTCTAAATTTAAGCATTGCTCTACCGTCCCAATACCCCATCTGAAACCATACTGTGCTTCTGTTAAGATTTTATTTTCATTAGCCCAGTCTTTGAGCCTTTGCAACATAATTCGGCCCATCAACTTAGATGAGGAATCAAGAAGGGATATTGGGCGGTAGCAATTTGCCTTCCCTCTGTCCCCCTTTTTAAAAATGGGCACGATAATACTTTCAACCCAAGTGGCGGGTAATGCGCCTCCCAATGCGGCATTAAAAACATTCAATAAAATAGGTATCCAAAAAGCCATATTATACTTAAAAACATCTATGGGCACTCCTTCTGGTCCCGCAGCTTTTCCATTAGCACTTTTTCGGAGAGCTAGTTCGATTTCTTCTGTAGTTGTTGGTAACATTTTAACTAGTTTTACTATTATAAAGTTTTCTCTTTTATGATCAATTATTTTTAGACCTTCTGGGTTAAAGATATTCTCAAAATGCAACACCCAATCTTTAAATGGAACTACAGTGTCAATCTTTACTTCATTATTTTCTTTAAAATACAGATGATTAATTGTCTTCCAGAAAAGGGCTGAATCTTTCATCTCTACTGCCTGGTTTAATTTCTCCCATGCCCCCTCACGGATCTCCCTTTTCTTTTTTCCAAGGTTTTTAAAATAATTTTTCCTTGTGGTACTAATCCTGTGGGGGTCTCTAGGTTTTTGTTTAAGAGCCAATTTCAATTCGCCATTCAGCCTCCTACACTCATGGCTAAACCATCTTGGGTTAAAATCACAAAATTTCTTCCTTTTTTACTTGTTAAATTACCTGCAATTTCCTTGGTAATATTAGAGAAGGCAATTATGGTAGCTATTTCAGTAGAAAAACTATCCAAGCAAGTTTCTAGGTCTTTTTGTGTTTACCTTCTAAGGCTTTCCATAAATATAACTGGATTAACACCCGTCCATTTTATGGAGACACCATTATTTCCTTGGGTTTCAATGTCACCATCTGCTGTATTACCCTGTAATTTTGGTGACAAATTTATTTTCAATATCACACTTAAGGGGTGATGATCACTAAACAGGCTGATATTTATCAAAACTTTTTCAACCAAATTACCACCATTTGCTGATATTATAAGGTGATCTATATTTGATGATGACCTCGTTCCTACGAAAGTGTGCATATTTGTTTCCCCCTCTGGTGTATTAGGTTCTAAAACAATTAGATCGTATTATGCACCACTTTATTGATAGCTTCCCCATACATATCATGCGAAAAATGTGGAATCTTGTCACCAGAAAAGGTCACAATATCCACAAGGTTTGCCTACTTCATAATCGCATTTGGCACAATTAAAATCCACCACCCAAACTAAAACATAATCCCCTGCAACTCCCTTTAAAAAATGGTCCAAATCCTTTTCTAATTGGCTTATTACCTTACTCTTTGTGTTATCAAACAACGCGCTCCACTCACCGCCACGCGGCCCCACTGTGTGACCTGAGCCCGCTGCTGCTGCCGCTCGTATTGGTTGTGTCCCGATTCTACTTCCTGCATTTTGCTCTACTGTTTTTACTGTGCTTCTTCTGTTGTCCACCCTTGTGTCCCCATTTCTCCTTATGCCCCCATTTTTCCTTGTGCCCCCATTTATCCTTGTGTCCCCTTTTGCCTTCTGTGACCCCCGCCCGCTCCCCCCTTTGTGTTCCTGCTGCTGCATCCCCTGTGGCTCCGCCCCCCTGCAATCCCAATCGCCACCCCGCTCCCGCCTCCCAGCTGCTCCTCACTCCTACATCCCCTCATATGGAGGATGGAGGCCGTGCAGTGGCACACCTAAGGCAAGCCTGTCTGTGCCTGGACCGCGCCCAGCGCCAGGACCCCATGTCCCTGCACACACCACGACACCTGTCTCCGCTACGACTCCAGCCCCCTCCACGCACTCAATGCCGACGATCAGGCACCTGCTGCCTGGCCGCCCCGAAGCGCACCCAAGGATCCTTTTCCTGACGAAACTGCAGCTTCACAAGCATACAACCAGCCAACCCACCCACCGAAGAACCAAACATCCTCAGATGCATCCTGCTCAACACCCGCTCCGCCCGCAAACACGCCGTCAAACTCTGGGACCTATTCGACACCAACACCCCAGATGTCCCCTTCCTGACGGAGGCCTGGCTGAACCCCTCCTCGGCACCCAACATCGCCATAGCCATCCCGGAAGGCTACAAGATCACCCGCAAGGACCGCACCAATGGAGTAGGAGGAGGAATTGCCATCGTGCACAGAAACACTCTCAAAATCTCGACAGACACCGACGACACCCTCAGCACCGCTGAACACCTACACTTCCAGATCCACACCGACCCCAACACCACCCTCAGAGGCACCCTCATCTACAGACCCCCCGCACCCGACTGCAGTTCAGCGACTCCATCACCGACTTCATCAGCACACACGCCCTCGCCTCCACGGACTACATCCTCCTCGGGGACCTGAACTTCCACCTCGAGAACAACAACGACTCCAACTCTTCCACCCTGATCCACAACCTCGCCAACCTCAGACTCAGACAACTCGTCATAACTCTCACCCACTCCTCCGGCCACACGCTTGACCCCATCTTCTCAGCAAGCACCGACGTCTTCTTCAACCGCACCACCGAACTCCACTGGACCGACCACCGCTGCATGCACTTCACCTTCCAGAAACCCACCACACAACACCGCACCCAGCAGATGCCTCAACGCAGCTGGAGCAAGGTCACCAAGGACCAGCTAACCATCGACGACTGCGCCAACGCCTTCGCCCCGCTCAAGAAGCCCCCCAACGCCCACACCAGCAAGAGAGCCAGCTGGTTCACCGAAGACCTCCAGGCCTCCAAGCGAACCTGCCGCAAACTAGAAAAAAACTGGACCCGCGAACGAACACCGGAAAGCTACACAGCCCACAGGAACGCCACCCGCCGACACCACCACCTCATCAGATCCACCAAAAGGACCTTCTTCAAAGACCGCCAAGAGACAACGCACACAACAGCAAAGAGCTCTTCAGCATCGTGAAGGAACTCTCCAACCCCATCTCCAACACCAACGACATCCCACCGTCACAAGACCTGTGCGACTCGCTGGCCACCTTCTTCCATCTCAAGATCGCAGACATCCACGACAGCTTTGACGCCGTCACCACCCCGGCAACCGCCAATACCCCCACTCCCACGACCACCACCCACAGTAACCGCCTGCTCGCCTGGACCAACATCAATCACGACGACATCATCAAGATCATGAACACCGTCCACTCCGGATCCCTGGAAGACCCCTGCCCACACCACATCTTCAACAAAGCCAGCAGCACCATCGCATCCAACCTCCGGAAAACCATCAACATCTCCTTCGAGACAGCAACCTTCCCAGAGAGCTGGAAGCACGCAGAGATCAACGCCTTACTCAAGAAACCCAAGGCGGACCCATCTCTCTGCTCCCGTTCCCGGTGAAAGTCATCGAAAAAGCCGTCAACACACAACTGACCAGCTTCCTCGAAGAGAACAACATCCTGGACCCGTCCCAGTCCAGGTTCCGCAGCAACCACAGCACCGAAACTGCCCTCATCGCCGCCACCGACGTCATCAGGACCCTGCTCGACAACGGAGAAACCGCAGCCCTCATCCTTCTGGACCTGTCAGCCGCCTTCGACACGATCTGCCACTGCACACTAAGAGCACGCCTCCACGACGCCGGAATCCAAGAGAAGGACCTGGACTGGGCCACCTCCTTCCTTTCTGGTAGAACTCAGAGCATCCGCCTCCCCCTTCCGCTCCGAAGCCACCGAGATCATCTGCGGCATACCCCAAGGCTCATCCCTCAGCCCAACGTTGATCAACGTCTACATGGCACCGCTCGCCCATGTCGCTCGATGGCACGAACTCAACATCATCTCCTACGCCAACGACACCCAGCTGATCCTCTCCCTCACGAATGACCCCCACACCGCCAAAACCAACCTCCACGTAGGAATGAAGGCCGTCGCCGACTGGATGAGAAACAACTAACCGAAGCTGAACTCGTACAAATGTAAATGTAAATGTAAATGTGCTAGTACTTATATAGCGCACAGCTACCCCGGACCAGGGTCTCCCGGCGCTGTATTCATACCGCTAGGGAACCCTTCCTGGCTTTCCCTGTGAAATGTCCACTCCTGGGCATCCCCAGGGTGAAGCCAGGCATCCCCAGCGCTGTGGGGCCGTTGTGGAGATTAAGCAAGCTATTGCCCAGAGTTGCAGCGTGGGACCCATGATTAGAATAGGCACTGAGGCGAGAATAACCGGTCCGCGGAATTTATAGCCCGAGACCCTGCCACGACGGGAATCGAACCCTGGTCCCGGACCAGTGCTCTGCATCGAGGTCTGCCGCTCTAACCATTGAGCCACACTCAAGACGGAGGTCCTCATCCTCGGATCCACCCCCTTGGCCTGGGACGACGCCTGGTGGCCGACTGCACTAGGAGCACCCCATACACCCACCGACCACGCACGCAACCTAGGGGTCATCCTCGACACCATTCTCTCTATGACGAAGCAGGTCAACGCCGTCTCCTCCTCCTGCTTCAACACCCTCGGCATGCTTCGCAGGATCTTCAAGTGGATCCTCACCGAAACTAGCAGGATGGTCACCCAGGCCCTCATCAGTAGCATGTACAAGGGCGAATTAAATCTAGCATTTGCAATACTGCTATCATAATTTGGCCAATAAAAAAAAGCCCAAAGGAACAGCCATTATAGAATTAGTAACATCCAGACATTCTCCTTTTTCACAATACATAAGGATTTTCAACAAGTCACCCACTAATTCTTTACTTCGAAAATGTACCACTATACAATATCCCTGACATTATTTCCTAGATTTACCCAACCAGTCAATTCTCCTTAACATGATTATATCCTGATATAAAATAGGCGCCCTAACATTAGTGTTTGTGGAAAGTCAATGAACCGCTTGATTCTTCATGGTATCATATGTTTCCTTCTGGTTTGCCAATAGTTTGGGCACATTATTTAGAACTATAACATACGGTGTTGCTTCAAGTGGGAGATTTAATCTCCCCTTGATGCTATTGTCAGGATATATAGGGGTATTCTTCATGTGTATTGGCGGATTTTTAGGTACTGTTGCTTACGTGATAGTTGTCATCTTTATCTATATTGGGTAGGCTTGTGACTTTTGTTAATGGATTAGTATCCTTTGATGTAACTGTAATAGTCCTCGCCATCTCTCTTTGTGTGGCAGAGCTAGTTATTTTAACGAGACTTGGTTTTTCTTTTACGATTCCCATTTGATTTTGTCCTATCTTGGAGGTATTAGATGTTTTACCTATTGTTTGAAGGGATAGTATTTTGGTAACCATGTCCGTTAAGTGTGCCACATCCTTCTGTGTCTGCTTAATTTCCTGTGTTAGTCGTCTTTCAATGTAGTCCTGTGAGAAGGAGCCAGCCGTCGTCCCTAGCGGAGTCACTGACCTCGCTGTCCCAGAATACCAAAAGCCCGGCGATCCAACATTTTCAGACATTCAAGGGTTAACTAACCCCGATTCCTCTTACACACAGGAAGAGGAACAGCCCGGCGAGGAGGAGGACCAATCGGGAGAGGCCCGAGAGGCGGGACGAGCCCCTAAAAGGAAGACGCCAGAACATGACGGAGAGGATGAACTCTGGAAGCAGGAAGTAGAGAACAGGACCATGGAAGGAGAAGAGGAGTGTCACGAAGGGGAGCGGAGGACCGACAGACAAAACCCCAACAGCTTGGAGGAAGCAGACGCCTGGACGGAGGACTGGTGGACGCCCCCTGAGGACGCCTTCACGCCGCCGTAACTCCGGAGAGTTACGGCTTTCGCGGTATGTGAACTGGGGAGAGGGGTAGGAAGGGCGGCGAAGAAAGGGATTGTGTTTTCTTTCCCCCCCGTTTGTTTTTTGTTGTTGTCGTTTGCCCTCATTGAAGTACCGCACGAGAAGGGGAAGGGGGGAGAAAAGGTGAAAGCTTAAACGTAAGAGGTGCCAGAGCAAGAGCACATACTGAAGTGCATATAAACCACAGGAAACAAGCTACCACCCGATTCAGGGCAAGACAGGTCCGGGCATATTGGGAAAGGGTTTTTGTTGTCCCTTGCGTTAAGAGACCCTGCTCTACAGCAGTGGGCAGTACAGAAGCGGATACCTGAGATTAAGGAAGTCAAGACTTGTATATATAGAGTACGAAGGGGAGTTCTCCATCCTGTTTTACCCTCGCACTTTCATCCAGTGTGTTCTCTAGGGTGTCTCAACCCCTTTTCTCTTGGTGGCGGTCTACCCTCTTTCATGCAGTTCTCTGAAGAACCCGAATACTTACCGCATATCCTCTCTTCTTTTTCACGGTATCCGGGGGACGTTACCACCACGCACCTGGTGGGAAAGAACCCAACGGGAAGATTGGAAGACTGGAAGACTGAAGAAAGAAGACCATCCACCAACCCTGACTATCATTATTATACCTTTTTGTTAAAGCTCAATAAATTAAGCCATCATTGATTGACGCATAAGACCTCCTTGATTCTTTTTCCGCCCATCCCTCTCACAAGTCCATTTTACCATGTAATTTTTTACAAAGGGTTTCAAGATCTGGAGGTTTCTGTTTTATAAAATCATGTTCCTTTCTAATGTGCCCAGGATTACATCCTCCCTTTTTTTGCTTGGCTGATAATTTGGCCTTAGGTGTAATCTTCTGCTTTTCCACTAGACTACCTACAAATCGGCCTGGTCGTTTCATTTTTTTTTCCGCTGGTGGGGATATCAGGGAGGTATCATCTGTTAATTCTGAGATTTCCAGGGATGAAGTTAGGACACATGGATTAAGAGATTTATGATTATTCAAACTTTTAGGCGCACTTACTACAAGTCTGTCTGGCTCCATGTCCCTATCTCGCATAGTATTCTCAGATACTAAAGGTTCCGTTTCTCCCTCTGGTATGGACTCCTTTAAAGCCGCATCAAGGGCTGTCTTTGTTGCTGCCAATTGCTCCTCTTCGTGGATAATTTCATTAATAATAAGACCCACTGCATTTTTTAGATATTTAGTTATTGGGGCATTCTTTATCGTCTTCATGGGCTTCTTCCCCCCTTTTTGCGATAACTTCCTTTTACCCATATTTTAGATAACGGGTAGATATAACCACGTGATATTCTCTTACTGTAGCTTATCTGTCTCTCCGCAGACGTAAGAGGGGTGGCCCTGCCCTGCCACGTCCTGTCGCGGATGGGCGCAGACAGGTCCGACCTTGGCCCAGGCTTTGCCCGGGGGAGCTCGTGCCGGTTTTTGAAGTGCCTCCTGCCACTCAAATTGGCTGGCTGTCTGGCTGGCGTGTGAGTGGCTCCGGCCGCGGGAAAAACAAGCTGGCGATGAAGAGTTGCCTCTGCTGCGAAACCCGCGCTGCGGGAGCCGTGCCGGTTTTCGAAGTGCCTCCTGGAACTCCAATTGGCTGGCTGACTGGCTGGCATGTGAGTGGCTCCGGCCGCGGGAAAAACAAGCTGGTGATGAAGAGCTGCCTCTGCTGCGAAACCCAGTTATGTGTGGCTCCCTGTTATACCAGTAAGTTGAATTACCTTATTGCTATTCAATATGCCCACCCCCTCAGGACTGACATTAGGAAACACAGTGAGCCCTGAATCAGGGATACTATGGACCTCAGACAACAAAACCCCAGAGTTTCACAACTCAGATGGCAAACTATCAGACCCTGACACTAGCTGTGCCGAAATCAGGGTAGTTCATTTCATTTCATTTCATAAGGCTTTATTCGGAGCAAAAAATAATGTCCATATAAGCACATACATAGTAAAGATTGATGGCATTACAGATCATCACAGTAGTAGTCAACAAATAATTAATAAACAAACATATGAAACAAAACAAGAGGAGAATAAAATAGTTAAAAACTCATGCTTTTCCTGATATAAATAGCTTTTAGTAAAAATATCGCAGTAAAAAAACAAATATCAGCATGATGCAGATTAAAAAGCAATTTAAAAGAATCATGAAGTGTCCTAACACCAAATTTAAAAAAAAATAGGTTTTAAAAAAGCTACACGTAAATTCCCATACAATGGGCACATCAAAAGAAAGTGCATCGTGCTTTGTGCTGTCAAATTGTCACAGGGGCAGGGACCGACAGGCTGTTTATTCACAGAAGGGAAAGCGACCAATTTATGCACCATCCCCATTCGGAGTCTAGTTAAGACAAACTTGTGGGAAACTCTGTTCACCATGGTGAGATACGGCTGGTAACCCTTTAATTCATTCATAATATTATATTGCACACAGGTAGATAGAGTGCCATAATTACCAATCCTATTCTCAGATTTACTCAGCAGAAAAATATGCTTCATTTCTGACTTCGAGATTACTGCGGCCCCATATCTATCAGTTTTGATATCTATACCATAAATCTCCTGGAAACTGTTGACAATATACTTAATCCATGGTATCTTTAAATGATTGTCAGCAGTGAGGCAGTCATTGATAATGGCTCTATTTAGTGACGTCTCCTCTTTAAGCCAAATTGACCGTCACAACAATAATGGCCTAAGGAGAATCAAATCATTTAAAAAAGGGATACCAAGTTCACTATGGACTAAGTCATTTGGGGCAGATTTGGGTAGGTTCAGCAGTTTTTTCAAAAAGACATTCTCCTCCACCTGTAGGCACCCAGCCGTAGTGAAGCCCCAGATCCCTGCCCCATAAAGCGCAGTAGAGAGGCAACGTGACTGGAAAATCTTGAGCATATCGCTTATTCGTTTATCACCTAATTTAGTTGCAGAGGTGAACACCCCATTAGAGCTTCTAGCCATCTTGGCTCTAACACTGGTGTGCTCATTAGCCCAACTACAATTCTTAGAAAAAACAATTCCAAGATAGCTGAAATTATCAACTAGTTTAACCCTGTGTTGATCAATATAATAAGAATGAGGCTTATTCTTTCCGCGACCACATTCCATGGTATAGGTTTTGGTTTTGTTAATCACAAGCTTTCTAGATGTAATAAACTGTGAAAACCTATCCATTAGGCGTTGGAGACCTATCGGGGTCCTGGACAATAAAACGGCATCGTCCGCATAGAGTAGAACCGGTACATTAATGTTATTAACTCTGGGTGCGTCGGCGCTACTGACTGTAGGACACAGTCCACTTCGTTTATGAAAAGGGTAAAAAGCAGGGGGGCAAGCACACAACCCTGCCTTATGCCCCTGTCAATCCGAAATTTGGTGGTACACTCCCCATTTGAACCGTACCTAACACTAGTTCGGAGTTTTTCATAAAGACGGGCCAGGAAAAAGATGATACCCTCAGGGGCCCCCATTTCGATCAGCTTAGCCCAGAGAATAGCATGATCCACCAGATTGAAGGCGCTACTTAAATCTGCAAAGCAGAGATAAATAGAGCCCTTTCTAGCCTGGGTATATTTCCCAATTATAAGTTCAAGATTCAAGCATTGCTCGATCGTCCCACGGCCCTTTCTGAAACCATACTGGCAATTTGCCAGGATGCCATTGGTTTCTGCCCATTCTTCCAGCCTTACCAGGAGTACCCTACTCATTATTTTTACAGAGGAGTCCAACAGGGAAATGGGGCGGTAATTCTTTACATCCCCCCTGTCGCCTTTCTTATAAATAGGTATGATAATTGATTACTCCCTAGTTGGGGGCACCCCAAGGCAGACTGTGGCATTAAAAACCTTAACCAATATAGGTCCCCAAATCTCTGGTATAAATTTCTAGATATCAATGGGCACTCCATCAGGGCCCTGGGCCTTACCACCTTTACTTGTGGTAATACTATCTAGAACCTCCGTGATACTAATATTCAGGGGCACTATAGGCCAGCAACCATTTTGGTTGAGCAAAACATTACCTGTATCGAAAATAGTAGAAAAATGGGAAACCCAAGAGTCCATACTAACCATTGAGGTTAATTCCGGAGCCTTCTCATCTTTTAAAAAGGGGCAATTAACCATAGCCCGGAATAATGAACAATCTTTCAGTTCAGCAGCCTGTGACAATTTATCCCAGGCCTCTTGTTGTAATTCTATCTTCCTGCGCTTAACAGTGTTCTTATAATAAAGTCTGAGCTGACACACCTGGTCCCTATCTCTAGGTTTAATTGCCAGAGCATTTTTAAGCTCTTTAAGAGCGCAGGTTCAGGCACGGTCAAACCAACCCCTTGGTTGTTTAGACTTACCCTCACTTAATTTTGCAAATTTTCGGGCTATTATTGTGTTGATTCGGACGAAGTGTTGGACAAGATCGGCAGTGACGTCATCCTGCACAAGGATCTCCGTAATTTCAGGTAAGCAACTATTAATAATAAAATCGGACGTCATTTCCGATTTGTCACCTTTCCATCTTAACCTAATACCATTCGGTCTATGTGGTTCGATATTATCTATAGTCTCTTGTATGGATACAGGTTTTTTGTTCCACAGGACAGCCTCTACAACAATACAATTATGATCGCTAAGCATGATATCCACGACCTTAGGTGCCAAACTCAATGGGACAAGACTTGTAGACATACAAATAAAATCAATAACTGTGTTTGCCCCCCTCCCTGTAAATGTCGGGATACTCTCATCTTGATCGTTCTTTTCATTAACCAATATTTCCATGTCAAGGGCCGCTAGGAGATAATTCAAGGAGTCCCCATATTTATTATGAGGAAAATGAAGATCCACGTCCCCAAAGCGGTTGGTAATCCCACACAAACTATGACTTGAGAGGGGGCAAACAACAGTATTAAAATCCCCTGCAAAAATACATTCAAAAACAACATTAGAATCATTGACAATATCTTCAATTGCACTACTCAGGGCATCTACCACCAAATACCTACGGCTATCAAAAATATTATTATAAAAATTAATTAAAAGAATATTTCTTCCATCCTTCTCTGAAAGCCATACAATCTGTGAGTGGGCTCCCACTAGAACATGTTTCTTAACAATAATGGGGATTTGGATGGAAATTAAAACCAAGAGCCCTCCCTTAGCTCTACCGGAAATGAATGCAGTTGCAGGTAACTGGTAAGAAACAAAACCATTATAACCTGAAAAATGTTTGCACCATGTTTCTTGGAAGCAGCAAATGTCAAAGAGGTTAATAAACTCTGACCACCCCAAGCTAGTTTCCTTTGAGGCTAGACCAGCAATATTCCAGCTTACCAAAAAGCTACTTATAGAACCAGAAGATGTTTCGATGCCTTCAACCAGGGGGGAAATGCTTGGGCTCAAGCTGGGATTGTCAACTACATGAGATACTCCTTTATCCCCCTCAATATCGTCCGCAGAACTGATTAACGGGCAGACGTCAAGGGGAGTACTAACATTTTCAGACGTCCCAGGAGTATTTCCTTCTAGCGCCACCCCACTGAGTGCTAATCCATCTTCGCAGGGTGCCACATCAGGAACCAGTCAGTCATTACAGTCTAGATCACTCAAACATTGAAACTGATTAGATGTAACTACCTCAGACCTATTGAACACATTAGAGGCACTGCCACTACCCCTTTTAAAAACATTAGAGGGTTTACTAATAACATGTTGATAGAAAAACCCCAGTGGTCTGAGTAAAATACCCTGTTCATTCGAGGATCGAGAGGTGGCTCTAAGCAGAGTGGTGGTAGCTAGTTGTGGGTTGTTAAAATTGACGATCACACAATCGCCACCATTGCTTTTGGGAGAGTTCCCTATCCAATTCGCTCTAGTAGTAGTTAAGATTTGATGAGACAATGCTACTGGGTACCCACACTCTCGATTTAACCAAGCCACCGTTTTGTTCTTAAGGGACTCATTAGTCAGAACCACCACATATGGTGCACATTCCGGGAGTAAATTAGGTCTAGGATGGCCATAACTTTTAGTCTTATCGGCAATATTCCCTGACTTATCCACCACGGTGGATGTAAGAGGTGTATTTGGACCCACCGCTAAGTTCAGTATGGCTGTAGTATTAGGGCAAGGATCCTCGTTATTAAGAGTTTTCGGTTCTGGTGCCTTAACCATTAATGGGTCCTTTGTATTAAGCTTGGTCCCTGGGTGGGAGTTTAAAAGCCCGCCCAGCCTCTTAATTTCTTCTGAAAGAGTATCAAGTTTATCCATTAAAGGCAAAATGATCTTATCAAGTTTCGTATCTATTATACTGACCAAAAACTCTAATTGCTTAGAATCTATTTTAACTTGGGTGTTTTCAGTTTCTATGACTGGATCACTCACTATGCACTTAGATGGGG
The DNA here is from genome assembly GCF_964204655.1 of Triturus cristatus. NCBI lineage: Eukaryota > Metazoa > Chordata > Amphibia > Caudata > Salamandridae > Triturus > Triturus cristatus. The sequence goes on along the minus strand of NC_140587.1, from coordinate 1,006,960,184 downwards.
GGTCTAATCTTTTTTTGTTATGGTTCCCCCCCCCGTTTTGAAATAGTTGGCCTACCAGCGCCCTTCCCTGATCTTAGCACTCTCTGTGCTCTCGGAACCGGAGAGCATAAAACCAATGGTACTTGGGGTGGATCTGACATAGTCGATATAGACTCTGGTTCTGGTTCTGGAACGGACTCTGGTTCTGGGACGGAAACCATACTAGATGGTTCGAGGCATTTTGAATTGTCACTGCCACCCCCGGGTAAGATAGGCAAAGAGGTGGGTGGATTAGGAGTATTAGAAAGAGGATCCAAAGTACACCCCCGGCCTAAGGAAAGTCGACGTTCTTTGTTAATTTTATCCACTACTTTCACAAGGTAATTGTCAAGGGTGGCTATATTGGATCGCACAATCTCCTTAGTAGCTGTTGACATGGTTAATACACTTAATAAACAATCAAAAAAGTAATAAAACTACGCACTCTGAATAGCCTTGATCTGGATCAACCAGAATCTCTATATCACTAAAATAATAAACCAATACACGACAAGTATCTGTCCGTGTTAAGAATTAAATAATTCCTGGTGCACTTGTCCACTGGCCCAGCCCAGCCACGGCCAGCCCCGGACGGCCACAGACGGCCCGCCCTCTGCCCGGGCTCAGCCCGGCACCGCCCGCGTGCGGTCCAGCGAGGCGGAAGCCCAGCAGCTGTTTATAGCGCCTCCAGGCGCGAAAGTACACGGGGCGGCTTCCTCTTCCGCCGCAGAGGATGCTGGGGGGTGTAGTCTCCTCTCCTCACAGCGGCCGCGGTGAGATGGCGGCAGCGGGAGGGAGACGGTCAGCAGGCACAACGATCCTTTCCAGGGCAAGCAGGTAAGGTGACAGCTACCAACACACCAGGAGAATAAGGGCGCTTTCAAATGTACGTTTTCAACACTGCTCAATGGCCTGCTGCACCTCGGGACTAAGATGCAATACAGCCTCCAGGTCATCCACCACCTGCAACTCTTCCTCCTCCAAGTGCCAAGTCACAAAAGGAAAAAACCCTGACTGCTCATGTCTTGTTTTCCCCTCCGTTTTGCTTCTCACCTTGCTGTTCAGCCAGCCGCGGCCAACGAGGGAATCTCTCCTTTCAAAAACCGGAATCTCGCCCCAGCCGCTGTAAACCGCTCCGAACCTTGATTCCTTCGCTGCAGCCTCAGTGGGAAAACACCGGGTCAGCCAACCGTCCAAAGCAAGTCGGGCCCTCCTCGATTAAGCAGACTGCCCCCGACGCCGCCCGGGTCTCTCAGCACCGGTAAACAAGCCTGCCGAGCGAAGCAACCACAGCAGGGGCGGACACCACAGTCAGGACCGGAGCAACGCGCCCCTCTCTTCCTTGCAGCCTGCAGCACCCAAGGCACAGAGCAAGCCGCAGCTTCTGAGAAAAGGTCACTCATGAGCAGTCCCTACGATCACGAGATCATTCCATGTCATCAGGGTAGTTACATTTGAGGGGTGAGAAAGTAAATCTAATGCAGGGGTCTTCAACCTTTTCTGTAACAAAAGCTACTTTTGTTTAACCCCTTCTATGCGTCGGACAGCCGGGGGCCGTCTGACGCATCAGTGCTCATGTGCATAGGACAGCTCCCGGCCGTCCTCGCACATGGCACAAGGAATCCCTCTGGTGCGGGCACCAGAGGGATTCCCTTTCACCCAAAACAGCCTCGGGACATGGGGAAGAGCTTTCCCAGCTCTCGAGGCAGCCTGCATGGTTTCCCTGAAATGACGATCAGCGTGCACGTCGCGCTGACGTCATTTCATGGAAACCAAAACTGAAATGAGCCTTTAGGCTCAGCCTTTGCTATCCCCTTAAATAATTTGGCATAATCAGTCTTTCTGCCGGGGGCAGATGGGGCAGTAGCCCCCAATCTTCCCCCCTGGGGGGACAGAAAGCTCCCTAGACACCAGGGATTTTTCATAGGCATATTGATTAGGGGTGGGGGATGCCAAAAATGGGCATGCCGATGCCCCCACCCCCTTCGTACAAACATTACAGCCTTCCTGCCCCCCCTGGGGGCAGATGGGGCAGTAGCCCCCAATCTACCACCCTGGGGGGGACAAAAAGCCCACTAGACGTCAGGGATTTTAATTAGGGTGGGGGCTGCCCAAAACGGGCATGTCAATTCACCCACCCGCAATAATTACAGCCTATCTGCCCCCCCTGGAGTTGTTTTTAGCAATATGCCTACCTGTGGATGTTGGGCCCTAGCGCAGCCGGCACATAGGGAAACCTAGCAAACCTGTACATTTTTGAAAACTAGACACAAAGGGGAATCCAGGATGGGGTGACTTGACTGGCTCTCACCAGGTTCTGTTACCCACAATCCCTTGCAAACTTAAACATTTGTTTAAAAAAATCACATTTTCCTCATATTTCTGTGGTGGAAAGTTCTGGAATCTGCGTGGATCCACAAAATTCCACCCACCCCGCGTTCTCCAAAGTCTTCCGAGAAAAATGGTGCCTCACTTGCGTGGGTAGGCCTAGTGCCCGTGACAGGAAACAGCCCAAAACGCAACATGGACACACCACATTTTCACAGTGAAAACTGACCCTTTTTTTGCAAAGTGCCTAGCTGTAGATTGTGAACCCTAGCTCTGCCGGCACCTACGGAAACTTAGCAAACCTATACATTTTTGAAGACTAGACACCCAGGGGAATCCAGGATGGGGTGACTTGACTCGCTCTCACCAGGTTCTGTTACCCAGAATCCCTTGCAAACCTAAATATTTGTAAAAAAAAAAAAAACATTTTCCTCACATTTCTGTGGTAGAAAGTTCTGTAATCTGCGTGGATCCACAAATTTCCACCCACCCCGCGTTCTCCAAAGTCTTCCGAGAAAAATGGTGCCTCACTTGCGTGGGTAGGCCTAGTGCCCGTGACAGGAAACAGCCCAAAACGCAACATGGACACACCACATTTTCACAGTGAAAACTGACCCTTTTTTTGCAAAGTGCCTAGCTGTAGATTGTGAACCCTAGCTCTGCCGGCACCTATGGAAACTTAGCAAACCTATACATTTTTGAAGACTAGACACCCAGGGGAATCCAGGATGGGGTGACTTGACTCGCTCTCACCAGGTTCTGTTACCCAGAATCCCTTGCAAACCTAAATATTTGTAAAAAAAAAAAAAAACATTTTCCTCACATTTCTGTGGTAGAAAGTTCTGTAATCTGCGTGGATCCACAAATTTCCTCCCACCCAGCGTTCCCCCAGGTCTCCAGATAAACATGATACCTCACTCACGGGGGTGGGTCAAGTACCCGCAACAGTCAAGAGCCCAAAACTAGGGGTGGGCGGAATTTGCGAAATCCACTTTCGCAAATTATCGCGAAAATGTTAAAAATTATCGCAAACACGCGGAAATATCGCGAAGATGCGGACGTTTTTTTCCCGCATGTTCGCGAGATTTTCTGCATGGTTGCGGCTCGCCAACTTACCCATGCGGTTGCTCGCGGGCGCGGCCATCTTGTTTTCAGTTGTCTCGCGGTGCATGATTGCGAGAAGAAAGACGTGATCGCGCGACGCATGACGTCACTGCGGGCGCGAACTGTCGCGAGACAGCGCAAATGGCTAAAAACAATACAACATCTCATGGAGAACGCGACCGGATCAAGAAAACTTGTCGGCGAATGCAGGGATTCAGGTAAGGCGATCGCGCGCTCGCGAGAATCTATTATTTTACAGCGCGAGCAAGAACCAAATTATCGCAAAGCTGCGGAATGCGGAAATTTTGACATTTTCGCGCTTTCCGCGGAACACGAAAATGTCAAATTATCGCAATTTCCGCGAACGGAACAAAATTTTAGCCCAGGCCTACCCAAAATCTGTTGAGGTGACATCAATATTTCCTATCACAAAACCTGGTTTTTGCATGGGGGTCTCATTAGTTTTTGGCCCCGTGCTCGGCGGCAATCTAGGGAAGCCTACCAAACCCACACATTTCTGAAAACTAGACACCTAGAGGAGTCCAGCAAGGTATGGCTTGTGTGGGTCCCCTAACGTTTTCCTACCCAGAATCCCCTGCAAACCTTAAATTTAGCTGAAAAAACCATTTTTTTCTCAAATTTCTGTGTGGGAAAGGTCTGGAATCTATGTGGATCCACAAATTTGCTCACACCCAGCATTTCCCCAGGTCTCCCAACAGAAATGGTACCTCACCCACGTGGGTGGGTCAAGTACCCGCTGCAGGCAAGGGCCCAAAACCTATTGAGACGACATCAAAATTAACAATCACAACCAAACCTGGTTTTGCAAGGGGGGTCCCATGAGTTTTTGACCCCGGGCTCAGCGACCATCTAGGGAAACCTACCAAACACACACATTTCTGAAAACTAGACACCCGGAGGAATCCAGCAAGGTATGGCGTGCGTGGGTCCCCTAACGTTTTCCTACCCAGAATCCACTGCAAACCTAAAATTTAGCTGAAAAAATCACTTTTTTCTCAAATTTCTGTGTGGTAAACAAGATGGTGATTTCAGCACCACAACCCCTTTTTTGATACCATTTGCAGGGAAAAACCAGACGCTTTCATCTGTAGCCCTTTTTCTCACATTTTTCCTCCCAAAAACAAAATTTAGCTGTATTTTGGCTAATTTCTGGGTCCCCTCCAAGGGAATCCACAAACCTTGGGTACCTTTAGAATTCCCATGATGTTGTAAAAAAAGGACGCAAAATTTGGAATGGATACTTTATGTCATCAAAAAGTTACAGGGGCCTAAACGCGAACTACTGCAAATAGCCAAAAAAAGGCTTAGCACGGGGGGGGGGGGGGGGGGGGGGAGGCCTAGCAGCGAAGGGGTTAATGAAAATTATCCGGAGCTACTTACTAGTGATGTAAAAGTGACATCCCATCCAAGAGTGTCAGCAGTGATCACATCGGTGAATTAGACAGGGTTTCCAGCAGTAATGTCAAAAACGCTTTGACAATTTGAACTGAAATATAATATGGGTAGTACATACAAACCATAGCTGCATTCCCCATGGCACCAAGTTATAAATGTGAGTAATACAGTTCTCCACCTGAAATAATGGCTCTAAGCACATTTTGAAAACTCTACTATTTTTCTATGGACATCAGCTTATGAGTTGTGAAAATACACACATTTTTATCTTGAATGCATGCTTTTTTATTCTGGTATACATATAGTAATTCAACTGAGCAAAAGCTTAGATAGTTGAAAGGCTCGGCTGCACATATGAGAGCTACTTACAGGTAGCTGGAGAGCTACTGGTAGCTCACGAGCTACTCGTTGGAGACACCTGATCTAATGCATCCACGCCCAAGGCCTTAAATGTAATAACTTTTTTATAGTAACACATTAGCCTCTGGTTGCCTTATATTACTATTCTGGTAGCGTGTTGAGCTCAGCGTGGGCTGTGACAACATTGGGGCGATGGGTGGCTGATAAAAATAGCCCATGGGTATTGCCTAGATGGGGCAAGCACTGGCCATCAGATTGGCAATGTTCGAACTGCAGGGACAACGCCCGGACAGTCAAAATTATTTAAAAAGCAGTCCCCAATGCATGTTTTGGGAAAAGGTCCCACCCAATCGACCTTCCTAGCCTTAATACGCCTGTTTGCCAAATGATGGCCTTCAGGGCCTAGGAGGGACAATCAGTGGGTCACTCTGTTCCTTAGAGTATAGTGAGTGATCTTCCCTGTAGCTGTTTTTAAGTGGAGATACCCCAGTGAGTACTACAACGTAAGAGGCTGAGGCTAGGGGGAGATTGAGGGAAACAAACTTAGAAGTGGCGCCATTATTACTATTGTTGCTATTCTTGCTTTTTGCCCCCCCTTGCCCCCACAGTAGGCCTCCTGACAGTCCCACCTTTAGAACCCTTGGGGAGCACCAGTATCTTGGGACACTTATGAGTATCAGAGCTCATGAGATGGCTTATCGGCTGAGACCAATTGTCTACCAAAGTGGCACAACATGGAAAAGGGCCACCATTAGATAGATGGTGTGTGCCTGCAAGGCATAAAAACACATCCTTCACAATCTTTGTGTCCTCTTGCCCAGGAGTTACTAAACCCAGACTCACCGTGTCCATGTTATGCTCCCTAGTGGACAGCTTAGCTTTACAGAAAAGAATTAAGTTGTTTACGCTCGCCTCAATTGGTGAAAGTTTACCCATACATTTGTCTATACATTCATCAACCACAACCTCAATTATGGTTTGCAACATGAGAGCAAGCTCATTAACATTAAGATTATTGGTGCAGTCATTAAATGGCGTCTGGCAATTACCCATCACTGGGGCCTGCTGCGCCTAACTGTCCTTTGTTTTAGTCCCCAAACAATCAATCTCAGTGTCTGACTTTTATTTTTCTCCTACGTTTAGGTGAGTACCTGGCCTGGGCTGATGCCTGTGGTTGGTGAATATCTACACTAACAGTCAGGGCAGCATTGAGACCGGTACTCTGGCACCACCTACAGCGGCCTGGCAATCAAGGCTCTTCCTGAAAGTTTCAGAAGGTGTAACTACAGAATTTACAATTTAATTGGTAGTGCAGATAGAATACCAAGCCTCTCCTCACAGGTTTTTATTTCATCATTGATTGCCCCCGCCACTGAAGTTAAATAGGAAAGCATCGATGATCTAAAGGGACCATTACTGGCAGAAATATTTGGGGATTCCCATGGTTGTGAACTCCCAACAACCGAGGAGATGGGTTTCCCTTTGCCCATCCTGCCAAAGGAGTTAAAAGAAACAGGACCCCAAAGGACTATCTGAAGATATTGTTCCCCTCAATATCACTTGCAACAAAGTGTACTCCAGACAAGTCAAAGATTAACCAACTTGGATGTGATATCTTGCCAAAGTACAAAGTAATTCCACCTTTCCATAGGACCATGAGGCCCCAGGTGTATGCAGAACATGATGGAGGGCTCTACTTCCTGCCCTGAAGCTGTTTGGGACCTGTAGTCCCTTGATGCGGCCATAATGCAGTGGCTGCTCTTTCCACTAATGACAACCTATTCACACAAGAGTGATAAATACTTTCTGTCACAATTCACTACATAACCTACCTAATCACAATCTACAAATTCATCACTCTGTTACAACCTTTCCTTAACACAACTCATAATAGAAACCCATTCAAACAGGTGTAATATTCTATTTTGAGCACAAATAACAAACTCACTTGTGTAAGATCTACATCTAACGATTTACTCATAAGAAAGTAAACTATAAAAAACAAGTAATTTGAGGGTATAGATGGTATAACAGATGTATCCATGTTACTACAACTATAATGTTCCAGGTCTGATTTTGAAAATTGCATATCACTGCATTGTGTGTGCTTCTTTTTATTCATTTTTAGCATATTGTTCAAAAGAATATTTTTTGAATCACGAATAAAATCTAAGGAATAGCAAAGTAGAATCAGAATTAAAATTACACATTTCATCTAACATATCACATAATGATGATTTACTTATTCCATTTTTGCAACAACTCATTTTGGATAAAACCACAAACATAGATAGATGATCTTGTCTACAAAGAAGTTGAACTAAAGTGCTATACTATAAGTCTATTAAGTGCACTGCAAAGAGGTCTTTGTCTGCTGGCAAGAGTTCTTCAGCTGTATCACTTAAGTTGCACTTACTATTTTTATAATAAATTGAAAAGGAGTATAAATTAAATAAGGATGCTGTGCCTTTACTGTGTATGTACGGAATAAAACACTGTTGACTGTAGAGCCACATCTAACCACCTCCCCTACTGACACTCAGGCCCCCTTTAGTTTCAACACCCATCAAGCCCCTACCAAGAGATATAAAATATGATATCCTAATGTGAGATTCTGGACTAATCACCATACCCACCTTCTGTCCCCATATTTCCAATCCACTCATGGGCTGTTGCGTTGAAAAGGATTCTAAGCAATTATTGCCTTCTTTGTAATTCCTCAAGCAACATAAGTTAACTCATTTTCAGAGAATGTGAAATTATACCTAAACATTGTTTTGCATTATAAAATAATAAAAAAGTGTGATATGACATTATTCATATTTTTTTAAAGATACATACTACGGAATAAAGTCAAAAATTGAAACACACTTTTGATTTCGACACGCAACACACATTTCATCAAAAACCAAAAGGTAAATGACTATCATGTCAGAATGTAGATGTTCAGCTATAATGAATGACTTCAGGGAAACAGTCCATTATCGTACCGGTATTCAAAAAATGAGATGGTTCTGATCCTCCTAACTATCAGCCAATCGTGTTAATTAATAGTACAGCAAAGGTAATGGGCCGAATATTGCTAAACAGAATGGAAGACTGGGCATGTGAGAAGGGGATCCGGGCGGAGGTCCAGTACAGATTCAGGAAAGGCAGAGGGACAGAGGATCAATGTCTGAACTTGGCACTCCTAGCAGGAAAGTACACACAGGCCAAGCAAGAGAATCTCTATATGGCATTCATGGATCTCTGCTGCATTCGACTGCGTTAAGCATAATAAGTTGTGGCAAGTCATGGAGCAAATGGGGGTGGAGGCAGCAATGTTTTATACGACAATTGTATGCAGGTGCTACAGCAAAGGTTTGCCATGGTAGCAAAGTGAATGCACTAGACCCTTTAAGATAACAAATGGTGTAAGGCAGCGCTACGTACTCGCACCCTTTCTGTTCTCATTGTACACTTGTAAACTAAATGAGTACCTGGTTCAAAAGGTAATAGACACCCCGGTTGCAAGTATAACGCGATTCCCCATCCTTCTGTATGCAGACAACGCAGTCCTGCTGGCACGAACTCCCCTAGTCCTAAAAAATTGCATCAACTAGTATGTATCTTTAATGGAAAACCTTGATTTACATGTGAACAAAGTGAAGTCTTTTATTATGTGTATTGGGAAAAGCAAAAACAAAGGGAACTATGCTATCACACAGGGAAATGTTGATATTGTAGCTAATTTCTCATATCTAGGCATTACCTTTGACAACAATTTAGATTGGAAAATAATGCTGTCTTCGAGGGCTACACAGAAGAATAAAAGTATAGCTGCAATCTTTAGGTTTGCATCGAACTTGGGCAACAAACCAATACCAGAGATGGTTAAAATCTACCTGGAAAAAACTGTTTATGTGGCTACATATGGGGCAGCAATTTAGGGTATAACCAATGTTGACACTTTTAAAAAATAGAGGATAGGTTCACCAAGAGGTTACTGTCCACCCCTAAGGCGTGTACCAATGTAATTACACACAAAGAACTATGCTTACCCTATATTTCCGAAACAATCAAACTGGCTCCCTTGCTACTTTGGTTGTCAATTTGGAAACGGGAGGCAGTATAGATAAATCAATGTGTTATAAAGGATGTTATGAAATTGACATATGGGTATAAAACTAACGTGACTAAGTTATAGAAGGTGCACTCTGGACTCTCTAGGGTTGGTGGCCCTTTATGATGACCCCATGCAAAGTGAATCCTTTTCAAAGGCAAAACTAATAAATTCTTTTTTAGAGAAATGTGCACAAGAAAGAGAGCAGAGGAATAAAGAAAAAGCCACAGTAATTGCATATAATAAGGGACCCCCTTTGGTGCACGGTCTATCCTCTTATCTTGCTAGTGTGACCAGTATTTGCCATTGTTTAATTTTAACAAGGTTTTGGTTGGGTTATGTAACTTTAATGCTGGGTTTCCCACCAAATGAGTTCTCTGAGAAACAACTGGGACGATGTCCGTGTGACTCCCAATCAAAACAATCAATTATATACATACTGTTTTTTTGCCATTTTTATGAAATAGAGAGGAAAAGATTTTTCATCCCATTTCTGAAGAAAGTCTGTTTGCATAATTCCATTATAGCACTGTCTGTTATGTTACAAATAGAGACTCCATATGTTTGCCTGACGGTAGCCTCGATTTCATGTACAGTACTAAAAACTTGCAGATTAGCAAACATGTGATCAAATGTTAAGACCTGTATAATATGCACAGCTCGAACAAATCTAAATGTATTAAGATGCAGATGAACTAGTGAAGTGATGTATAGGCTGTTTTTAAGGGTTTTAGGATGTATTTTTAGATATCAGCTTTCTTATGATAACTTATTGATATATTTGTATATTTTTATCTGAACTTTTTATGCATTTGTTTCTAAATGCAAAATAAAGAATTAATTGATTGATTGATTGAATGATGTCTTCAATTATTTTGTGTAATTCTGAATTTTGGAGCGTAAATAATCCCAGAAAGTAAAAAGGATATATCAACAATGTCAAACTCATGTCAAAATGCAAAGCATGCAGCAAAGACACAACGTTAGTTAGTAGTCAAAAGGAAAAAGATTATGAGGCATAATGAAACATAAAAAATGACTATAAAAATATAATGTACATTACAACTCCACCTATCGTGAAGATATGAAAGTCAGTGTTACATTTTGTTAGCAACTACTCTTCCAAATATATGAGCAACACAAATGGGAGCCACCAGATACACTTTCTGCCTGTCCTCATGATTTACACAAATATTATGCTCAGATGTAGTCATAACATACACCGGATTTCTGCAGATATGCGGCAGATGACCTCATCAAGAACAAGTTCTAGATACACATGACATATGTCAAGTACCTTAGAAAAAACTTGTTAAAGTTGTCATCTCTCCATGACTGAGAGGAAGTTTATCAATATTATTTTCTCTTCATCATCCGTTTCAGTGCAAGACTGAACACTATGCACCAGTGACTTGTTAGTGCTTCAGCAAATTACTGGATGCCATGACCTAGAAAGAATGAAGAGGACCTATAATTATGTTTGTGGCATACTCTTTCATTTTCCAATTAAAATATATATATATTTTTTTTTAAAAGACATCAACAGTTGTACCAGATACAATCTCACATAGCATTCTCTTTTTTACATGTCACAATTAGAACACATGCTACTGTACGTTCATTAACATTTTCCTAAAAATATAAATTTTTCATATAATGACCAAAACAACCTGAAAAGTGAATAGTTCATTAGCAGCATACTTCCTATTGATTTTTATATTTATATTTCACATTAATTCACTTACCATCAAGCAAAATTGTGTTCAATGAGTTTGTGCCTGAGGTTACTGTCTTCATCCTCTTCACTGTCATCTTGCTGATACATCTCAACAGCATCGCCATGGGGTTCTCACTGGTAGTCATCATGAAGGATGTAGAGAATATTTTTCGTCAGGGTAATTGTTAGAAATTGAATTTCTGGTTGGCAGAGGTATGCACCCTGTCCAAGCAGGAACCACAATCCTAGTCTGATACATACTTTAAATTAACCTGTGCTCACCCTCTGGTAGCTTCAAACAGAGCAGGCAGGATTATCCTAAGAGGCAATGTGTAAAGTATTTGTGCAACACAACACAACGCACAGTAACACAATGAAAACACCACAAAAAGACTCCACAGCAGTTTGGAAAATAGATTATGATTTTGTAAATAAAATAGGACCAGAATGACAAAAATCAAAGCCCAAGATATGAATTTGTAAAGAATAAATGTAAAAATAGCGCTTGCAAGCAATAAGCGCCTAGGGGTCTATCTGGTTGTGCTGGACTAAGGCAAAGTCAAGAGTTCTGGTGAACCGCGATGGAAAGTGGGCCGGATACAGGAGCCACGCAAGGCCCACTGAACAAAGTACCTTGACCCTGGTCACAACAGGGAGACGCAGGGTGCAGCCAAGTAATGCATCAGTGTTGATCCCGCAGTCGAGGTGATGCACCGCTTTTCTTCATGCTGTGGCGGCGATGCACCAGTTCTGAAGATGATGAGCCAAGAGGCGTTGGTTCCATAGACAATGTGCTGGGTTTCTCCACACATTTGAGGGGATTCGACGATGGTCCCATTCTGCAGCGGCGGTAATGCAGTGGTTCCAAGGAATTTGTTCTTCAGGTGAAGTGCTGGTTTTGAGTGCGATGCACCGATTCTGCTCCCCCCAACAGGGTCGATGCACCAGTTCTGCTACACACAGCCCGGAGATGCATAGATTTGTACTGGAGCAAGCACCTGGGGCCACATCCAATGGACCAGGACCCGGTGGTGAGACTTTGATATCCCTGAGTCGCAGGAAACAGGAGGCAAGCCAACACGCCCTTGGATATAACACTGGGTTCAAGGCAGAGTTCAGCTCTCTCTCAGCAGGGAGGGAGCAGTAGGCAGCAGGGAAGCATAGCAGAGAAGCAGTTCTTCCAGACCAACAGTCTAGCAGAGTAGCAGTCCTTATAGCAGCACATCAGTTCTTGTTACAGAGGTTCTTTACAGATCCAAAGGTGTCTGATTTGGAGGGGTCATAGATCCAGTACTTATACCCAGTTGTGCCTTTGAAGTGTTGAAGTGGGGGTGACTTGAAAGAAGTGTCTTTGAAGTGCACAGAGGTCCTGTCTTCCTAGCTCAGGCTCTAGACTCACTACAGCGGAAGAATCATCACTTTTTTGGGGGACAGGAGTCAGACACTGCTTATTTAGGTGAAAGTGTCAGCTCCTCCCCTGCATCCTGCCCAATATGAGTAATCAGGAATCAGAGGGGCACTCAGACACACATAACCGTCATTTGTGTGTGGCTGTCTAGAGGGAATGCACACAATCAAGCTGTGACCCACCCCAGATGTGTATTGGAGACAGGCTAAAGGCACACAGAGCTTTAAGAGCAGAAACTTTCTAAAAGTGGCAATTCTAAAATAGTAATGTTAAATCCAACTTTCTCAGCATAGAGAATTCATCATTACCATTCCAATGATATGAAACTCAACAGAGCTTCTCAATCAGGAATTAAAGCTTGAAAGTGCAATAAGGAATTCCCAATGTTAACCTATGAGAGGAGTAGGTCTCATAGTAGTGAAAATAAAAATTAAATGTTTGTCACTACCAGGACATGCAAAACGTATATGTCCTAACTTTTACTTACACAGCACCCTGCCATATGGGCTACCTAAGGCCTGCCTTAGGGGTGACTTATGGGTAATAAAAGGGGTGTTTAAGGCTTGGCAAGGGGTTTTCAAATGCCAAGTCAACATGACAGTAAACGAGCACCATCAGTGATCCAGGCCCTCTAGTAGTATTTAATTCACAGACCCTGCTTACAGGTAGTGCACTCTACTAGGGACTTACAGATAAATCAAATATCCCAATTATGGATAAACCAATGTTGCCATGTTAGAGGAGATATGCACTTTAGCACTGGTCAGCAGTGGCAAAGGCCAACAAAAAGATCATCAAAAAGGGGAAGGTAAGCAGGTATAACATTTAGGGGAAGACCACCTAAAGTTGACAGGTCGAACAGCAATGTTGTGTAGCATACAACATAGCACAACAATCTTACAGTTCTTCCTAGAAGACAACAGGAGGGCCATTCTACTCTTGTCCAGGTATGGAATCAGGCCTTCAGAAGCCAAAAGACTGATTAACAGATCCTTTGTTTGCACATTGGCCTCAAAGAAATGGACTTCCCTGGTGTTTCTGGGTTTCTCAGGGGTGTTAAAGGCCATGTATGGTTAGGAAAGCTGAGTCACATCTAAAAGAGAATCAAGAAAGCAAACATAAGTGAAATTATATCAGGAAGGGCCAATCATTCAGAATAAATATCAATGCAACAACATTACAGGGAGCCAAGACCTTTTTCATGCTAGGTCTACCATTTGTCATATGGATCTGTTGCATAGCACTAGCAAGTCCTGGGTGGAGCTTGGAAATCTTGCACACTCAGTGGTAAGAATATGCTAGACAAACTATCTGCACAGTGATGGACTGGGAATGTTTCCTATTGAGGTAAAACATGTGGTATGCCTCCCAAACTATAAAACTCAGCTATGATATTGTTGAATGTAGTATTATCTGTTGGAAATTAGAAGTAGTCATTCAAATGTCGGAGCATAACATCCAGGGCATGACTGAGGAAAGCTGCAATTGTTGGCTGTGACACTCCAGTGAAGTAGCTAACTGTGTACTGGAGAGAGTCTATAGCACAGAAATGTAACACTGCAATAATCACAATAGGTGGGATGGTTGTATGAATTCTGAGGTTCGGCAAGAACTCAGGTTGAAATTGTACTGTGAAGGTTTCACTGGTGTCACGGTTAATCCAGCACTTCTTAGTGCCATTTCTACATGCAAATGAGATGTGGTTTGTACACATTTTCACTCCATTGATATTGATTTGGTCTTCTTCCCTGGACTTGTGGATGGACATGTCTGCAAAATATAAGTGCAACGTGTCAATATTGTATGTTTACAGATGGGTGTTGACATATATCAAACATTTATGATTTCAGGCTATGTAAACTGTAATACACATCAAATGTTCACATTTTACATTAAAAAGTTATTTTCATTTTCTTTTCTTTTATTGCCGAAAATATATATTAACAGTTATTACTAACAGTAGTATTTTCTAAAGTCACCAAACATTCCAACATTTAAATAGATAACTTTCTGGGCAAACAATAATATATCAAATAATCCTAAAATATTTCATAGTTACTGACAATATTTTATTTATCTATGTAAGATGTCTTTTTTTTAATATATATTTAGGGAAACGTCATTACATTACATTGTGGATGGTGTATATCTATATTTTGCATATTAGACATTCTAATTGTTATTCATGGAAGCAATATCATGGATGTAGGATGCTTGCATCGAAAACGTTCTACAAGTCCGCCATATTGTCAGGCATACTGTTTGCTGACAATGTAGCCTTATGGTGGCAGATGAAACATGGCGATGCCTAACTTGTTTAAGTACAGTCTGAACCTATCTTTTCCAGCTAGCAAAATCTGACATTCTTTAAAATGCTTTGTGATTAACAGAATGCTTCATATGGAGTGTAAGCATCTGTTGACCTAATTTCAGTCACATTGGCGTACATGTTTTTTGAGGGCCATTTTATCATTTGCCCCCTAACCTTCAAGTGTAGCAGACCTCCTCACCTGTTGCTGCTCATTTTCTGCTACTAGGACCCACCATGGCTTAAGATGCAAGGGACAGGGTCCCTAACTTCTCTGCATGAGAATTGGATATATTTATAAATGTGGCCCTGACTAATGACAGCCAGCTGTATGGACCAGCGGAGAATGAGGTAAGCTCCAGACAAGAAATCCACTAACATGAATGTGTTGTATTGCTTATAAGGATTGTAAAGAACTTCACAAACTTCATGTAATGTTGTAATACTCCAATCAAACATGTTTGAAAAGTTTCACCACTCCGTCCATCATCTCCTTGTGTTTGCTTTGTTCGCCCTAATTTGGCAGGGTATGCCCAGACGTGGGTCCCTTGCTCACTTTGCCACTGTATTCAAGCTAGCCTGGCTGAAGAGGCCTGTTAGCCCGAAACCAGTCCCAGGATTCTTGTTTCTGCTCCAGGGAAGACATGGCTTGGCAGTTTGGGCTGGACTGTTCCCATGAGGCAGAGGGTCAAGACTGATTTGCATATAGCTATGTCTGAACTGGGGTGGCAAAGTGAGCTAAACAATGATGATGGATTCAACCCAGATCTGTGACTGGGGGGTGAGTGTTTGAAAAGTTTCAGCACTCCGTCCATCATCTCCTTGTGTTTGCATAATACTCCAATCAGTCATAATTATAATTTGGCTTAAACCTATTATTTTTTAATTTAGCACACAAACCCAAGATAATGTTTGACCACATTTGAAGTTGACCTTGTGTCTAAACTATCAATATTCTGACTTGATGTTCCTATAATCACCTTTAGAAATTCCGTCTATTCAGTTTTAATAGTATGTTACAAGTCAATGAATGAACAAATATGCATTTTTTTATTGGAGTATTCAGATATATCTGTCAAGGCGAAAGCTGAAACGTGTCGTTTGGAGCCATTAAACAAATATTGTTGAAGCTTGCAAGGGTGTCCGAGTATTTTCTGCTGACATCGTGGGAGAAGTGAGAGGATATTATATATATATATATATATGTATATTACCTACTGGCAGTCGCCAGTAGGTAGTTATAGTTAGGACCTATTTTCCATAGGAAATCCGCAACATTCTATTTGGAATAACGTTGGCGTCGATTGACGAATCTTCGCGAATTTTTCCAAAATTTTGGCCATCTCAGGTCCGCTCCTATCCTGAAAATTTCACGGTGATTCGCCAAGCGGGGGCCGAGAAAAAAGGGAGGTCCCAAAATGCATTTTCCCCATGCATTTTCCCATAGGACCTGTTGACGCAGCTACTGCCCGAACTGCTGAACGGAATTACACAAAATTTGACAAAGAGGTAGTCCTCAGTTCAGACTCGTGCCTTTTGCTTAAATGGTGTAAATCCGTTCAGTAGTTCCTGAGAAAATTAGAGTTAAAAAGATAGATATATCTGGGCGGAGCCTAACCACACATCTCATCGTGAGATCTGATTGGCTGTCAGTACTTCATCGAAGAAGTGTTGGCAGCCATCTTGGGACCAATATACATGATAGCAACTCATTAAAAAGCATTGCAGTTAATAGAAGGTTTTAAGACTTTAGTTACATTCTAAATCATTTGTTGATGGTACCATACTCATTTTAGGAATTGTGGTGTGTTCTAAGGTGATTTTACCATGTGAAAAAGCCTTCTGCTGTGATATCATGAATCATGTTTGAGAGAAAACTATTTTCTCATGCTTTTCCCACAGGGGTTTGGAAGGTGATCTATAAGCTACACTGAGAGCATATTTTCAGTAAATTCACATTATCTTTCTCACTCATGTGAGAATGAAGTCTGACATTGTCAGTAAAACATGTACATCCAACAAGGGCATAGACTGTCAGTTGATTCCGTTGTGTTTTACTGCAGCTTCTCAGTGTTCTAAAGAACAACTAGAACGCTAACAGTCCTACTTATGACAAACTTATTGCACACCTGAAGCCATCTTGATTGGAATAAAGTGGTAACTCTTAAAACATTTCATTTAAAAAGGAACAAAATGAGGGGGTTCATTTTGCCATAGAAAGTATGATTAGTGCTGCAGAAAGAAAAATTAGGGCACATTTTGAGTGACTTCTCAAATCCTCTTCTATTTGATTAAAAAAATTCTGACATGCAGACTGAAACATGCACTTTCAATAGCAGCAGCAGACTTCCCTGGTGAGCAGTAGCTTTACTACAGTGATCTGATAAGCAACTAGAGTGCTAACATTCTGAATTTATGGCAAATGTGTGACACATCTGAATGCCTTCTTGATGGAATCAAAGTAAAAAACTGAAAATATTTCCTACTGAGGAGAGTGCAGTAAATGAGGAAATTAGGAAACTTCATAACAAAAAAATCTCCCAAGATGGCCACCAGAGACAAAAGAGCCCAAATGTAGCCCAAATATCACCCAGATGTAGCCCAAGTATAGCCCAATGACAGAATGTCCCAGAGTGTTCTAACGAACAACTAGAGCGCTAACAGTCTTACTTATGACAAAAGTATGGCACACCTAAAGCCATCTTGATTGGAATAAACTGGTAACACTTAAAACATTTAATTTAAAAAGGAACACAATGAGGGGGTTCATTTTGCCATAGAAATTATGATTAGTGCTGAAGAAAGAAAAATTAGGGCACATTTTGACTTCTCAAATCTTCTTCTATTTCATAAAAGAATTCTGACATGCAGACTGAAACATGCACTTTTAATACCAGCAGCAGACTTCTGTGGTGATCAGTAGCTTTACTACAGTGATCTAATGAGCAACTAGAGTGCTGACATTCAGAATTTATGGCAAATGTGTGACATATCTGAATACCTTCTTGATGGAATCAAAGTAAAACACTGAAAGCATTTCCTACTGAGGAGACTGCAGTAAATGAGGAAATTAGGAAACTTCATAACAAATAAATCTCCCAAGATGGCCACCAGAGACAAAAGAGCCCAAATGCAGCACAAATATCACCCAGATGTAGCCAACATGTAGCCCAATGACAGACGTGTGTAAAACACTTATTTTTTGTGTAGTTTTATATAGTGCAGACTTGTCAGGTATTGGAGTGCTTTACATGAGCATTGGTTACATCACACAAGATCAAATTCATTTTGGTTGTAGACATGGGGAGATTAAGTGATTTGACCAGAATCACAGAATTTTGAGCTGAAGCGGAAACTCCAACCTGGTTCCCCAGTTGCAAAGTCTGCAGCTCTGGATGTAACACCACATCCTCTCCCCTAGGTGCAACATTTAATCAAGTGGTCAACTGGATAAAAAAAACATAAAGATTACAAATAATTTAAAAGTTCTTTGTCGGTATTTGAAAACTCAGAAAATATGTCCTCATTTTAGTTTTTTAGAGCACTAACCATAATTTTGATGCAAATAAGACCCTCTCATATATGTAATTTCTAAAGGAAATGCTCTAGGTATTGCAGTTTTGATTACATCAAGATGACGTCAGGCGTTCCACACTTTTGTAATAAATATAGATTGTTAGCAATCTAGTTGTTCATTGGGATACTGTTAAGAGGCAGAGGCCAGGGGCACGGACTCTGAAAATTGAAGGCAGGTAGGAGAGTGCAGAGGCAACAATTTGACCACACTGTGCAGTCAGGAAGGGCAGTGGCAGCACAACAGACTATGGAGGGCAGTGGAAAGGGGGGCAGGGGCAACAAACCAACAATACAGGACTGGCAAGAGAGGCTGTGTCAATATAATAGACCATTGTGGGCAGAAGGAAGAGGCAGTGGTAGTACAACCATACATGCCAACAGACCCGTTTCAGCCAGGAAACATCCAATGTTTTTAAGCTGAAATGGGCTTTATTTGATCTGTCTCCTGTCTACAATCTCCTCTTTTTCAATGTAACTCAAAGGGGAAAATAAATACCCAGTTTTTGTTCCCAATCTCCCTCTTACCAAGTTTAAAATGTTCGCAAGTATGGTACATTGAATCATGGTAGGCAGGAGGAATTGGGGTAGGGACATGGACTTGGATAACAGAGGATAGGAGAGGTGCACCAAACTGACCCTACAGGGCAGGCATCAGGGTTTGCAGCAGCACAATACACCACACAGGGCATGTGGGACGGGAGTGCAGCACAACAATCCATAGAAAGCAATAGGGAGGGGACAGGACCATGCACATGGACAACAGAGAACAGAGGGGAAAGAGGCAATGGTAGCTAGCTGACCATAATGGACAGACAGGAGAGAAAGCTGCAGCATAACAGACCATAAAGGGCAGGAGGGACGGATCAGGGGCATTACAATGGAACAGACAAGCCAGGAGGGAGGGAATAGGGGTCTGCACATGGAAACAGAGGGCTGGGGGCAAGGGGGCAGGGCAGGAGCAGCAAGATGACCATGGAGGTCAGGCAGGATGGACACTAGAAACAAGACACACCATGGCGTGCAACAGTCAGACTATGATGGCATACACACAGACCATGGAGGAAAGGTGGGAGGGGGTCAGGGGCAGCTAGCTGACCACACAGGGAAGGTGGGAGGGGCCATGGCAGCACAGAAGACCATGCATGGCAAGCGGGAGGGTTAGTGGCAGCACAATTGCTATGATGGGCAAGAAGGAGGGTGCAGGGGCATGCACAAAGGACCATGGAGGATAGAAGGGAGGGTCAAGACCTGGGCACAGACAAGAGAGTTCAGGGGAAGGGGCTTCAAAACAGACCGCGCGGGGCAGGCAGGAGGAGCAGTTGCAGCACAACAGACCAGGAAGGACAGAAGGGTGTGGCAGTAAAATGGACCATGGAGGACAGGAGGAAGGGGATAGGGGCATGGCATGTGGACAGGCAGGGTGGAGGTGGCAGGGACAGGTTACAGTCATCTGACAATGCTAGGCAGGTGGGAGGGGGGTGGCAGCTCAACAGAACACTCAGAGTAGATAGGAGTGTCAGGTCCATGGAACATGGTGGGCAAAAAGGATGGAGCAGGGGCATGCACAAAGACATCAGGGGGAAGGAGAATAGGGGCAGCAAGCTAAGCACAGAGGCTAAGCAGGAGGTCAATGATGGGCCATAGAATTGGGAAATGGAGGGCAGGAGGAGTGGACTGGTACATCATGCTAAATGGAGGGCAGTGGCAGCACATCAGACCATGCATGGCAGGAGGGAGGAGGCTAGTCCATGGATTCAGACAACAGAGGATAGGGAGGAGGTGGATAGTTCAGCAAGCTAACTGTTCAGAGAAGGTGGGTATTAGGAACTTCATTGTTTTTAAAATGTGTGTCGTGCAAACTACTTAAAATATGAACAAGTGTGCAGCATAATCTCACTTTTATTCAGGAAGAAGAGGACGTTTGTGACTCTGACTCCGGGCTCACTTGGCAGAAACACCCCCTGACCCTCCACCCCATCGCAAAATGTAATGCCCGTGAAAAGGGTAGGTGGACACAGTGTTATATAGAACATAGTCCCTAGAGCACGATTGAAAATGAAAACTAGATATAGTATTTGGTATAAACTATGCACCAAAAAGTGTGATATAAGATGAACCAGGGCGTGAAATATAATATGCAATACATTGTGCGCAATGACAGATTCATTGGAGAGCGCGAGATAGCACAGGCACTAACGCGTGCTATGCGATATGCGCCTTGGAGTGTAATATGCACAGGGCAGTGTTGTGTAACCTAACTAGTCTCTAAAGTTGTAATATAAAATATGTGCTGGGGAGTGTAACGTTGCATATGCACTGTGACAAAGATATGGATCCCAGATTGTAATATGCATGGCATAACACTGTGCGTTCTAACATAGGCATCGAGGAAGGCACGTTAGATGGGGCAATATAACCCATGCGAAGGCAAGTGTGGCATGACATATTCACGGGGTGGTGTTACAGTGCACATGGGCTAGGGAGTGTCATAGCATACGCACTAGCTGGTGGAATACAACACAGAGGTGTGTGGCACTCGGCGGGCACTGGTGAGAGTAACACAGCATTGGGCTCAGCCAGGAACACGCTGTGACTCTCAAGTGAGGTTTGTCTCCTTTCTAGAGAGTAAAATAAAAAGTATTACACATCCGTCGGTGGATGTGTGTTTTATTTACCGTGAGGGGGGTTTCTTGCATAGTTTGGTCGAATTTCTGCCGAATCCCCTTTGAATGGCTTGGTGTGCGTGTGTATTAAATGTGCCCGTCAATAGCTACCCATGTTTGTATAAATAAACGACAAGGGTGTCTACTTGGAGAGTACCCACTGGCGGGGGTGCCGGGATTAGGCATGGTAGGACGTCAGACACGTCTGAGCTTCACTAGCGGTGTAAATACATTCCACGTGGATTCATTGTATGCATGTCACCTTTATATCACGCAAATTGTCATGGTGATAGGTACATACGGTTTGTCCAGCATGGCATGTCCTAGGTGTTTCTATAAATGTATATTTTTTAAAAATAATAAAAAACAAAGGCCGGCCCCGGGGGATGGGGTCCCCGGGGCCATAAGTGGCCTGAGGAGGGGGAGAACGCAGCCCCCCTCATAAAGAATAAAAAAAAAAAAGGCCATGACCCGGGGGTTGGGGTCCCCGGGGCCGATTAAGGCCTTGGCAGGGCCAAATTTATATTTTTCAACAAAAAAAATTAGGGTGCAGGCCCTGGGGGATGGGGTCCCCAGGGCCAATTAATTAGAAAAAGAAGGGGGGCCACACAGCCCTCATTCTTAAAAAAAATAAATAAATAAAAGACCGGCATCGCACCGGAGGCCACGCCCCCTCCTTGCAGCACTCTGCAAACGTGCCCCCTGGCCAGTTGTAAGTTGGGGAATTAATTCCCGTTCAATACTGAGGGTCCATGAGGGCTAACTAGCCCAACAGGTATCTCCAGTATGTGCCAGGGAGCTGCGTTGCAGACAGGTGTTCTGAGGCCATGCCCCTTTTTACACCTCTATGCAACGCAGCTCTGTGGCGCTTAGTGGAGGTACCTAGTGGGCTAGTTTGACCCTAGGGACCCTTAGGATTCAAGGGGACTTAATCTCTCAACTTAGAACGGCCACAGGGCGCGTTTACACAGTGGTGAAGGGAGGGGACGGGGCCTGAGGTGACGTGTGCAAACACGCCCTGTGGCGTATTTTAAGTTGGGGAAATAATTCCCTTTCAATCCTGAGGGACCCTGGGGGCCAACCTGCCCACCAGGTGCTTCCAGTAAGCGCCACTGCTCTGCGTTGCAGAGAGGTGGTGCAGGCTGTGCCCCTTTTTACACCTCTCTGCAATGGCGCTTACTGGACGTACCTAGTGGGCTATTTTGCCCCTAGGGACCCTCAGGATTCAAGGGGACTTAATCTCCCAACTTAAAAAGCGGCCACAGGGCGTGTTTACACAGTGGGGAAGGGAGGGGATGGGGCCTGTGGTGACGTGTGCAAACAAGCCCTGTGGCGCGTTTTAAGTTGGGGAAATAATTCCCCTTCAATCCTGAGGGCCCCTGGGGGCTAACTAGCCCACCAGGTGCTTCCAGTAATCACCACTGAGCTGCGTTGCAGAGAGGTGGTCCAGTCCTTGCCACTTTTTACACCTCTCTGCAACGCAGCTCTGTGGCGCTTACTGGAGGTACCTAGTGGGCTAGTTGGACCCTAGGGACCCTCAGGATTCAAATGAACTTAATCTCCCAAAAACGGCCACAGGGCGTGTTTACACAGTGGTGAAGGGAGGGGACGGGGCTTGAGTTAACGTGTGCAAACACGCCCTGTGGCGCATTTTAAGTTGGGGAAATAATTCCCCTTCAATCCTGAGGGACCCTGGGGGCCAACTAGCCCACAAGGTGCTTCCAGTAAGCACCACTGCGCTGCGTTGCAGAGAGGTGGTCTAGGCTGTGCCCCTTTTTACATCTCTCTGGAACGCAGCTCTGTGGCGCTTACTGGAGGTACCTAGTGGTCTAGTTGGACCCTAGGGACCCTCAGGATTCAAGGAGACTTACTCTCCCCACTTAAAACGGCCACAGGGTGTGTTTACACAGTGGGGAAGGGAGGGGACGGGGCCTGAGGTGACGTGTGCAAACACGCCCTGTGGCGCGTTTTAAGAGGTAGTTTTAATCTCCTGCCCTATTATATACTAGGGGCTTACAGTGGAGGTCATGCTAATCACAGGGGGACCCCAACGCATAGTGTTCCCTAGTGTATGTAGGTGTTTTCACTGTATTCTGAGTGTCTTTTAACATAGCACTGGCTCTAGGACTGGTTAGTCAGACTCAGTTACCACCAGTATCCGTCTGAAAAAGTTGAGGGTACAGGATGATTTTGCAACAAGGCTTCTTTCTGCTCTTCTGTTTGTTCTTTCTGCACGTTATCCTTCTTCCTGCACTTTTCTTCGTCTTTGAGGACTTTTGTTGCTTCTTTCTGCATTTCTTGTTTTTTCTTTCTGTGCGTTTTTTCTTCTTTCTTCACATGTCCTATCTCTGTAGGCATAGTAAGAAATCAGCATTTAAAAAACCTTTGAAATTCACTGAAAAAAACCATAGGTTTCAGGCACGTTATAGTTATGAATTAGCATTTAAAAAACCTTAGAAATTCACTGAAAAAACCATAGGTTTCAGGGGTGTTATAGTTAGCTGGACTTTTCACTCGTACAAAACCATTGAAATTCCCCCGTTATAGTTAGTTCAGCTAACTATAACTCGCGTGCCGGCCATGCACTGCTGATGACGTCACATATTACATCACTCATGACATGGTCAGTGACATCACTCATGACATCACTCATGACATCTCAAATGACATCACTCATGACATCATCCTTGTGATAGAGTGGCAGACCTCCTCTCCCCCTAATATAACCTTTGATACACACATTCAAAAATAGAAACTAACATTTTCAAAACAATGGACATACCAATACCAGTTACAACAACCTATTCAGTAATTCTAAGATCCACATTCACATCCACTCATTCACCAACAGTCCTATACAGTCACTCATACATGTATTCACTCATCATATGTACTCATAGACCTATACATCCTGTTACACAACGCCACTCATCCATAGAGTTACTCACACACATAGTCACTCATGCTAATAAAGAATCAAGCATCCATTTACTTGCATATACAGTTATACACACACCACCACACTTACTTCTACAGAAACTTACACATACTTAGTCTTTTAAACAATCACTTATAGAAACACATACTTATTCATACAGGAACTCTTTCAAACTCTCACATATACTCACTTATATACACCAATAGTCACATATACTAGTTTAAAACATATGTAGTTACTCATAAATAGACTATTGAGACAGTCATTCACTCACTAACACACCCAAGCACACACTCATCCACCCATACAGTCCTGCACACATGCTGTCTTCAACACATACAAACAGTGAGTCACTCATTCATGCACCTATGCACTATGTACTACCTCCCACCGACCCATACAGACACTCAGACACTCATACTGATACTCAAAAAAACAACTAATAATCCTATATAGACACTCATGTAGCTACTCACCAACCCATGCAGCCACTTATACACAAAGTGAGAGACTGATACAGATATTTACATATTTAAACATTACTCACTAAGCCATGAATTCACTATGATACACTTAATCAGTCAGTTATACAATCAATTTTTTAAAAACAAATCATCTATTTAGACACTTATATACCTATTTATTCTTCCATCGACCTTGAGATATACATATATAAACCATATGTAATTTCTAGAAAAACACACATTCACTGGATGATATCATCAGTGATGTCATTTGAGATGTCATGAGTGATGTCACTGACCATGTCATGAGTGATGTAATATGTGACGTCATCAGCAGTGCATTGCGGGTGCGCGAGTTATAGTTAGCTGAACTGACTATAACGGGGAAATTTCAATGGTTTTGTACGAGTAAAAAGTACAGCTAACTATAACACCCCTGAAACCTATGGCTTTTTCAGTGAATATATGTATATCTGTATAAATGTATCAATCTGCCATGCTGAGCATCAGCCAATAAAGAAGTAATGTATGCACTCAACTGGTGTCCGTGTCCTGCTCGCCAATCAGCAGCAATTTGGTGAAACGCATATATATATATATATATATATATTCACAGAAAAAAACAATAGGTTTCAGGGATGTTATAGTTAGTTGGACATTTCACTCATAGAAAACCATAGAAATTCCCCTGTTATAGTTAGTTGAGCTAACTATAACTCACGCCCCCGCAAAGCACTACTGATGACGTCACATATTACATCATTCATGGCATGGTCAGTGACATCACTGATGACATCCCTGATGACATCTCAAATGACATCACTGATGACATCATCCAGTGAATGTGTGTTTCTCTAAAATGTAAATATGTTTTATATATATATTGAGGTTCCGTGTGGGACGGAACGACACTTTTGAGTGGTGACGAATATGGATGAGTTGGGTATCTACGAACCGCAAATGAAGAGTATAGTGGGTGTACGCAGTTTCGCTACGCAACCACGTATGGTTCGTCTTATTTTAGGGTTTATTCATCTGAACCCTCGGGTTCCATTTTAGATACGGCATCCATTTTGTTTCTTGCCCTCAAGTAGCCAGCGAACGGACTTTTGTCCGCTTCGTGACCCTGGGACTCTCAAGCTTACGCGAGAGACACGTGTTCCTTTGAGTATGACTTTTATGATGAGGGAAACGACACGACGAAGGCAGATGGCCCCGCTTGAGGCTCATCTTGCCGTGCCGGTCTATTGTTTCAGCCATGCATACATTAGACACAGTATCTCTGATCCCGTTATCAAGTTTCCTTTATTACTCTTAACACTCTTCTTTAACCTGTTGTGCATCCTTGTTCTCCCTTTGCATCTGTTTTTGTCCCTTCTCCTAATGGGTTTACGATCAGGATGGAATGTGTTTTATATGCCTTTACAGTTGGGAACTGGCAATACTGTGGTAATCATGTTCCGGCCTCTTGAAACATGAACGCGACCCTTTTTGAAGTTTATTGTGGGAACTGAGTTGTAATCTTTGTTCACTATATTGGGCTATGGGAAAAACGTGTATAAAAGGAGCGATCCACTTTTGCAAATTGAAGCAGTCTCCGAGAACCTACACGCTGTGTACTTCTTGTGACCTCTGTATCCCTGCAGTAAAATAAACGCTGAACTCTGACGCCGCTGGAAGTGTCCCGTGTCTCTGTGTTTGGTACGCCAGAACAGGTAACCCACGAAGGTTTCAGGTGTTGTTCCCTGGCACCGCTGGGTCTTAGAAAAACCCAGTCCTTCAGTTGGCGCCCAACATGGGGCGACATCAGCGGTACCGGTCCAAAGCCCGACGATCGTGAGGAACTTCGTGTGAAATCTCCGAGGGAAGGTGCACCCCGCTTCATCGATCCAGTTGTCGAAATAAGTGGCCCGACGTCTTTTCCCGCGAAGATCCCCGCCTCCTGACGGCTGCGACGGACTGATGCCCTGACTGTCGACCTGTTTTTGGCGCCTGGCGTAGTCCTTTGTACGGCGAGACGATAGACGGGCCTTCCTGGTGACGCCATCGTTCTTTCAGTTAAGTATTTGTGGGTCGCTCCCTGTGTTCCTTTGTTGTTTACATGGTACCATAGCATTTGTGGTTCTTAGTTGTTGGGTTTTATTTGACGATTGCAATTGCCAAAAACCGAGGGTCTCGCAAACTTTTTGCGAGGATATCGTAAATTCGATAGCCCTTGAAGTTTGTAAACTCGGTTAGTGTGCGCGATGCCTAGCCGTAGTACTTTGTTTGGGTTTCTTAAATGTTGCAGAATGGATTCCCGGCTGGAGGATTCATGCCCGATACCTCCGGTTGGAACTCCGATTTATGAGCTCTACAGTCGCCATGACGTAGGTCCTATCGTGTATAATGAATATTGGGTCCGCTACACTAAAAATGATGGCGTTCTTAGTTGGCCATCTCATGGTAGTTTTGAAACTGCCGTTTTAGATAATTTGGAAGCTAAACTGTTTAAAAAGAAGGCTAGGCCGGCCATGTTTGATTCCTTTCGGTTGTGGCGGAAAGAGGCCAAGCAGAAAGAAATCAAGCAGAGTAAGAAAAGTAAAAGAGAAGGCGTTATCGCGGTGATGCGAGATGCTGAACAGTATCAGCGAGACAAAGATGAGAAAGAGCAGGAAGTTAGTGCTCGACTTCATCATATGGCGGTGGATAAGTGTTATCCGGTGCTACCGCCTAACAACGATAAGCCAGGAGAAGAAGCGGCAGAGGATTCGCTATTGTCTTATCTGTTGAAATCACCACCCCCCTATGCTCCCGATACTCTGGGTCCTGTGATTCTACCTCTTCCTCCACCTGCTGTTTTGGCGGCTGCTGGTCAGCCCGCTGTTCCTCCCGCTCTCCCGAATCCCCTTGTGCCACAGATCGTTCCTCCTCTTTTACCGGCTTCTCTTCCTACTGTGCCTTTTCAAGTCCCTCCTCAGTCTGTTGTTCCTGTTACTCCTGTTGCCGCGTCAACTTCTATTGCCTCTACCCCTACTGTTGCCGCGCCTGGATCTTCTTCCTCTTCTCCTTCTGTTCGTAGTCGTCTCTTGACTGCTGTTGCTTCTCTTTATTCTCCGCTTTTTGGGCCAATACTCGGCTCGACTCTTTCAGATGTCGCTCAGAGGCGCAGCCAGCTTCCTGACGATAGAGAACGCGAATCGCTGGTAAAAATGGCACGTAAATGGATTCGTAATCCTGTTAAATATCCTTCGCGTGTAGTGTTTGACACATTTTCTCAGTTTAATGCGCCCACTCAACGATTCGTGTTTGAGGAATTGTGTAAATCGTTGAAGGAGGAGTGGGATCACGATGGGGTAGATACTGTACCGTCTGAGGT
This sequence comes from Triturus cristatus, assembly GCF_964204655.1. NCBI lineage: Eukaryota > Metazoa > Chordata > Amphibia > Caudata > Salamandridae > Triturus > Triturus cristatus. The sequence continues at coordinate 1,006,932,424 of NC_140587.1, read as the reverse complement.
TTCTGAGCTCCAGCATCGGTTCACAACTGGTGTGATTGTAGGTGACAAAGTTCGAGAAGCTCTAGAACGTTTATTATCCTTTCGATGTACAGTGCAACCTCGAGCATTGTTTAAGGAGGAGACGGCAGCATGGATGGCGCAACCTGGTCAATATCCGATGCGGGAAGTTCCCCCCGTATGGATGACAGGCGATCCTAATGCTAACCCTCCTGTCCCAGGCCGTTTTCAGAGAGTGTGGATACACCTCCCTTGGAAGAGATCGGAAGTCTTACAGGTGAAGCAAACTTTGCCTGATCCCCGTAAAAATCCAGCAGGTTATTATAAGGAGTTGTCCCAATTGGTGGATGCTACTGTTATGAATCTAGCTGATATTGATATGTTGTTCGGCAATGTAGTGCCTCAGCCGATTTGGGCGAAAATTCGTCATGAGAATCACGTGGCTGAGTTAGGCGGTGACTGGGCTGCCCTTACAGCGGCAGACGCTCAGCAAGTCGGTGGGGCTAAGCCTGAGCAGCTTATTGTGGCATTGCCCCAGAGGATTATTACCCTCATGAAAACGCTTATGCCAGCGATGCGCGTTAATTGGGACAAGCTGTCCGCGTGCAAGCAAAAGAGGGATGAAAGCGTCTCCGACTTCTTTACGAGATTTGAGGAAGCATTTGTCGATCATAGTGGCCAGGACATGGGCTCAGAGGGTGGTCAGCGGCTGTTTGTTGATAAGTTTGTGTCGAACTTGTTGCCCAAACTTAGTAATAAGTTGAAAAATTCTGAGAGTTCGTGGGCCGTTTCTACCACTGCTCAAATATTGGCTACGGCCCAATATTACGAAAATAGGGAAAAGGAGGAAAGTGAACGTGCAGATAAGAAAACAAAGGATCTTAAAACTAAGGTCTTATTGCAGCAAGCGTATCCTCCGCGCTCGAATTTTAATGATTCACAACAGCCAAATAGATCGCAATCACAGTTCTCTAGATCGCAGATGCGAAATGACTCTCCCGCACCCCGTTTTGTGTTGGGATACAATCAATGTGCGTACTGTCGAGGGGAGGGCCACTTGAAGTTTAATTGTCCGGTTCTCCGTGATAGGAATAATGGTGTGTCTGCTCGAGGAGGACGTGGTGGTCCTCAGCAAGCTTCACGTGGTAGAGGTCGTGGAGTTACTCAGAGTCAGGCCGAGCGTTTTGCCACTTCCTCAGACTCACAGAATTGTTTCGATCGACGTGAACCTTCGTACGGTAGATCTGCACAGTATCATGTGGATGACTGTTACGTCGAGCGTGATGTTGATATGGATGGTATCTCCTAGGACAGCCATAGACGAAGGAAGGGAGAAGTATCAGTTCCGGTTGATCAGAGAGGGCCTTATGTTGACGTAGCTACATTGGGTATCGTTGAGCCTTTTCTGTTGGATACTGGTGCAGCAAAAAGTTCCATTATGCATTCGAAACTCCCTGGCGCGCCCTTGTCTGGCTTAACGAATGTTTCCGTTGGATTCTCTGGCGCCCCCGTTAGCAATCCAGTTTCTAGCCCCTTGCCACTTACGATTGGGTCTCATGAGCTCGAAGCTCCTTTGATTTTGACTACTGGTTGTGGTGAGAATCTTTTGGGTTTGGATTTGTTGAAGAGGTTACATGCGACTTTGTACTGCTCTCCTACGGGTGTGGAGCTTACGTTGGGTGAGAATGTGATTTCCCCTATGTATTTGTCGATCGATAAGCTCCCACCGGAATTGAGTTCTCTTCCAGCTTCTTTGTGGGCAACAGGTCCCAATGATGTGGGCCTGTTGGATATCCCACCTTATGTTGTTCAATTGAAAGTTGATGCGCGCTTACCACGCATACCACAGTATCGAATTTCTCTTGATGGTGAACGGGCACTATTAGCGATCATTTACGATCTGATCGGTAAAGATGTTATCGAGGAGACACGAGGTAACGTGTGTAATAGTCCCGTGTTGCCTATTCTAAAACGAACAGATCCGTCCAAGCCTCCCGTGTACCGTCTAGTTATCGACTTACGGGAAGTCAATAAAATTGTTGTCCCACAGTTTCCTGTGGTTCCAGATATTACGGCTTTACTGACTCTGATTCCAGCCTCTGCATCATGGTTCTCGGTAATAGATCTGAAGAATGCGTTCTTTAGCATTCCGATTGCTGAGGAAAGTCGTGACTTGTTCGGATTTTCGTTAGGAGGTCGCAGTTTCCGGTTCAAACGCGCACCTCAAGGCTATTGTGAGAGTCCATCGATCTACAGCCAAGCTCTTAAAAGTCAACTAGATGCATTTGTGTTACCGACTGGTGCGGCTTTGATTCAGTACGTTGACGATCTGTTGGTAGCCGCAGATACTGAACAAATTTGCAAGACTGCTACTGTGTCACTGTTGCAGCATCTCTGTGACTTACACCACAAAGTGTCACCTTCTAAATTGCAATATTGTTGTCAAGAAGTTACCTACTTAGGTCACTTATTGTCAAAGGCGGGAAGAAGGTTGACCCCTGAAAGAATCGCAGCAATTGCTCGAATGACTGTGCCAACAACTCAGAGAGATGTGCGTGCCTTTTTGGGTATCACGTCGTACTGCAGACAGTGGATTCCGAATTTTTCACTGTTAGCGAAGCCATTGATAGCTCTCACGTGCAAGGATGTTTCGACTCCTTTGCCGTGGACGGAGGAATGTCAGAAAAGTTTTTCTGAACTACGTGATGCGCTGTGTTCGGCTCCCGTGTTAGGTACTCCTGATTATAGTAAGCCATTCACATTATACGTTCACGAGAGGGAAGGTTGTGCGTTGAGTGTTTTAACGCAACAATTTGGTGACAAGCAGCGCCCGTGTGCATATTTTTCCTCGACCTTAGACCCGGTAGCTAGAGCATTGCCAAGTTGCTTGAGGGCGACAGCGGCAGCAGCGGCGTCTATACGACAGTCCGCAGGTCTTGTTATGGATAATATGCTCATGGTGATGGTTCCGCATGCAGTTGATACTCTTTTGAATCGGACAAAGACTCAACATCTGACGAGTGCAAGGTTGTCTGGGTACGAGCTGACCCTTTTGGCAAGTCATATACAGATCAAACGTTGTAATGTACTGAATCCAGCGACATTGTTGCCGATTAATATGGAATCAGATGATGTGCCACCACATGATTGTTATTTACGAACTGAGGAGGAAACAAAAGGTCGTGTGGACCTGAAAAACACTCCCTTGCCAGATCCCGATGGTACCTTGTATGTGGATGGGTCGTGCTTTAAGTTGCCGAATGGTGATGTGACGACTGCGTATGCTGTAGTAACGTTGAGCACGATTGTGGAAACTGCGAGATTGAATCAGAATTCAGCACAAGCTGCAGAGTTGATCGCATTGACAAGAGCGTGCGTTTTGTCGAAAGGAAAGCGAGTGAATGTGTTTACCGACAGTCAATATGCCTTCGGTGTTGCGCATAACTTTGGAAGATTGTGGAGAGAAAGAGGATTTATGACATCGCATGGTACGAAGATCCAGCATGGACAGCTCGTGAATGACCTTTTGGATGCACTCACACTGCCTAAACAAGTGGCAATTGTTAAATGTAGTGCACATCGGAAAGTGACGGACGACGTCGGTCGTGGTAATGCATTTGCGGATGAGATTGCTAAGGAAACGGCTAAGGATCTTGCGACCCGAATGTATGTCACGAGTTCAGTAAGGTGGTCGACAGAGACTAATGTGTGAAAATACTATTGAGAGTGTGAAAGCAATTCAGAACGAGGCTACCAAAGCTGAGAAGACTAAGTGGAAAGAAAGTACGGGAAAGTTGGATATGTATGGATGTTGGGTCGACCTGACGGAATGTCAGAGGTGGATGTTACCAGATGCGTATGTATTAGCTGTTGTGACGATGGCTCATGGGTTGGCACATATCAGTGCGAAAGGCATATGTAGGTTCTTGTCCCCTGTATGGAGAAATGAGGGTATTGCAAAATGTGCCAAGAGAGTGGTTAAGAATTGTATGGTGTGTTTGATGCACAATCCTGGCAAGGGTACCCCCACTCCACCTGGTCATTTTGCTCCTCCTGTTTGTCCCTTTGAGGTTATCCAGCTGGACTTTATCCATATGGAGAGATGCAATAACCTAAAGTATGTTTTGGTTGTGGTTTGTGCGTTTTCCAGATGGATTGAGGCCTATCCTCTTAAGGATAACACTGCCCTGTCCACAGCAAAAATCCTGCTGAAGGAATACTTTCCTCGGTACGGAATGCCACGGATTGTATGGTCGGATAATGGGAGTGAGTTTGTGGGAAGTGTAATGCAGAGTGTGTGTAAGGGCCTTGGAATTTGTCAGAAATTCCATAGTGCTAATCATCCTCAGGCAGCGGGTTTGGTTGAAGGGTACAATGGTACCCTGAAACTGAAACTCGCCAAGATTCAAGCTACGACTGGTTTATCGTGGCCTGATGCCTTGCCTCTGGCCCTCCTATCGACCAGAGCGACCGTACACTCTCGAGTAGGGCTTAGCCCATATGAGATTGTGTTCGGCCGCCCTGCGAATATTTGGGGGGTTCCGAGACCAAGGGCCTTTGATAGTCTTGAGTATCCAATGTTAATTGATTACTTGCATGATTTGACCACTAAACTACGGTTAATCCATCAACAGGTCTTTGAAGCTCTACCGGCGCAGACAGAGGGTCCTGGACACCAGCTCCGGCCAGGAGACTGGGTTGTTACCCGAAACTTTGGTCGAAAGCGTAACTTGGAGCCAAGATTTGTAGGACCCTTCCAAGTTTTATTGACGACGAGGACTGCGGTTCGACTGGAGGGCAGGAAGAATTGGGTACACGCCAGTCACACGAAGAAGGTGCCGATCCCCTTACCAACGGACGGTTGGGTGAGGACTGGGATTTCGGCAACAGAAACTGAGACTCCTTTGCGCTTTGTGCCGTTTAGTGATGCTCAACCGGTGGGGAGTGAATTGTCACTGTCAAACCCACATGTGGAGTCATCGGTAGCAGAGAACCCAAGGTCTGACTCGTTGTCCACTTCATCGAACACTGTTGCGCCAGCTGAACAATTGTTTGTAGAGCAAACTCAACCTGGAAGAAGCCGATATTTTCTTCGTTCAAGGACTAATAAAAATTAGTTATGTATATTTGTTTTTTTGATGTTATGAACATTATGGACAATTATATCCTTTCTTTTTGAGTTTTTTGTGCTGTCCCGTGGCTAAGAGATTTGTGATTTGAGTTTTTTTGCGAGGAAACCTCTCCATCCGGGTCACCGTAGGGCCGTGCGGGTACTCCTTTCTGTTTAGCAGGTTTCTGACGCTAGGTCGGTTACTTTTGTCGATTCCTGGGAACTCCTGGGGATTGATAATCGCTTCTCAGAACGAAGTGCGTCAAGTACGTCACGGACGGTTTGTAGAGGATGGCATTCTCTAAGCTATTGGAAGCAGAAAGGATGTCGGCGCAGAGATCAGAATTAAGAAAAGTTGTATGTACAAAATGTTTTTTGTTTCAGGTGTTCCTATTGTTCCTGATCGTATCTATGTTACTGGTGGGTGGAGTATATTTTGGAGCACAGTTGTTATTACCCCCTGTTTCACCTACTCTTTCTCCTAAACTAAGCTCCCTCACCACTGTTTCCCCACATTCTTTTCATCCTCTGCCTCAACATGAACAGGTTAGACGTGCGGAGTTCATGAACAACTCCTTTGTTCAACTTCTACATCAGCATCAGTTGGTGATGAACACTACCAATTGTTGGGTGTGTGGGTTAATGCCACATACCATGGATAGGGGTATTCCGTATTTGGTTCTTCCCTACAGCTCCCAGGGTTCGGCTCGAGCATTCCAAACTATGTTCCGTAGTGCACTAGATTCTTACCCCAGTCGAGAGCCACGTTCTGCCAATTTTGGTCCTGGGCCGTATCACAAACCTTTGGCGATAGCGATAGCGGATTTAGATAGAGATGTTTTTGATGCATCGCTTATCCCAAGTGAGGAGGTACAGGCTTACAAGGATTTGAGCGAGGCTGAGTATAGTACGTCAGTGGGTGATAGACAGCTTAAGAGCTCGTCCCCAATATGGATTGTACCACACCTCGGTAATTTCTGCTTGAAAGGTTTGGGTCGAAATCCGAGAGCACAACTTGGGAACAGTGCTTGCACCGACACGTATGTTCTGCCGATGCTCTCTTCCCCTGTTTTTCTGACCGCCAAGGGCACTTATTTTGTATGTTATGAACGCGCATATACATGGTTACCCCGTGATTTTTCGGGTACCTGTTATATTGCGAATCTTTTACCACCGACTTTCACAGTTGCCTCAGATTATCACAAAACTAGAGTTGTGAGAGGTGTTATTAGCAAAGAGGATACTGCCGGTCAAGAAGCAGGAGACTTCTTTAAGGGTTTCTTGCCGTTTTGGGGACCTATGGTTAATAGTAGGAACTTAAGACAATTGACACGGGTAGTAGAGTCGACTGCTAATATTACTGCAAGTGCCCTTGGTAATCTCACAGCTGAACTTCAGGCGGATAGACTCATGACGTTACAGAACCGTATGGTTCTAGATGTCGTTCTCGCAGATAGAGGTGGTGAGTGTAAAGTTATCCATTCAAGTTGTTGCATTTTTATTCCTGACAATGCTCCAACTGTCTACCAAGCCATCTCGAAGTTGCACAAGATCTCCGAGTCCATACACGTGGACGAAGGTAATTGGACGCTTCTAGGATGGTTTTGGGGCCTGATGTCAACTTGGGGTTGGAAGATTCTGATGATCGTAGGGGTTGTTGTAACGTTTCTGTTCACGTGTTGTCTCTGTGTACAGTGTGGTCCTGCCTTATGTGGCCTATGTGCTACAACGTGTATAAGACGACCATCTGTTACCAAGGAGACGTTGATGAATAGAATGATGTTCCAGCAGCAACTGAACGACCTGATGAATATTGAAGTAGATTCTGATCTTGACTAGTGCTTGCCTACATGAGGGCAAAAGGAGCGTCTGAGGTTCCGTGTGGGACGGAACGACACTTTTGAGTGGTGACGAATATGGATGAGTTGGGTATCTACGAACCGCAAATGACGAGTATAGTGGGTGTACGCAGTTTCGCTACGCAACCACGTATGGTTCGTCTTATTTTAGGGTTTATTCATCTGAACCCTCGGGTTCCATTTTAGATACGGCATCCATTTTGTTTCTTGCCCTCAAGTAGCCAGCGAACGGACTTTTGTCCGCTTCGTGACCCTGGGACTCTCAAGCTTACGCGAGAGACACGTGTTCCTTTGAGTATGACTTTTATGATGAGGGAAACGACACGACGAAGGCAGATGGCCCCGCTTGAGGCTCATCTTGCCGTGCCGGTCTATTGTTTCAGCCATGCATACATTAGACACAGTATCTCTGATCCCGTTATCAAGTTTCCTTTATTACTCTTAACACTCTTCTTTAACCTGTTGTGCATCCTTGTTCTCCCTTTGCATCTGTTTTTGTCCCTTCTCCTAATGGGTTTACGATCAGGATGGAATGTGTTTTATATGCCTTTACAGTTGGGAACTGGCAATACTGTGGTAATCATGTTCCGGCCTCTTGAAACATGAACGCGACCCTTTTTGAAGTTTATTGTGGGAACTGAGTTGTAATCTTTGTTCACTATATTGGGCTATGGGAAAAACGTGTACAAAAGGAGCGATCCACTTTTGCAAATTGAAGCAGTCTCCGAGAACCTACACGCTGTGTACTTCTTGTGACCTCTGTATCCCTGCAGTAAAATAAACGCTGAACTCTGACGCCGCTGGAAGTGTCCCGTGTCTCTGTGTTTGGTACGCCAGAACAGGTAACCCACGAAGGTTTCAGGTGTTGTTCCCTGGCACCGCTGGGTCTTAGAAAAACCCAGTCCTTCAATATGCCAAGGTGTATTGAAGAATGAATGGGTGTATAAGAGTCAGGATGGATGATTAAGTAGGTGTGCGACTGACTGTATAAGTGAGTGATTAATTGTGTCTTGCTTAATGCATGTGTTAGCGACTGATACAGACATTCACACAGTTTAGGTTGTCAGTTGGTGTGTAGCAGTTCCATGGTTCGGTTAGCAACTAAATGAGGATCTATATGAGCTATTGATTGCTTGTCTGAGTACCTGTATGGGTGCCTGAGTGTCTGTGTGGGTGGGTGGGAGGTGTGAGCATAGATGTGTGAGTGGATAATTCACTGGGTGTATGTGTTCAAGTCTGTATCTGTGACGGTCTGTATAGCTGGGTGAGTGTGTGTATGAGTGTCTTAGTGAGTGAATGGAAGCCTCAGTGGTACATGTGTGAGTAACTCCATATGTGTGTTGAGTATTGGAATGTATAAATGACTATTTGTGAGAGTGAGTGATTGTGAGAGTGCCTGTATGGATCAGTGTGTCCTTGTATTAGTTATTGTATTAGAGTGTAAGTATGTGTTAGTATAAGTGTAAATAAGTGACGTGGTATGTGTATAACTGTACAGGTGAGTAAATTAAAGTGTGATTGAATATTTCCATTACTGACTAGGTGTGTGAATAACTCTATGAATGAGAGGCGGTGTGTGAGTGTCTGTATAGATATGTGACTGGATATGATAATGCTGTATTGATGGCTGACTGTATGCAAGAGTGAGTGTATGGGTGAATGAATGGATGTGTGTGTAGACTTACAAATTAGTGAGTGGATATGTACTGACTGGTATTGGTGGGTTCACGGTTTCAAAAATTATAGTCTGTATTTTAGAGTGGGTGTATCAAGTGTTATATTAGGGTCTGATGAGGTGCATCAGATTTTGACGTGGATGATGTCATCAGTGATGTCATCAGTGATGTCATTTGAGATGTCATCAGTGATGTCATCAGTGATATCACTGACCATGTCATGAATGATGCAATATGTGACGTCATCAGCAGTGCATTGCGGGGCGCGAGTTATAGTTAGCTCAACTAACTATAACAGGGGGATTTCTATGGTTTTCTATAAGTGAAATGTCCAACTAACTATAACATATCTGAAACCTATGATTTTTTCATTGAATTTCAAAGGTTTTTTAAATGCTAATTTCTAACTAAAACGTGCCTGAAACCTATGGTTTTTTCAGTGAATTTCAAAGGGTTTTTTAAATGCTAATTTCTATCTATAAAGTGCCTGAAACCTATGGTTTTTTTCAGTGAATTTCTAAGGTTTTTTAAATGCTAATTTCTAACTATAACGTGCCTGAAACCTATGGTTTTTTCAGTGAATATATATATATATATATATATATATAGAAAAAAGAAGTTGCCTCCAAGATGAAGCCACACTACGGTTAGTAAGGTCCTTTATTTGTGGAATACAGGACAAACAGACCAGCTGCTCCTTTGCAAATATCACAAGCCAAACGCGTTTCGAGCGTGGAACGCTCTTGATCACTGGCAAAAGGGGAAAGGCAGCAATCACACCACCTGCGTGAATTTAAATGTCCCGCCTCTGTGGGCGTCCACGCAAAGAATGATGGTAGTTGTAGTGCATGCTAAAAATGTTCAATGTTACCCCCAGTGGGTTGCATGCCTCGCCCCCAAATGTTCAAATTGTTTTACCCAAGTGGGCTGCGCCGAAGCAGTCCAGGCAATCATCCCGTCCATACAGCAGCCACAAAGCGGACTCGCCGTCCCCACAGCGTCTCTTTATCCTTGTCGCTGCAGGCCCGCCATGATAGCAGTGGGGCTCCATCGCGGCGGGGCACGCCGCATTCACGTAGGAAAAAGAAGTTGCCTCCAAGATGAAGCCACACTACGGTGAGTAAGGTCCTTTATTTGTGGAATACAGGACAAACAGACCAGCTGCTCCTTTGCAAATATCACAAGCCAAACGCGTTTCGAGCGTGGAACGCTCTTGATCACTGGCAAAAGGGGAAAGGCAGCAATTGCACCACCTGCGTGAATTTAAATGTCCCGCCTCTGTGGGCGTCCACGCAAAGAATGATGGTAGTTGTAGTGCATGCTAAAAATGTTCAATGTTACCCCCAGTGGGTTGCATGCCTCGCCCCCAAATGTTCAAATTGTTTTACCCAAGTGGGCTGCGCCGAAGCAGTCCGGGCAATCATCCCGTCCATACAGCATCCACAAAGCGGACTCGCCGTCCCCACAGCGTCTCTTTATCCTTGTCGCTGCAGGCCCGCCATGATAGCAGTGGGGCTCCATCGCGGCGGGGCACGCCGCATTCACGTAGAAAAAAGAAGTTGCCTCCAAGATGAAGCCACACTACGGTGAGTAAGGTCCTTTATTTGTGGAATACAGGACAAACAGACCAGCTGCTCCTTTGCAAATATCACAAGCCAAACGCGTTTCGAGCGTGGAACGCTCTTGATCACTGGCAAAAGGGGAAAGGCAGCAATCGCACCACCTGCGTGAATTTAAATGTCCCGCCTCTGTGGGCGTCCACGCAAAGAATGATGGTAGTTGTAGTGCATGCTAAAAATGTTCAATGTTACCCCCAGTGGGTTGCATGCCTCGCCCCCAAATGTTCAAATTGTTTTACCCAAGTGGGCTGCGCCGAAGCAGTCCGGGCAATCATCCCGTCCATACAGCATCCAAAAAGCGGACTCGCCGTCCCCACAGCGTCTCTTTATCCTTGTTGCTGCAGGCCCGCCATGATAGCAGTGGGGTTCCATCGCGGCGGGGCACGCCGCATTCACGTAGAAAAAAGAAGTTGCCTCCAAGATGAAGCCACACTACGGTGAGTAAAGTCCTTTATTTGTGGAATACAGGACAAACAGACCAGCTGCTCCTTTGCAAATATCACAAGCCAAACGCGTTTCGAGCGTGGAACGCTCTTGATCACTGGCAAAAGGGGAAAGGCAGCAATCGCACCACCTGCGTGAATTTAAATGTCCCGCCTCTGTGGGCGTCCACGCAAAGAATGATGGTAGTTGTAGTGCATGCTAAAAATGTTCAATGTTACCCCCAGTGGGTTGCATGCCTCGCCCCCAAATGTTCAAATTGTTTTACCCAAGTGGGCTGCGCCGAAGCAGTCCGGGCAATCATCCCGTCCATACAGCATCCACAAAGCGGACTCGCTGTCCCCACAGCGTCTCTTTATCCTTGTCGCTGCAGGCCCGCCATGATAGCAGTGGGGCTCCATCGCGGCGGGGCACGCCGCATTCACGTAGAAAAAAGAAGTTGCCTCCAAGATGAAGCCACACTACGGTGAGTAAGGTCCTTTATTTGTGCAATACAGGACAAACAGACCAGCTGCTCCTTTGCAAATATCACAAGCCAAACGCGTTTCGAGCGTGGAAAGCTCTTGATCACTGGCAAAAGGGGAAAGGCAGCAATCGCACCACCTGCGTGAATTTAAATGTCCCGCCTCTGTGGGCGTCCACGCAAAGAATGATGGTAGTTGTAGTGCATGCTAAAAATGTTCAATGTTACCCCCAGTGGGTTGCATGCCTCGCCCCCAAATGTTCAAATTGTTTTACCCAAGTGGGCTGCGCCGAAGCAGTCCGGGCAATCATCCCGTCCATACAGCATCCACAAAGCGGACTCGCCGTCCCCACAGCGTCTCTTTATCCTTGTCGCTGCAGGCCCGCCATGATAGCAGTGGGGCTCCATCGCGGCGGGGCACGCCGCATTCACGTAGAAAAAAGAAGTTGCCTCCAAGATGAAGCCACACTACGGTGAGTAAGGTCCTTTATTTGTGGAATACAGGACAAACAGACCAGCTGCTCCTTTGCAAATATCACAAGCCAAACGCGTTTCAAGCGTGGAACGCTCTTGATCACTGGCAAAAGGGGAAAGGCAGCAATCGCACCACCTGCGTGAATTTAAATGTCCCGCCTCTGTGGGCGTCCACGCAAAGAATGATGGTAGTTGTAGTGCATGCTAAAAATGTTCAATGTTACCCCCAGTGGGTTGCATGCCTCGCCCCCAAATGTTCAAATTGTTTTACCCAAGTGGGCTGCGCCGAAGCAGTCCGGGCAATCATCCCGTCCATACAGCATCCACAAAGCGGACTCGCCGTCCCCACAGCGTCTCTTTATCCTTGTCGCTGCAGGCCCGCCATGATAGCAGTGGGGCTCCATTGCGGCGGGGCACGCCGCATTCACGTAGAAAAAAGAAGTTGTCTCCAAGATGAAGCCACACTACGGTGAGTAAGGTCCTTTATTTGTGGAATACAGGACAAACAGACCAGCTGCTCCTTTGCAAATAACACAAGTCAAACGCGTTTCGAGCGTGGAACGCTCTTGATCACTGGCAAAAGGGGAAAGGCAGCAATCGCACCACCTGCGTGAATTTAAATGTCCCGCCTCTGTGGGCGTCCACGCAAAGAATGATGGTAGTTGTAGTGCATGCTAAAAATGTTCAATGTTACCCCCAGTGGGTTGCATGCCTCGCCCCCAAATGTTCAAATTGTTTTACCCAAGTGGGCTGCGCCGAAGCAGTCCGGGCAATCATCCCGTCCATACAGCATCCACAAAGCGGACTCGCCGTCCCCACAGCGTCTCTTTATCCTTGTCGCTGCAGGCCCGCCATGATAGCAGTGGGGCTCCATCGCGGCGGGGCACGCCGCATTCACGTAGAAAAAAGAAGTTGCCTCCAAGATGAAGCCACACTACGGTGAGTAAGGTCCTTTATTTGTGGAATACAGACAAACAGACCAGCTGCTCCTTTGCAAATATCACAAGCCAAACGCGTTTCGAGCGTGGAACGCTCTTGATCACTGGCAAAAGGGAAAAGGCAGCAATCGCACCACCTGCGTGAATTTAAATGTCCCGCCTCTGTGGGCGTCCACGCAAAGAATGATGGTAGTTGTAGTGCATGCTAAAAATGTTCAATGTTACCCCCAGTGGGTTGCATGCCTCGCCCCCAAATGTTCAAATTGTTTTACCCAAGTGGGCTGCGCCGAAGCAGTCCGGGCAATCATCCCGTCCATACAGCATCCACAAAGCGGACTCGCCGTCCCCACAGCGTCTCTTTATCCTTGTCGCTGCAGGTCCACCATGATAGCAGTGGGGCTCCATCGCAGCGGGGCACGCCGCATTCACGTAGAAAAAAGAAGTTGCCTCCAAGATGAAGCCACACTACGGTGAGTAAGGTCCTTTATTTGTGGAATACAGGACAAACAGACCAGCTGCTCCTTTGCAAATATCACAAGCCAAACGCGTTTCGAGCGTGGAACGCTCTTGATCACTGGCAAAAGGGGAAAGGCAGCAATCGCACCACCTGCGTGAATTTAAATGTCCCGCCTCTGTGGGCGTCCACGCAAAGAATGATGGTAGTTGTAGTGCATGCTAAAAATTTTCAATGTTACCCCCAGTGGGTTGCATGCCTCGCCCCCAAATGTTCAAATTGTTGTACCCAAGTGGGCTGCGCCGAAGCAGTCCGGGCAATCATCCCGTCCATACAGCATCCACAAAGCGGAGTCGCCGTCCCCACAGCGTCTCTTTATCCTTGTCGCTGCAGGCCCGCCATGATAGCAGTGGGGCTCGATCGCGGCGGGGCACGCCGCATTCACGTAGAAAAAAGAAGTTGCCTCCAAGATGAAGCCACACTACGGTGAGTAAGGTCCTTTATTTGTGGAATACAGGACAAACAGACCAGCTGCTCCTTTGCAAATATCACAAGCCAAACGCGTTTCGAGCGTGGAACGCTCTTGATCACTGGCAAAAGGGGAAAGGCAGCAATCGCACCACCTGCGTGAATTTAAATGTCCCGCCTCTGTGGGTGTCCACGCACAGAATGATGGTAGTTGTAGTGCATGCTAAAAGTGTTCAATGTTACCCCCAGTGGGTTGCATGCCTCGCCCCCAAATGTTCAAATTGTTTTACCCAAGTGGGCTGCGCCGAAGCAGTCCGGGCAGTCATCCCGTCCATACAGCATCCACAAAGCGGACTCGCCGTCCCCACAGCGTCTCTTTATCCTTGTCGCTGCAGGCCCGCCCTGATAGCAGTGGGGCTCCATCGCGGCGGGGCACGCCGCATTCACGTAGAAAAAAGAAGTTGCCTCCAAGATGAAGCCACACTACGGTGAGTAAGGTCCTTTATTTGTGGAATACAGGACAAACAGACCAGCTGCTCCTTTGCAAATATCACAAGCCAAACGCGTTTCGAGCGTGGAACGCTCTTGATCACTGGCAAAAGGGGAAAGGCAGCAATCGCACCACCTGCGTGAATTTAAATGTCCCGCCTCTGTGGGCGTCCACGCACAGAATGACGGTAGTTGTAGTGCACGCTAAAAGTGTTCAATGTTACCCCCAGTGGGTTGCATGCCTCGCCCCCAAATGTTCAAATTGTTTTACCCAAGTGGGCTGCGCCGAAGCAGTCCGGGCAGTCATCCCGTCCATACAGCATCCACAAAGCGGACTCGCCGTCCCCACAGCGTCTCTTTATCCTTGTCGCTGCAGGCCCGCCATGATAGCAGTGGGGCTCCATCGCGGCGGGGCACGCCGCATTCACGTAGAAAAAAGAAGTTGCCTCCAAGATGAAGCCACACTACGGTGAGTAAGGTCCTTTATTTGTGGAATACAGGACAAACAGACCAGCTGCTCCTTTGCAAATATCACAAGCCAAACGCGTTTCGAGCGTGGAACGCTCTTGATCACTGGCAAAAGGGGAAAGGCAGCAATCGCACCACCTGCGTGAATTTAAATGTCCCGCCTCTGTGGGCGTCCACGCAAAGAATGATGGTAGTTGTAGTGCATGCTAAAAATGTTCAATGTTACCCCCAGTGGGTTGCATGCCTCGCCCCCAAATGTTCAAATTGTTTTACCCAAGTGGGCTGCGCCGAAGCAGTCCGGGCAATCATCCCGTCCATACAGCATCCACAAAGCGGACTCGCCGTCCCCACAGCGTCTCTTTATCCTTGTCGCTGCAGGCCCGCCATGATAGCAGTGGGGCTCCATCGCGGCGGGGCACGCCGCATTCACGTAGAAAAAAGAAGTTGCCTCCAAGATGAAGCCACACTACGGTGAGTAAGGTCCTTTATTTGTGGAATACAGGACAAACAGACCAGCTGCTTTAGGATAAAGAGACGCTGTGGGGACGGCGAGTCCGCTTTGTGGATGCTGTATGGACGGGATGACTGCCCGGACTGCTTCGGCGCAGCCCACTTGGGTAAAACAATTTGAACATTTGGGGGCGAGGCATGCAACCCACTGGGGGTAACATTGAACACTTTTAGCATGCACTACAACTACCATCATTCTGTGCGTGGACGCCCACAGAGGCGGGACATTTAAATTCACGCAGGTGGTGCGATTGCTGCCTTTCCCCTTTTGCCAGTGATCAAGAGCGTTCCACGCTCGAAACGCGTTTGGCTTGTGATATTTGCAAAGGAGCAGCTGGTCTGTTTGTCCTGTATTCCACAAATAAAGGACCTTACTCACCGTAGTGTGGCTTCATCTTGGAGGCAACTTCTTTTTTCTACGTGAATGTGGCGTGCCCCGCCGCGATGGAGCCCCACTGCTATCATGGCGGGCCTGCAGCGACAAGGATAAAGAGACGCTGTGGGGACGGCGAGTCCGCTTTGTGGATGCTGTATGGACGGGATGACTGCCTGGACTGCTTCGGCGCAGCCCACTTGGGTAAAACAATTTGAACATTTGGGGGCGAGGCATGCAACCCACTGGGGGTAACATTGAACACTTTTAGCATGCACTACAACTACCATCATTCTGTGCGTGGACGCCCACAGAGGCGGGACATTTAAATTCACGCAGGTGGTGCGATTGCTGCCTTTCCCCTTTTGCCAGTGATCAAGAGCGTTCCACGCTCGAAACGCGTTTGGCTTGTGATATTTGCAAAGGAGCAGCTGGTCTGTTTGTCCTGTATTCCACAAATAAAGGACCTTACTCACCGTAGTGTGGCTTCATCTTGGAGGCAACTTCTTTTTTCTACGTGAATGCGGCGTGCCCCGCCGCGATGGAGCCCCACTGCTATCATGGCGGGCCTGCAGCGACAAGGATAAAGAGACGCTGTGGGGACGGCGAGTCCGCTTTGTGGATGCTGTATGGACGGGATGACTGCCCGGACTGCTTCGGCGCAGCCCACTTGGGTAAAACAATTTGAACATTTGGGGGCGAGGCATGCAACCCACTGGGGGTAACATTGAACACTTTTAGCATGCACTACAACTACCATCATTCTGTGTGTGGACGCCCACAGAGGCGGGACATTTAAATTCACGCAGGTGGTGCGATTGCTGCCTTTCCCCTTTTGCCAGTGATCAAGAGCGTTCCACGCTCGAAACGCATTTGGCTTGTGATATTTGCAAAGGAGCAGCTGGTCTGTTTGTCCTGTATTCCACAAATAAAGGACCTTACTCACCGTAGTGTGGCTTCATCTTGGAGGCAACTACTTTTTTCTACGTGAATGCGGCGTGCCCCGTCGCGATGGAGCCCCACTGCTATCATGGCGGGCCTGCAGCGACAAGGATAAAGAGACGCTGTGGGGACGGCGAGTCCGCTTTGTGGATGCTGTATGGACGGGATGACTGCCCGGACTGCTTCGGCGCAGCCCACTTGGGTAAAACAATTTGAACATTTGGGGGCGAGGCATGCAACCCACTGGGGGTAACATTGAACACTTTTAGCATGCACTACAACTACCATCATTCTGTGCGTGGACACCCACAGAGGCGGGACATTTAAATTCACGCAGGTGGTGCGATTGCTGCCTTTCCCCTTTTGCCAGTGATCAAGAGCGTTCCACGCTCGAAACGCATTTGGCTTGTGATATTTGCAAAGGAGCAGCTGGTCTGTTTGTCCTGTATTCCACAAATAAAGGACCTTACTCACCGTAGTGTGGCTTCATCTTGGAGGCAACTTCTTTTTTCTACGTGAATGCGGCGTGCCCCGCCGCGATGGAGCCCCACTGCTATCATGGCGGGCCTGCAGCGACAAGGATAAAGAGACGCTGTGGGGACGGCGAGTCCGCTTTGTGGATGCTGTATGGACGGGATGACTGCCCGGACTGCTTCGGCACAGCCCACTTGGGTAAAACAATTTGAACATTTGGGGGCGAAGCATGCAACCCACTGGGGGTAACATTGAACACTTTTAGCATGCACTACAACTACCATCATTCTGTGCGTGGACGCCCACAGAGGCGGGACATTTAAATTCACGCAGGTGGTGCGATTGCTGCCTTTCCCCTTTTGCCAGTGATCAAGAGCGTTCCACGCTCGAAACGCGTTTGGCTTGTGATATTTGCAAAGGAGCAGCTGGTCTGTTTGTCCTGTATTCCACAAATAAAGGACCTTACTCACCGTAGTGTGGCTTCATCTTGGAGGCAACTTCTTTTTTCTACGTGAATGTGGCGTGCCCCGCCGCGATGGAGCCCCACTGCTATCATGGCGGGCCTGCAGCGACAAGGATAAAGAGACGCTGTGGGGACGGCGAGTCCGCTTTGTGGATGCTGTATGGACGGGATGACTGCCCGGACTGCTTCGGCGCAGCCCACTTGGGTAAAACAATTTGAACATTTGGGGGCGAGGCATGCAACCCACTGGGGGTAACATTGAACACTTTTAGCATGCACTACAACTACCATCATTCTGTGCGTGGACGCCCACAGAGGCGGGACATTTAAATTCACGCAGGTGGTGCGATTGCTGCCTTTCCCCTTTTGCCAGTGATCAAGAGCGTTCCACGCTCGAAACGCGTTTGGCTTGTGATATTTGCAAAGGAGCAGCTGGTCTGTTTGTCCTGTATTCCACAAATAAAGGACCTTACTCACCGTAGTGTGGCTTCATCTTGGAAGCAACTTCTTTTTTCTACGTGAATGCGGTGTGCCCCGCCGCGATGGAGCCCCACTGCTATCATGGCGGGCCTGCAGCGACAAGGATAAAGAGACGCTGTGGGGACGGCGAGTCCGCTTTGTGGATGCTGTATGGACGGGATGACTGCCCGGACTGCTTCGGCGCAGCCCACTTGGGTAAAACAATTTGAACATTTGGGGGCGAGGCATGCAACCCACTGGGGGTAACATTGAACACTTTTAGCATGCACTACAACTACCATCATTCTGTGCGTGGACGCCCACAGAGGCGGGACATTTAAATTCACGCAGGTGGTGCGATTGCTGCCTTTCCCCTTTTGCCAGTGATCAAGAGCGTTCCACGCTCGAAACGCATTTGGCTTGTGATATTTGCAAAGGAGCAGCTGGTCTGTTTGTCCTGTATTCCACAAATAAAGGACCTTACTCACCGTAGTGTGGCTTCATCTTGGAGGCAACTTCTTTTTTCTACGTGAATGCGGCGTGCCCCGACGCGATGGAGCCCCACTGCTATCATGGCGGGCCTGCAGCGACAAGGATAAAGAGACGCTGTGGGGACGGCGAGTCCGCTTTGTGGATGTTGTATGGACGGGATGACTGCCCGGACTGCTTCGGCGCAGCCCACTTGGGTAAAACAATTTGAACATTTGGGGGCGAGGCATGCAACCCACTGGGGGTAACATTGAACACTTTTAGCATGCACTACAACTACCATCATTCTGTGCGTGGACGCCCACAGAGGCGGGACATTTAAATTCACGCAGGTGGTGCGATTGCTGCCTTTCCCCTTTTGCCAGTGATCAAGAGCGTTCCACGCTCGAAACGCATTTGGCTTGTGATATTTGCAAAGGAGCAGCTGGTCTGTTTGTCCTGTATTCCACAAATAAAGGACCTTACTCACCGTAGTGTGGCTTCATCTTGGAGGCAACTTCTTTTTTCTACGTGAATGCGGCGTGCCCCGCCGCGATGGAGCCCCACTGCTATCATGGCGGGCCTGCAGCGACAAGGATAAAGAGACGCTGTGGGGACGGCGAGTCCGCTTTGTGGATGCTGTATGGACGGGATGACTGCCCGGACTGCTTCGGCGCAGCCCACTTGGGTAAAACAATTTGAACATTTGAGGGCGAAGCATGCAACCCACTGGGGGTAACATTGAACACTTTTAGCATGCACTACAACTACCATCATTCTGTGCGTGGACGGCCACAGAGGCGGGACATTTAAATTCACGCAGGTGGTGCGATTGCTGCCTTTCCCCTTTTGCCAGTGATCAAGAGCGTTCCACGCTCGAAACGCGTTTGGCTTGTGATATTTGCAAAGGAGCAGCTGGTCTGTTTGTCCTGTATTCCACAAATGAAGGACCTTACTCACCGTAGTGTGGCTTCATCTTGGAGGCAACTTCTTTTTTCTATATATATATATATATATATATACATATATATATTCACTGAAAAAACCATAGGTTTCACACATGTTATAGTTAGCGGAAATTTTACTGATAAAAAAACAGTGAAATTGCCCCGTTATAGTTAGTGCTGGCAACTATAACTCACGCGACCGCAATCCTCTGCTGATGCTAATACTGTATTTAGACACTTATTTGCCCATGTCTTCTTCCATACATTTTTAGCTATACATATATTACAAATATTTTTTTTTCATAAAGACACATATGTCATCAGCAGAAGATTGCGGTCGCGTGAGTTATAGTTGCCAGAACTAACTATAACGGGGCAATTTCACTGGTTTTTTATCAGTAAAATTTCCGCTAACTATAACATGTGTGAAACCTATGGTTTTTTCAGTGAATTTGCAAGGTTTTTTAAATGCTAATTCCTAACTATAACGTGTGTGAAACCTATGGTTTTTTCAGTGAATTTGTACGGTTTTTTAAATGCTAAGTTACTTTACGCCATTCGAGGCGTGCGCGCCCACTTAACGCAGTTCGTTCCGTGCACGGTTTTTATCAACTTTAATAAGCCCTGTACATTTGGTGGCCTTCGGCCACCAAAAGCACAGGGGGTGGGGTCAATGTGGATAGTGTTTTTTTTATTTCGATTTTATAATTTCATGTTGCCAAAATTTAGTTTTTTTTACCTATTAAAAAGCCCTGTACATTTGGTGGCCTACGGCCACCAAAAGCACAGGGGGTGGGGTAAGTGTGGATAGTGTTTTTTTTTTTTTTTTTTTTTACCGTACGATTACGGTAAGCGTACGGTAAGCGTACTCGGCGAAATTGCCGAAAAAAAAATAAAACCGTTTTTGCTCTTGGGGGATGTTTGGGGACTCCCTCAACATGACTATGTGGGAGGGAGTTGTCAAAACAGCCCCGTAACATGTTTTTGGCCATCTTGTTTGATAAACAACACTCAGTGCGAGAGACAAAATGGCGGCCGCCGCTTCCTGGTTTCGGCCGATTCGAATGTTTACTAAGATCTAAGAGCCAATCAGAATCGGGCTCGCGCACGCCACCGTACGCTTACGGTAAGCGTACGGTAAGCGTACCGTAAGCGGGCTCAGATATATATATTGATTTAAAGGCTATTTTCTCAGAATCTACTGAACAGATTTACACCAAACCTACAAAAGGCACTTCCTTGACCTAGGGACTACCTCTCTGCCAAATTTCTAGTAATTCTGTTCAGCTGTTCGGGCTGTAGCTCGTTCTAAAGGTCCTATGGAAAAATGCATGGGAAAAACGCGTTTTGGGACCCCCCTTTTATCTCAGCCCCCGCTTGACGAATCCCCCCGAGACTTTCAGGGTAGGAGCGGAGCGTAGCGCCCCACCTATTTTGAGAAATTCGCGAGGATTCATCGACCGGCGCCAAAGTTATTCAAAATAGAATGTTGAGGTTTTCCTATGGAAAAGGGGTCCTAACTATAACTACCTACTGGCGGTCGCCAATAGGTAGTTATAGTTAGGACCTATTATCCATAGGATATCCGCAACATTCTATTTTGAATAACTTTGGCGCCGGTTGACGAATCTTCGTGAACGTTTCAAAACTGGTGGGCGCTCTGGTTCGCTCCTCTCCTGAAAGTCTTGGGGTGATTCGTCAAGCGGGGGCCGAGAAAAAAGGGGTGACCCAAAACGTATTTCCCCATGCAATTTTCCATAGGAACCTTTAATCGCAGCTACAGCCCAACTGCTGAACGGAATTACACAACATTTGGCAAATAGGTAGCCCTTGGTTCAGAGTCGTGCTTTCTGGTTAAATGGTGGAAATCCGTTCAGTAGTTCCTGAGAAAATCAAAAGTTAAATCACACATATATCTGGGTGGAGCCTGACCACACATCTCATCGTGAGATCTGATTGGCTGTCAGCACTTCATTCAAGAAGTGTTGGCTGCCAACCTGGGATCAATATACATGATAGCACCTCATTAAAAAGCATTGCAGTTAATAGAAGGTTTTAAGACTTTAGTTACATTATAAATCATTTGTTGGTGGTACCATACTCATTTTAGGAATTGTGGTGTGTTCTAAGGTTATTTTACCATGTGAAAAAGCCTTCTGCTGGGATATCATGCTTGAGAGAAAACTATTTTCTCATGCTTTTCCCACAGAGGTTTGGAAGTTGATCTATAAGCTAAACTGAGAGCATATTTTGTGTAAATTCACATTATCTTTCTCAGTCATGTGAGAATAAGGTCTGACATTCTCAGTAAAACATGTACATCCAACAAGGGCAGAGACTGTCAGTTGATTCCTTTGTGTTCTACTGCAGCTTCCCAGAGTGTTCTAAAGAACAACTAGAGCGCTAACAGTCCTACTTATAGCAAACGTTTTGCACACCTGAAGCCATCTTGATTAGAATAAAGTGGTAACTCTTAAAACATTTAATTTCAAAAGGAACAAAATGAGGGTTTCATTTTGCCATAGAAAGTATGATTAGTGCTGCAGTGAAAAAAATTAGGGCACATTTTGAGTGACTTCTCCAATCCTCTTCTATTTCATTAAACAATTCGGACATGCAGACTGAAACATGCACTTTCAATACCAGCAGCAGACTTCCCTGGTGAGCAGTAGCTTTACTACAGTGATCTAATGAGCAACTAGAGTGCTAACATTCTGAATTTATGGCAAATGTGTGACACATCTGAATGCCTTCTTGATGGAATCAAAGTAAAAAACTTAAAGAATTTCCTACTGAGGAGACTGTAGTAAATGAGGAAATTAGGAAACTTCATAACAAATATGTCTCCCAAGATGGCCACCAGAGACAGAAGAGCCCAAATGTAGCACAAATATCGCCCAGATGTAGCCCAAGTATAGCCCAATGACAGAATGTCCCAGAGTGTTCTAAAGAACAACTAGAGCGCTAACAGTCTTACTCATGACAAAGGTATTGCACATCTGAAGCCATCTTGATTGGAATAAATTGGTAACACTTACAACATTTAATTTGCAAAGGAAAAAAAGGAGAGGGTTCATTTTGCCATAGAAATTATGATTAGTGCTGCAGAAAGAAAAATTAGGGCACATTTTGACTTCTCAAATCCTCTTCTATTTCGTTAAAATATTCTGAGATGCAGACTGAAACATGCACTTTGAACACAAGCAGCAGACTTCCCTGGTGAGCAGTAGCTTTACTACAGTGATCTAATGAGCAACTAGAGTGCTAACATTCAGAATTCATGGCAAATGTGTGACACATCTGAATGCCTTCTTGATAGAACCAAAGTAAAAAAAACTGAAAGTATTTCCTACTGAGGAGACTGCAGTCAATGAGGAAATTAGGAAACTTCATAACAAATAAGTCTCCCAAGATGGCCACCAGAGACAAAAGAGCCCAAATGTAGCTCAAATATCACCCAGATGTAGCCCAAGTATAGCCCAATGACAGAATGTCCCAGAGTGTTCTTAAGAACAACTAGAGCACTTACTGTCTTACTTATGACAAAAGTATGGCACACCAGAAGCCATCTTGATTGGAATAAACTGGTAACACTTAAAACATTTAATTTAAAAAGGAACACAATGAGGGGGTTCATTTTGCCATAGAAATTATGATTAGTGCTGAAGAAAGTAAAATTAGGGCACATTTTGAGTTACTTCTCAAATCCTCTTCTATTTCATTAAAAAATTCTGACATGCAGAATAAAACATACACTTTTAATACCACCAGCAGACTTCCCTGGTGAGCAGTAGCTTTACTACAGTGATCTAATGAGCAACTAGAGTGCTAACTTTCAGAATTCATGGAAAATGTGTGACATATCTGAATACCTTCTTGATGGAATCAAAGTAAAAAAACTGAAAGCATTTCCTACTGAGGAGACTACAGTAAATGAGGAAATTAGGAAACTTCATAGCAAATAAATCTCCCAAGATGGCCACCAGAGACAAAAGAGCCCAAATGCAGCACAAATATCACCCAGATGTAGCCCACATGTAGCCCAATGACAGAAGTGTGCAAAACACTTTTTATTTTTTGTGTTTTTGAAGTTTTATATAGTGCAGACTTGTCAGGTATTGGAGTGCTTTACATGAGCATTGGTTACATCACACAAGAACAAATTCATTTTGGTTGTAGACATGGGGAGATTAAGTGATTTGACCAGAATAACAGAATGTCGAGCTGAAGCAGAAACTCCAACCTGGTTCCCCAGTTGCAAAGTCTGCAGCTCTGGAAGTAACACCACATCCTCTCCCCTAAGTGCAACATTTAATCAAGTGGTCAACTGGATAAAAAAACATAAAGATAACAAATAATTGAAAAGTGCTTTGTCGCTATTTGAAAACTCAGAAAATATGTCCTCATTTTAGTTTTTTAGAGCAGTAACCATAATTTTGATACAAATAAGACCCTCTCATCGCCTTCCTCACCGAGACCTGGATGAACCCGTCCTCGGCACCCGACATCGCCATAGCCATCCCCGACGGCTACAAAATCATCCGGAAAGACCGCACCAACCGCACCGGAGGATGCATCGCCATCGCACACAAAAGCTCCATCCGCATCTCGACCCACACCGATGACTCACTCCCCGACGCCGAACATCTCCACTTCACGATCCACAGCGACCCCAAGACCACCCTCAGAGGCACCCTCATGTACAGACCACCAGGACCTCGCACCAAGTTCAGCGAAGACATCGCAGACCTCGTCAACCCTCACGCACTCTCATCCACCGACTACATCCTCCTAGGAGACCTCAACTTTCACCTGGAGAACATCACCGACAACAACTCCACCGCCCTACTGGACAACCTCGCCAACCTGGGACTGAAACAGCTAGTCAACACCCCCACCCACTACCCCGGACACACGCTCGACCCCATCTTCTCCTCCAGCAAACACATCACCTTCAACCACACCACAGAACTCACCTGGTCGGACCACAGCTGTGTCCACTTCAGCTTCAAGAAGACCACCATGCACCACCACACCCAGCAACCACCAAGAAGACACTGGAATCGTATCACCACTGAACAGCTCGCATCAACCCTCTCCCAGAACCAACCCACCAACACCACCGACCCCAACGAAGCCGCCAACAGCCTCACAAGCTGTCATGAATGATGTAATATGTGACATCATCAGCAGTGCATTGCGGGCGCGCAAGTTATAGTTGTAACGCCCTGAACGTCTCAGGATCGTTTAACAGACACGATAATGAGAACGCAACCACTTGTGAAGGTTTAGTTATTTTAATGAAGGCAAAAATAATACAAGGAATAAACAAAGGTTATAGTCACTGGAATCCTCCAGGCTAAGTACGTTACCAGCCCACAGCACGGATGGTCCTAACCGTCCTCTGCATATACGCCGATCCCGGCGTATGCCAACAGAGGGCAGAAATGAAATGGCCGACAATGCCAATCGGTAGGCTGTGAGGGGCACGAAGAGTGTTGGGGAGAATCGAGGAGTCAGGGAAACACCCAGCCGGGGTCTCTACCTGAAGGGAGCAGCCGCTCAACCTCTTCCTCAGACTGCACCGGGACGCGGAGTCACCTCCTGGTGATGCGTCACCGATACCCCAATCACAAGCAAAGAAGACTGAACCGAGAGCAGCCGCTCGATCGATCCTGTGGACTTCCGAGTCTGTAACGCGGCACACACCTCCTGGTGTGCGTTACAGCTGGCAGTCCCTGTATCTCTGGTCGGGCTGGGAGTTACGACTCCAACCAGCAAAAGCGCCACTGCGCTTTGACTCAGCCGAGTCAAAAAGCGAAGCTCAATGGTTATCCGGTAGAGCTTCCGGGTCCTTCACAGGTGACGATGGGGCAAGACACGGCCCAGGGAGTAACGACTCGACCTACCTCCGTTCTTGCCTTACTGGAGCACCACTCCTGAACACTGCTCTTCACTAAGCAGGTACGTCGGTGTAAACACAATATCCGACAGCGTTGTACCTCCCGGTTCCTCCCTTTATAGGGCGTTGTTTTCCTTGAGTTATGTAACAGCTCTCCTGTTTACATAAGGGTGTGTTTTCCTTGTGTTATGTAACAGCTCTCCTGTTTACATAAGGGCGTGTTTTCCTTGAGTTATGTAACAGCTCTCCTGTTTACATAAGGGCGTGTTTTCCTTGAGTTATGTAACAGCTCTCCTGTTTACATAAGGGCGTGTTTTCCTTGTGTTATGTAACAGCTCTCCTGTTTACATAAGGGCGTGTTTTCCTCCCCTCGCATGACAGGAATTCTTGACAATAGTTAGCAGAACTAACTATAACGGAGAAATTTCTATGGTTTTGTACGAGTGAAATGTCCAGCTAACTATAACACCCCTGAAACCTATGGTTTTTTCAGTGAATTTCTAAGGTTTTTTAAATGCTAATTGCTAACTATAACGTGCCTGACACCTATGGTTTTTTTCAGTTAATTTCAAAGGTTTTTTAAATGCTAATTTGTAATTATAACATGCCTGAAACCTATGGTTTTTTCAGTTAATTTCAAAGGTTTTTTAAATTCTAATTTCTAACTATGCCTACAGAGGTAGGACATGTGAAGAACGAAGAAAAAACACACAGAAAGAAGAAAAAGAAATGCAGAAAGAAGCAACAGAAGTCCTCAAAGACGAAGAAAAGTGCAGGAAGAAGGAAGACGTGCAGAAAGAATAAACAGAGGAGCAGAAAGAGGCCTTGTTTCAAAATCATCCTGTACCCTGAACTTTTTCAGATGGATACTGGTTGTAACTGACTCTGACTAATCAGCCCTAGCGCCAGTGTTATGCTAAAAGACACTTAGAATATAGTTAAAACACCTGCATACACTAGGGAACACTATGCGTTGGGGTACCCCTGTGATTACCATGGCCTCCTCTGTAAGGCCCTAGTACATAATAGGGCAGGGGGATTAAAACGACCTCGTAAAACGCGCCACCGAGCACGTTTGCACACTGGTGGCCCTGTGGCCCTGTGGCTGTTTTAATTTGGGGGATAAAGTCCCCTTGCATCCTGAGGGTCCCTAAGGACCACCTCTCTGCAACGCACTGCAGTGGCGCTTACTGGAAGCACCTGGTGGGCTAGTTAGTCCCCGGGGGCCATCAGGATTCAAGGGGAATTATTTCCCCAACTTAAAACGCGCCACAGGGCGTGTTTGCACACGTCACCTCAGGCCCCGTCCCCTCCCTTCCCCACTGTGTAAACACGCCCTGTAGCCATTTTAAGTTGGGAGATTAAGTCCCCTTGAACCCGGAGGGTCCCTAGGGTCCAACTAGCCCACTAGGTACCTCCAGTAAGCGCCACAGAGCTGTGTTGCAGAGAGGTGTAAACAGGGGCATTGCCTCTGAACACCTCTCTGCAACGCAGCTCCCTGGCGCATACTGGAGGTTCCTGGTGGGCTAGTTGGCCCCCAGGGGCCCCCAGTATTCAAGAGGAATTAGTTCCCCATCTGCAAACGCGCCAGGGGTTGCGTTTGCAGAGTCCTGCAGGGAGGGGGTGGTCTTTTTTTTTTAAGAAGGGGGGCTGTGTGGCCCCCCTTCTTTTCCTTTTTTATCAGCTCTGGGACCCCATCGACCAGGGCCTGACCCCCTTTTTTTTATTGAAAAATTGGAAGGGGGCCGCATGGCCCCCCTCCCAAGGCCATAATCAACCCGGGACCCCATCCCCCGGGGCAGTTTTTTTATTTATTTACATATTTGATGGGGGGCTGCGTGGCCCCCCTCCTCAGGCCATTCATGGCCACGGGGACCCCATTCCCTGGGGCCAGCTTTTCCTTTTTTTTCCTTTTTTTTTTTTATAATTTGGGAGGGGTCTGTGTGGCCCCCCTCCCGGGCCACTTATGGCCCCGGGGACCCCATCCCCCGGGGCTGGCCCTATCCGTTGGGGACCGTGGGGGGTCCCCAATCCCCCCACGGTGCCGCCGGCTTCCCGTGTCCTGCGGGAGCCGGCTTTGCTTTTCCACACGGGGATCTGCTAAGATGCAGCTCCCCGTGTGGAAAAGCAATCGTCTTTGGTTTTTGGAAGAGAGAGCAGGATTCCCTGCTCTCTCTTCCAAAAACCAAAGCAGTTTGCTATGACATGGCAGGAGCCGCAAGGCTCCCGCTCTGCCATAGCAAACTGCAGTGTCTCGGGGGTGGGCACCCCGGAACACTGCAGGAGCCGGCCTGGGGGGGCCATGACAGGGCTCCAGGAGAGTGGCCCCCCCAACATTAGCAAAGCCCTGAGGAGGTGGTGGTCCCCAGGGCGGACCCCCCCAATTTGCATACTTAGTGCCCCGGGGAGGAGGCGGTCCCCGGGGTGTGTGGGGGGGCTCGAGCCCCCCACACAGGTTAGGTTTTTAAAAATAAAATAAAACACAAGCCCCGGGGGGTGGTGGCGGTCCCCGTGGCTGCGGGGGGGCCATGAGTCCCCCCGCAAATGTTTTCAAAAAGCCCCGGGGGTGGCGGTCCCTGGGGCTTGGGCGGCCTTTGAGCCCCCCCACCCATTTATTTCAGAAGCCCCGGGGGTGGCGGTCCCCGGGGCTTGGGGGCTGTGAGCCCCCTCCGCACATATTTTTTAAAAGCCCCGGTGGTGGCGGTCCCAGGGGCTTGGGCGGCCTTTGAGCCCCCCCACCCATTTATTTCAGAAGCCCCGGGGGTGGCGGTCCCCGGGGCTTGGGGGCTGTGAGCCACCTCCGCACATATTTTTTAAAAGCCCCGGGGGTGGCGGTCCCTGGGGCTGGGGGCCCCTTTGGGCCCCCCATTACAATATGAAGATTGCCCCCAGGACTTGGCCCTCCCGGGGGCTAAATATTAACGAAGCGCAGAAAACTTTTGGCCGAAATTCGCGCTGGGTGCGCGAATCTCAGCGATTTCTATTTTTTTTTATGCTTTTTTGGGCCCTGGGGGTCCTTGTGGGACCCCCTGAGCAGGCCTAGAGGGTCAGGGTGTTTCTACCCTGCCCCCTTTTCTTGTTTTTTGCGATTCTTTTTCTGATTTCTTGTGCCTCGGTTCTACCGAGGCACAAGATGGCTGCCAACACTTACTGGTTTGGATGTGTTGACAGCCAATTGGCATGAAGCTCGTGATCGGGAGGGTGCGTGGATCCAACGCGGCCATAGATATCACGATCTATTTTTCTTAATTTCTCAAAAACTACTGAACGGATTAACACCATTTTTTAAAAGGTCGCTTTCTGAGCCAAGCAGTACCTTTTTGCCAAATTTGGTGTAATTCCGTGCAGCAGTTTTTGCTATAACCGTGTCTAAGGTTTCCTATGGGAAAATTATTTTTTGACTACTATTTTCTTAATTTCTCAGGAACTACTGAACGGATTTACACCATTTTAAAAAAAAAAGGGCGCTTTCTGAACCAAGGGCTACCTTTTTGCAAAATGTGGTGTAATTCCGTTCAGCAGTTCGGGCTGTAGCCGTGTCTAAAATTTCCTATGGGAAATAACATGGGGAAAATGCATTTTGGGACCCCCCAAACTTTCAGAATAGGACCGGAACGGGCCATTAGTTTTGAAAATTTTGCAAAGATTCGTCAAACAGCGTCAAAGTTATTCGCAATACAATGTTACGATCTTCCTATGGATAATAGGTCCTAACTATTACTACCTACTGGCGACCGCCAGTAGGTAATATATATATATATATATATATAAACATTATTTAGGTTATATACAAAAAGAAGATTGGATTGCTTAGAAATGTGAACTTCTAAATGTTGAGTCAGGAACATTAATTTCTAAGATATGTTGTGACTGTAAGAACAAAAATAAACCATTGTTGAAAGGATGCCGCCCCCCCTTTGGCTTAGGGAAGCTGAGTGGTCAACCTGACCAACAGCTATAACAGTTACATAAAAATGAACATGTATGATTTCACTAAGAATTTCATGCTATAATGTGAATGCAATTTTCATTACAGATACATTTTAGGACACGTCACGATCAGAGCCAACCAATGCACTGGTGTTGAAGTTTACTTTTAAACTATTACGTCTATGGTGAAAGTGCCTTGAAAAAACACTCAAACTGCACTTTACCTAAACAATGACTATACTTTTTGTGATTTTTGGACTGTGTACTCAGTGACATTTTGAAATAATTCAACATCTGCATAGAACACAATTGTCTATAGTTTCTTTTAGTCAGAATAGGCACTCCATCACAATGTGACATAGTGTTGCGCCCATCCATCACATTGTCATGTATTACCTTGGATGTGCAATTCTAGAAATGTGCCTGAATGTGGGCAAATATTGCATCACACAATACCATGTCATGGTCAAATGAAAACTTCAATACTCTTTTGGAACAATAAGCTGCAATTTGTTTTGCATGATTTGTGAGTTGTTTGACATTTTATTGAGTTTAGAGGTAACTGTTTTCACAGACACCTTATAAAATACAGCATCATAAATCATGTACATAGAATAAGGTTGAATTTCTGTCATTGAAGTGACACACTAGCACGTTTCACAAAATGTTGTTTAACAGCAGTGTATGTTCTTATAAACAAAACATATTTAGAAATAAGCATATTTGTTCAGTAGTGTTGTTTAATAAAATATGCTATTTAATGTTTTTTTAGTTTTATTTTTCTTACCTTACTTCCTGTAGGTTAGCGCCCACTTCAAGAAGATCTGTTAAGCCTTCGCCACACAAGTGTGACAGCAAGGTGTCTTTAAACGCTGTAGCATCCACTGCAGAAAAAAATGGGAAGTCCTCCGGCATTTAACCTGCCTCCTCTCAATTTCAATACTGGGAAGGTCCTCCACGCGAAAGGGGCCAGCATGGCTGTCCCTAACCCCATGATGCTTCATTCTGATGGTGGCCTACCCTGACCTGATGTGGAACTGAAAGTCTTGGAGTAGTAACAAGGGGGTAAGTGGAAACTGTGCATGTTGTTCTTACCCATTCTTTAAATATTTCATCTTGTAATATAATGTCACTAATCTACTGCCCTTATTTAGGGCTTTTTGCAGATGTTTCTGGAAGGTTTACTTCATCACAAACATACTAGATATACCACAAACCTTATTAAAACTGTTGTAGGATACAATGCACAAGCAAAAGGACGGATGGGATATCTGGCACATTTATGAGGGATTTAACCGTCCAGCAAACTCCGAATTAGGACATTACAGTGTTCAAAATGTTGTTTTTGCAAGCAAGATCAAATATATCTGACTTTTTCCCAGATATTATTTTTGCTGGATAACATTTCCATCACAAATGTGACCGATATCCCATCAACCTTATAACATATGAAATTCCACATCGGACACTCATAAATGCAATAAGGCAGGTAGAATATATGTCACATAAGTGACACTGAAACACAACCTTCCTAATTACAATGAGACACAGTGGAAATACAATAGTTTTACCTTTGCTGATGTCATAACTGTTACAGTAGGATTATGCCATCTAAACAAATTAAAACCTGGCCTTTTAACAAGTGGTTGATGAAACACACTCCTATGGCACACAAAAATATTTTAGAAACTTTTCATATGTAGATTAAACATGATATCTTGCCAGATTTCTGATTGGCTGTTTAACATGTGACATAGATTATTTGCTGTGGTTAAAGCTTCGTTTTTTAATTTGTATGAGACATCCAGTTATAGGTCAAGTGTATGAACACACTATTGCTAAAAGGGCGGCCTGGACCTTCACATACAACTATTTATAACATGTAGATTTTTTTCCAGATAGTCATGCAAATGTGAGACCAGATGTGTAGAAATGTAAATGTTGGCCATGGCTTATGAATACAGAGCATTTGCATACACTTGAGGTCAACACAATTTCATAAACGAAACAAATAACATTTGCCTGAGTTCCATTTTGACAGTTTGAATACTCCTGGAAAAGGATGGCAAAACAGACATAAAGCATAATCAATCACTATAAAAGCATATGCAAGTTGAAATGTGTTGGACAAAAAGTATGGGACAGATTTATAGTTTATGGTTGGGTTTCACCATAAAAATGTGACATATATCCTGTGTGCCTTATACCAAGTGTATTATATTCTTCTAATAAGGCAGACAGGATATGGGCAATGTTTGTGACAGAGTATTGGGTCTGACAAACTCAATATCAGATCATGTGTCAGATGTCTAAGTTAGACCCTGTTTTTGATTTTGACAGACACATTTCTATGTGGCACATCTGACGGATATACTGTCCACCTCATCTCAAGTCTTAGATAATGTATCACACTTTTTTAATAAGGCAGACAGAATATCCATGACATTTGTAAATGAGCAAGCATTATTCCCTAATCACAATAAGTCCATTTGTTGTCAGGGCCTGGAGTAAGTGACATTCTTAGTGGTAGTCCGAATGACTCCATTTCACACAAATATTTTTAGAAATAAATGTAGGATCCAGCTTAAGATAATGTAGTTCCCATATAGTACATGTAATTGATTATGCATGCCTGCACCTAGGTTAAGCATAGGAGTCCAATATTTAGCATGCCAGTGTGAGCACAACTCTTTATATATTAAGGCAGATTTTTAGACATAACATATCACTGACTGGGTAGTGGAAATCTGTTCTAGGGGTAGAAGGTTGAGTCATGAAATGAGTCGTATGATAATGGAGTGTGGGTGAAGTTGGTAAAGTGGGATGAAGGTTAGACTTTCAGTAGATTTGTGTTTTGTGACAAACACTCCAAATGCAAGATAGAATTACTAT
This sequence comes from Triturus cristatus, assembly GCF_964204655.1. Taxonomy (NCBI): domain Eukaryota; kingdom Metazoa; phylum Chordata; class Amphibia; order Caudata; family Salamandridae; genus Triturus; species Triturus cristatus. The sequence goes on along the minus strand of NC_140587.1, from coordinate 1,006,900,608 downwards.
ATATTTTAAAACATTTAAAACAGCTTAGTTGTAGAGGGTAAAGGCTAACTCCGGTCCAGCGTACATAGTTTCCCCCAATTGCTATATCCCTAAGGACTCTAACTGCAATTCCCTTATCTGGGCATGCCTTGGCTCCCTGTTGGCATCTGTAGCTAATATTTACTTCCCAGCATTTTGTATGTCAATTACATCGACGCCAAGTTTTCGTGACTGGGACATCCTGTAATCCCTGCACTTACTCCACGAGGGACCGGTTAATCATTCTCCTTTGGCATTCTTCTCGGGCATCAATTGCTATGTCCTGATGATCCCATTATGGTGTTAGGTATTGAAAAGTCGTCGACTTCAGCACCTTGACACAAACCTATCATTTGTGTTACTATTATGTGCTATGATGCTACTCTTTATGTTTTTGGCCTAATCACTAAATTGTATGTCGGACACTATGCACAGTGCCTGAGTTTGGTAGCCTAATTTTTCATTGTAAACTGTCCTACTTGTATGTCTCTGTGTATTTTTTCAAAAACAATCATAATATCCATCTGGATATTTGAACATAGACATCATTGTATCTCTGTGTCAATTCCAGTTAGAATTCTAGTTTGTGAGGGACTGCTGATTGTGAGGGATAGCTGAGGACCACTGATTCCTATGGGCCTAGACTGCCTCTAGGCCCATAGGAATGAATGGGGAGGTAATCCTTAATTGCGAATCGCAATTTGCAATTTGCAATTGAATGAATGAATGAAAGCAAATTTATAAAGCGCTACTCAGCCCAATAGGCATCAAGGCGCCGAACCAAAAAGCTAGAAAAGGTAAAATAAACTTGCTTACTGGTAGGCCTTAATAAAACACCATGTTTTGAGCGCTTTTTTAAAATGGACTAGTGACGGTTGGGCCTTAATCTCTGCGGGAAGGGAATTCCATAAACGGGGGGCCACATTGGAGAAAGCTCTACTGCCCCATCTAACTTTCTTAACACGGGGGACTACCAGAAGATTCCTCTCAGAGGAGCGAAGGCACCTGCTAGGAGTATAGCAGGTTAGCAAAGAACCTAATGCATTAGAAGATCCAGCAGATAGGGCTCCAAACACTAGGCTCAAAAGTTAAGGAATATGTATGATTCGCAAAATAATTTGCAAATACTTCATACATAGCGTTTTGCGATTCTCAAATTGCGATTCGCAAAAAATCGCTATTTGAGAATTGCAAAAATGTATTTCATACATATGGCCCTTACTGTCTCCTACACCCCTGTCTAAAAGCATGAGAGCTTGGGTCTCCAATCTCCATTAGAGATGCTAGCTCCATTGGTATTTCTCCTCCATGCCAAAGCACTCTGGCAGTGTGATATGTTCTTTGAAGAGGTGATATCCTAGGGTTTGTTGGTCCAGGTTCAAAATCAAGGGTGCGAATAACACTTGAAATGTCTGCGGGCATGCATGATGCACTGACTGTCCTGGTTTACCCTGGCTCTCGATCTTTGAAAATTAGCTACATATCAAGCGCAGAATGTGGGCTCTCAGGAAGACGTTCTTCTCTCACACAAGTTACCTACCTTGAAGTACTTGCAAGATTTAAACCCATGAGCTGAAAATACGCCAGATGTCAGCCGGGAGCGTTTAACTCGTAGACTCCTTCTGACGGTATTTGTTAAACACCGCTTCCTATGTTATTATAAGGAGAATAGTTTCTCTCAAGCATTGCAAATCACACTTTTCGTGCTCGAATACACATGAGCAATTCAGAACGGAATAACTAAACAATCACTTGAGATTGGTGGTGGCTGACAGAATGGAACATTTTTGTACAAAGCAACGCATTTGAAAAGCAACAGAGACACTTTTTCGCTGATAGTGTCCTGGGAATAAAATGAATGTTTAAGGCATTGGTGACAAACTGGGAGGTAATCCTTTCTAAAACAAAGGATTACAAATGAAGTACAACTTCAGTCTAGTGCAATAGGTTAGCCCTGCAGTTTGTGGATGATAAACGTGCCTCAAATCACAGGTGTAAAATGGGGTTCAATGCGGTTTGTGCATTCCTATGTGTAAATTGCATATAATTATCCTTTCGGAAAGGTGCAACTCGCAATCGGGTGCAATTTACACACTCGCTAAATAATCATGGGCCAATGGTTATTACCTCATGTACAATTTGCAACCTGGAAATGTCAGCCTTCTTGTAACCAGAACCAACATGGAAATTTTAATACGAAAATATTTTTTTCTCAGGGTAATCACTCAATAAGAATCAATGAAAGGTTTCATAGCATTCTTATTATTATTGAGCACCAGAACATGCAGTCCGACTTGTTCTGCACACACGGATAAATTTGCATACACGGATAACCATGTGGTCAATTGACAAAAGTATCAAATTATGGGGCAGATTTATTAACAAGCATTGCCAAAGCCATAACGTTTCCCTGTGTGAGATCTATTGGTTTTGCCAATGTCTTTTACATATGTTGCAGAGCAGCACAGGCTGGTGTGCAACATGGCCTAAAGTGAAGTAAAAAGCGAAATAACGTAGCCAGACACAACCACATGCACGCACGCAGGCAGCACGCACGCATGCACGTACACCCACACCACACACACGCACGCACTACACCCACACACACACACACACACACACACACACACACATACTCAGCGTCAGTGCCCGGTCTCACCGCCCTACTTACTGCCGGCGCTGAACACTAATGATCATTTCTCATCTTTGGAAATTTCCCCGCAAATAATAATCCACTTTGCCACGTCAGACAAGTCATGCTATTGCTTTGATGTAATAATTTATACGTATTCCTTTAAAGAAACATTTTACAACGTTTTGCGTATATTTACTAACAAAGTACCGCAAAATGAAAATGCCAGATACCTACTGTATTGATCCTGATGTTTGTACAGACATGAAGGCGTCTCTGCTTCCATCATATGCGAGAAAATGAAGCTAAAAACAGCATGTGTTTCAGCTTCAGCTATTAGCAAAAGTACTTAGAGAACCAAAGCCTCAATTAGTTGTCATTCAGTAATGTAATTTATGTTTTCTCGGTTCTACATTCAACATTTGCTTAAATGTTCATTTTTTCCTATTTTACCATATTTACTATCTTGCATGGATGATTTTTTTCGGAATGACTATTTAGGATATTAATTTTTTAGTGGGTACCGGCCTATAGATTCTTGTGGGTTACATTTTGAGCGTCTCTCGATGGCTCGTTTGCTCGCCTGGGATGTGCTTGCCTGGAATGAGGGCGACCTATTCCTGACATAGTTTTGATTTTATAGTGGGTTGCAGACAGGTTTTTGTAGATTCAAGTAGGAAAAAGCCATGTCTTCATTACACTTTTACATTTCTGTGATTTTCAAAGTTGCATATTCTTGCTGAAAATATTTTTCATAATTTAGCGGTTTGGACAGAGGATGGGGTTACCCCATGTTATGTTCTTGAGAGCGGCGGAGAGCAGAGGAGCAGAGGAGCAAAGGAGCAGTTGTTCGTGGCTGTGAAGCGCCCGAGGCAGTGAGCCTCTGTGCACGGCAGCACCTAGCAGCACGTAGCAGCCGGGAGCCGTGAGAGCCGTGAGCAGAGCAGAGCAGGACACAGAGAGGAGAGCAGAGGAGAGCCGTGCCGTGCTGTTGGCCCGGCAGGGAGGTCCGAGGGAGGTCCGATTCGGTCCGAGCTACTGCTACTGCCGGGTCCGAGCACAGTCACGGCCACGCCAGAGGAGAAGGAGGAGGAGGAGGAGGTAGGACTACAGCTGGTGGCCACGGGTGGGGCGACAGCAGTGGGGGAAAGCAGCGTGGTGTCTGCAGGGAGCTCTGCTGCCTCATTGCCGTACCACACTAGACTGCACTAGACTGGCCACGAGTGGGGCAAGTGGGGTACAGCAGCGGGGGGCCTGCAGGGAGCTCTGTCGCCTCACCGCCTCACCGCCTCACCACGCTAGACTGCACTAGACTGCAGAGCCCGCAGCTCCAGCCGCGTCCTACTGCTCTCCTCCCCTTACCCCTCCCGCCGCAGTGACCTCGGTGCTCTCTACTACAGCTGGAGGAGAGGGGAGACGTGAAGAGGCGAGGGAAGCGAATAGGGTGAGGGGAGTGTTTAACCTCCCGCGCGGCTCCCCACGGCACCTTAGCCTGGTGTGCAGCCGGCGAAGCAAGCACCTGCGACCTGTGACCTGCGACCTGTAACAAGCGGCCAGAGACAAGTGGCAGAAAGGAAGCAGAAGTAGAGCTGAAGTGTGGGTAGGGGGTCCCGTGCTCTCGCCCACCCTCCCGCCACACTCTCCTGCCACACCCGGTCTACCCGAGATGAGATCTGGCAAAGTGAGGGCTTTGGACCCACAAAAGAAAAAGAAAAGCAGAGGGAAAACAACGATTGTAAACACAGACTCTGAGCCTGTACCTAATCTGCTGTTGTGTGATCCTGAACCCACAACTGACAGCACGCCCCAATCCACCTGTAAGGACCCTGACAGGACGGCCTGCAAATCTCTCAGCAACCAGCCCAAGATAACGTCAAAATTCACCTACTTAAAAGACGCCGGCTCAGCGATCTTCTCAAGCAACATGAACATCGATGGCCTTCCAACCCCCCTAAGTCCCCTAGTGACAGCCATCAAGGGCAGCTCAGCGGCAAATTGGGGGATTTGGACCTCGCAAAGCAATCACACGTTAGCCAGCGTCACTACCAAGCCACCAGAGGAAGCAATTAAGTCCTCCCCAATCGAGCAAATGCGTCAACACAACCCAGCACCATCTTACGTCGCCAAACCCAATGCTGCACATAAGCCACTGGATCTACAAGTAGAACTAATTGGAGAAAAAACAAGTAATTCGGACGATTTAAACGACTTAAGCGATTTGCAAAATAAAGTCAGTTTCAGCATTCCGTGCAGCCAAAATGGCGAATTTTCAAACTACCCCAAAATGGCTAGCCCTATGGTTTCGATGACGGAAGGAGTATTCACCACACTTGGGGACGGCGCAATAGACTCAGCTAAACAGGAACAACATAGAGCTAGGAAACCGGTCCCCACTGAAATTACAGAGGATGCAGTTGAGGCAGATGGCAGCACCAAGGAACTCTCCTACTTCGAGTCAAAGGAATGGGAAAATATGCTGCATTCATATGGGAACACCACCTTTGGACACCCGCTGCCACCAGCGTCACCAAGGCAGGACAAAAGCGCGGGCCCTTCACAAGAGACGGCATGGGCCACCGCCCTTGATATTCTTCAAAAGTCAGCTGACGCTATGACTTATCAGGCGAACAAAATGGATATCCAAATCAGCCTTCTAAACACGCTTGCCGTGTATGTAGTCAAAATTGACGACAGGATCTCAAACTTAAACAGCTTGATCAGACGAGCCCAAGAAGCGGCAGACCGCCCGCAACAAGGATGTGACTGCATACCAATAGTGGAGAAACTCAGCTCACTCCCAGGGATAATGGAAAAGCTAGTGGTAGACCTTAAAGAAATAGCAAAAGTCAAACCCATCCCCGGAAAAGGCAGTGACGTCGACTCAGGAGACCCACGCGAAGATCCTCAAGTAACAACAGCTCCTAACTCAAGGCCAAGAGGGGCTGAAGGGACCAATCCACCTCAACCTCAAGATCTATCTGGGCTCGTGAGCCGCAAGAGGGAACAGCAATCATCTCTAGTTAACAGCAGAGCAAACTCTACCTGCCTCACTTCAACAGAACAAGGGAAGGGAGACCCCTCGGGGAAGGGGAAAAGACAAAGGAAGCGGAAAGGACGAAATAAAATGAGAAGGGGAAAACAAGACCTAAGCCTCTACCCCTCTACCCGATGTTCAACACCCTTAGACATCCGGCAGCCACAGGGGTCGACGATCCCAAAAACTCTGCCATGCCACTAACCATAAGGGAAGAACAACCAACTACGCAAGATAGTGAAAAAAGGAAGAGTGGCTTCAGTCCTCCGTCAACGGAAAAGGTCCCAGTAATGGCACCTTCAGGAAAAAGGGCGCACAGTGGGACAAAAGAGCTAACCACAAGCACCCACCTGGCTCCCCAAACACATCTATGCAGAATATCATGACCCAGAGCCAAACATCCTGCCCCATGACAAATCATCTCGGTGGTGCTGATGAATACAGGCCCCAGCTAGGCCCGCAGGACACAAGGGTTCGCTCTCCTGTAATGGAATCTATAAGGAAGTTGGCACGGAAACTGCAAAGTACAAAGACAGCATTTATTAACCCTTAAGGGTGGTCCTACAATCCACACAACACTCTTCAGTATTGCATAGAGTAGCACAAAGAACTTGCGTACACGGTCCCCTTTTATACACAACAGAGGGGCTCATAAGTGGGTGGATACGACATGAGGCAAGGAATGTTACCTTTTATGGACATTTTCGATACAAGATCAATATGTGGGCGGAGCTGGCACACTCCTTGAGCCCGCGAAAACATGGTCAAGCAAGGCTAACTGATAACAGATGTGGTCAAGTCTGGCCATGCGCCAGATGGACAAAGGAGCTATTTATAGACTGTTACTAGGCAGATTACAAGAGCAACTAACACAGAGGTTGGACTCTTCTCGTGGGGAACACGTGGAAGCATGACAATACAAAATGGAGTCCAAACTTCGGTCAACATAACGGAGAAAACATGATCTAGAGAAGGGAATTAATGTCTTTAGTAAATGCTTAATCACATCGAGGTTGCAAATTACAACAGACGACCCTTTCAGCATTTACTGAAGACATCCGGCTTGTTAGAATAATCATCATATATATCAATTATCATCATCTCTTCTACTTCCTTAGCTAAACGTTTCTGATAAGTGACATTGGCAATAGCTTTCGTATCGGGGATACAAAATGATACACATAATGAGCAGAGTGAGGGACCACATTGAACGCAGATACAGCATGAAAACAGAACCGCTACAATAATGCAGAGACCAGTTAGAACCTTCCATCCCCAGGCAGTAATTAACGCCCAAAACCATCCAGAAAAGGACCAAGTGCTGTTTTCTGTATGGATTTCAGCTGCAATTTTATGCAACCTGTTAATTGCATTATAGACTGACGGTGTGTGGTCAGGAATAAACACACAGCAACTACTTCCGATAATTTTACAAGCTCCACCTCTGTCAGCTAGCATAACATCTAATACCATACGATTCTGCAACGCAACAATTCTAGTAATTTGCAATTCCTCCGTAAGATTCCCAAGTGCAGCAGCGGTCTGATTTGTCACCGCTTCTACCACTCTTGTTAATCTTCGGATCTTTCTACTGTTCAGGGCAGCTCCAACAAAGAAAAACAATCCTAAGTTAAAATCAATATACTGCTGCAGACTGGTATCAGTCTGATCTACATCGTCAAGTGATAAAGTACGTTTATACCTATTTACAGTCACATTATTCAATAATTTCAGATCCTTATGATAAGATGCGGGAGCTAGGAATACAGGAGGTAATAGAAATGATACATAGCATACCCCAGACCACCCGGCCGGCAGACGGTAATAACCTTTATTTCCACACACAAAGTACGTATTATGGGAGGCTAAAAAGGTACTATTGTTCAACCCATCAATATTCAGAACAGTAATACAATCACTAACACCAACAGGAATGAAACCCACACTCTGGACACACAGGTCCGCTTGAGCTTGTGCTACTTGAATTACAAACTTGTCCTTTCCCACAGTGTCTCTTGTGTTCGTGAAGATGTAGGGAATGGATTCATTGTCTGGTCGGTACTCTTCCCACTCCCAAATTGTCCCATTCGCTTGTGGATACCCATTTTTGTCTTGATGGCATTCTTTATTGAGTCTGAAGAGCAATCGTCCCACTGTCGGTTTCCGAGTAGCAAAAAGCAAAGTATACCATGCTCTACAAGAGCCATTATGAGAGAAAGGAAGTGGTATAAATGGCGTTCCTCCTTTCTTCTGATGAGCTGGCATCATCCCACATATCCAACAGTTCGTAGCATTCGTAGCAACGTGGGTATGATGCAGCATCTGGATGAAAGTGTTATTCAAGTAAGACTGTCGATGCTTCAACTCTTGATATGGTAATGTATAAAAGTAGTGCTCCTCAGGCACCGGAGTTGTCAACACAAGAATCTTCCGAGCGGGTGTTACATCCTCCACGAACCATGTGGTTATCCCAACAATGGCTACTGTCAACATGAACCCTAATGCACAAAGGATTTTCTTTTTCTCCATGTCAAGGTAAAAATAAAACCCAATATCTTCCTGAAACTAAAAGTCTGTCAGAACTCTTCCCCTTGGGCAGCGGTTGATTTCTTCACCAGCGGGCCAAGACGGGTGTCGCTACACTAATGCAGGGCTGATCCCCCCCCCCTTGCCTCATCGGCTCTCCGTTTCACTAACCCAAGGGCCGTTCTGACAGTATGTCCCGGTACTGGAAAACTCACTTCCTTGGTCGAAGATGATATCGCCTTCCTCCAGGAGTCGCGTGGTCCGGAAAGAGCTCCTCGGTGGCGTTTGGCTCCGCAGCACGGCCTGTCTCTGCAGCCAAGATTTCTCGTTGATCGGTCAGCACGGCAGGTTCCACCAATCCGGGCGGCACCTTCCTACAGTGCAGGGAATGGATCCAATTCTTTCTGTTGGAGACTCGCACAGCCGTCCTCGTTGCGAGGAGGACCTGCTCAGGACCCACCCATCTCGGTTCCAAGCTGTTCGTCCTGTCAAATATTTTCACCATCACGTGGTCCCCAGGCCGGAGACCATGTCCTTCACCGGTAGACCGATCAGGGAGCGCCTCTCGGACCTGTTGATGGATAGAAACCAAGTTATCCGTTAACTGTGCCAGATAATCGCTCATCATTACACAAGGTACATTATACACAGCCTTAGGTCTTGGTGGACCCCAAATATTCATTGGGCGTCCGAAAACAATTTCATAAGGTGTAAGGCCAGTTCGAGAGTGTGGTACCGATCTAATTGACAATAACGCCAGTGGCAGAGCGTCTGGCCAAGTCAAAGACGTTGAAGCTTGAATTTTAGCGATCTTAAGCTTCAGTGTACCATTATACTTCTCAACTAGGCCTGCAGACTGAGGGTGAAACACGGCGTGGAACGTCTGAGTGATGCCTAGGCCCTTCAAGACGTACTTTATAACATCCGCTACAAAGTGAGGCCCATTATCACTCCACAGAAGTCTACAAACGCCATATCGAGGGAAGAACTCTTTCAGCAGCAACTTCGCAGTAGTCATTGCAGCATTGTCTTTCGTAGGGTACGCTTCAACCCATTTGCTGAAAGCGCAGACCACTACTAGAACATACTTCAGGTTGTTACAGCGCTCAAGCTGGATGTAATCCATCTGCAAAACCTCGAAGGGCGCAGTAGGTGTCACAAACCCTCCTGCTGGAGTTCGAGTGCCCTTTCCTGGGTTGTACCTCAGGCAGATCATACAAGTCTGCACCACCCTCTTTGCTGTGCTAGCAATCTCTGGATGCTCCCAGACTTGGGTAAGCAATTTCACAATTGCGGAAGCTCCAACATGTGCTAGCCCATGTGCCATCTGAACCATAGGCTGTACAAAGGCCGTGGGTAATTTCCATCTATCCATCTGCTTATTTCTCCAGCAGCCCTCGTCATCCAGTTCTCCCTCACTAGCCCACTGTTCCCGCTCTTTGTCAGAAGCGGTCCTCTGCATTTCTCGCACTTCCTCCTTCGCATCATGCCATCTTTCCACCTGTGACTTTACTACATACACGGCAGTAGCACCGGGCTGCATCGCAGTCTCCCGTGCTACTCGATCTGCCAACGCATTCCCTTCTCCAACTTTATCAACTACTTTCCTATGGGCGCTACACTTAACGATGGCAATTTTCTTTGGGTATGTCAATGCAGTTAAAAGATTATGAACTAACTCTCCATGCATTATCTGTACTCCATGTGACGTCAAAAACCCTCTCTCCTTCCAGAGTAGGCCGAAGTCATGCGCTACTCCGAAGGCATAACGGCTATCTGTATAAACATTCACACATAGTCCTGTACTGAGCTCACATGCTCGTGTTAATGCTATCAGTTCCGCTGCTTGAGCTGATTTCTGTGGTATGCGTGCTGTCTCCACTATCGTTTGCAATGTGGTAATCGCATACGCTGCTGAAGTCGTACCATCTGGTAGCTTCAGACATGATCCGTCCACCCACAGTTCTCCATCTACATCTGGAAAGGGCGTATCCTGGAGATCAATACGACCCTTTGTTTGTTCCTCAGTCACGAGAATACAATCATGCGCTTTCCGCGCCTCAGGCTGGGTTTCGGGGTATGGCAACAATGTTGCCGGATTTAACGTTACGCACCTTTTTAACGTAATATGAGGAGCCAAAAGCGTCAACTCATATCCCGTTAAACGGGCGCTGGTCAAATGCTGCGTCTTCGTTTGATTGAGCAGGGCATCGACAGCATGGGGGACTAATACCAACAACTTATGGGATAACACAATTCCCTCGCTTTGGCGTATTGACACAGCTGTCGCCGCAACCGAGCGAAAACACCCCGGTAATGCTCGGGCAACAGGATCAAGTACAGCCGAAAAATATGCACAAGGGCGCTGCTTATCGCCGTGCATCTGCACTAAAACTGACAATGCACATCCATCTTTCTCATGCACATACAACGAAAAGGGTTTTGCATAATCAGGGGTCCCTAACACTGGTGCTGAACAAAGGGCCTGCCGTAGTTGCTGAAAAGCAGTATCACACTCATCTGACCAAGGGATTGGGATAGGCGTGTCCTTTGTCAAGAGGGCTAACAATGGCTTAGCTATGTGCGAAAACCCCAATATCCACTGTCTACAAAAAGAAACAAGACCCAGAAATGCACGCACATCCTTCTGTGTGGACGGTCTCGGTGTATCCAGAATTACTTGGATACGATCCGGTGTGAGTGCACGTCCCTCCTTAGACAAAAGGTGACCCAAATAAGTCACCTTTGGTCTACAGAATTGCAATTTCTTCCTAGATACCTTATGATTGTGGGATGCTAAAAAGGAAAGTAAGGATAACGTACTGTTTTCACACAACTCCAGGGTGTCAGCCGCCAGCAAGATGTCATCGACATATTGAATGAGGGCGACACCCTCGAGCAGAGCAAAGGAATCCAATTGTCGTTTCAAAGCCTGACTGTAAATGCTAGGGCTTTCTGTGTAGCCCTGGGGGATCCTACAAAAACGATAAGATCTATTATTTAATGTAAACCCAAAAAGATATCGGCTATCAGGGTGAATAGGAATGGAAAAGAAGGCATTCTTCAAATCAATCACTGAGAACATGGTTGCCGTAGGCGGGACCAAGGTAAGCAACGTTGTGATATCGGAAACCACTGGGTACTGAGGTATCACGATCTTGTTCACTTCTCTCAAATCAATTATAAACCGATAAACTCTGGCATCCGTATCCTTTTTCAGTATGGGAAGAATCGGACTGTTACAAATGTTGTAGGGGACTTCCTCCACTACCCCTACCGCCATCAAATCCTGCACTATCTGTATAAGAGCCTCCTCACCTTCCTGGGAAATACGGTATTGAGGAAGGCGTGGTAACACCGCCCCCTCCTGGACGCTAATGTGGACCGGTGGAATCACCATTTGTCCCACATCAGTATCCGAAGTTGCCCACAAAACACGAGGGAGGGTAGCTAACAGCGCATCCTCTGACATCGTACACATCCGTTCTGATCGGGGGTAATTGTCATTCAATATTACCCGTACACCAGCAGGGGAGCAACGGATCGTAGCCCTAAAATGCTTTAACATATCAAGACCCATAATGTTGTCCGGTGTGTACGGGGCAAGCAGAAACGGACAGGGTGCAGAAAAAGAGTCAACTGTAAACATGAGGGGCTGCGAAAGAGGGCTTCGGGAGAGTGTTCCGTCAAACCCTACCGATGTGACCATTAAGCCGGATGGGGGAGCCCCCGGAACCAATTGCTTAGACAGTGCACTACGTGTCGCTCCTGTATCCACTAGGAACTGATCAGTAGAGCCCAAAACCTCAGCCGATACATAAGGGCCCTTCTGATCGACCGGCACCTCAACTGATTCTAACCCCCATCCAACGCATTCCTATGCATGCTGAGAGTCATGGTACCCCGACCGGTCAATCCCCGACGCTTGGTACTGATGCTGGCGATCAAAAACGTTTGATCTATCGCGGTGCTGTCCAGCAGAGTCAAAACGAGCCTGTTCGTTAGAATTCCCTCGAAAGTTCGAGAAACCCCCTCTACCTCGCGGGCCACCATAGGTATGCCCCTGACGCGATGCATGCAACACCGGGCAGTCCCTAGCCCAATGACCCGATTGCTTACAATACGCACATTGGTTCCTATTCAAATCAGATCGGCCCGAGGGAGGACCATAAGATCCTCCCCTACCTCTATTACTACCCCGCCGGGGCCGGCCATAGACTTGTGCCAACATCACCTTTGTTTTCAAATCTTTCGATTTCTTTTCCTCCTGGCCCTTCGCTTCTTGCTCCTGACGCTCATAATACTGGGCGATTGTCAGGAGGGCCGTCGGTGTAGCGGAGGACCAAGAACTTTCACTCGCTTTTAGACGGGCCGCAACTGCCGGCAGCAGATTAGCCACATATTTATCCGCAAAAAGGTGGCGGCCCGTATCGTCAGTAAGCGACTGGCCACTAAAATCATGAAACGTCTCCTCAAAGCGCGTAAAGAAGTCCGCAACTGACTCGTCAGCTTTCTGTTTACATGCAGCTAACATATTCCAGTCAATCTTTTTAGGGGGAATAATTGTCTTCAACTTAGCCACGATAGCAGCAGGGAGATCTAAAATACTCTGGGGCGGTTTCTGCGCGGGATTCCGTTCCCTATCCTCATCCTCAAGGTCAGACCACCGGGCCTTAAAGGCAACTGTATCATCTACTTTTCGGACAGATCGCCACATATCCGGTGGTAGAATAAGGCCAAAGAACAGGTCTATATCTGCTAAAGTCATAACGCAAGAATTCAAGGCCCCCTCGACTTCTTCGTAGAAGGCCGCTGGATTCTTGCGGGGGTCAGGCAGCGCATTCTTTAATGCCATCACATCAGCTCTATGCCACGGAGTATAAACCCAATTATACACAAAATATCCCTTAGCATCGGCGGAGGTAATGTCCGAGCTAGTCCCCGCTCCTTTAGGAGGAACATACAAAGGCGCCGCCTCGCGCATTGGCTTAGCATGCACTAGATCGCTCTTATCTGATTGAGAGGTGGATGAGTGGCCTTCTGTAGTACACAAATCCGACTGCGTCTCCTCCCCTGCTCGTTGGCGCGCTTTTTCTTTATGGGCCAGCACCGCGTCCCGCAAGGCGAATAGCCGCCGAGCCGTATCAGGAGCCTTAGAGGGAGAAAAAACACCATCATGTAATGCTTTAGCATCCGATGTCACTTCTTCAGGCTCAAAGACACTAGAATATTTCCGGAAAGCAGCAATCACTTCCTCAGCGAAATGACTCAAAAAATACAATCTCTCTCTATCCTGCCACGACCCCCACGTATAGAACAATTCATCCACGGACACCTTACCCTTAAGTGCACGGAAAGAGATTTGCCGAAGCTCAGCCATATGCTCAGCCGATAACATGGACCGCGTATCTACCTTACCCGGACCCGGGACAGAATCTTGCGGCCTCGGAGCAGATGCGCCAACATAAGGGGGCGGAGAGCGATCTAGTAAATAAAAATCATCATCAAGATTGTTAAGGACAGGATAGAGTGGCTGCCGAACAGCATATTGACCCGAAACTTGCAGCCTACGCTCTTTCTCTTGTCTCTCTGTCTGTTCTCTGTCTTCCCGACGCTTCGTTTCCTGGGCTCGCACATGATCATTCTTCCGTTGTTCCTTATCAAACAGCGCTTTCTCGCGCTTCTCTCGCTCACGCACCTCCTTCACCCACAACCGTACACACTCAAACATATCCTGACGAGCACACCGCTTACACATACACTGTTCCACATACTCAATCTTACGTATATCAAACGATCCATACAAAGGCCATCGCAACTCAGGATCTTTTTTTGTATATTTCCTCCATACTGTGCTGTACATTATGGAAGAAAGACCATGCTTCACGTACATATCCCTATTAGGAGTCCCCTCTGGGGGAGCTGGAGCAGATTCCTCGAGGTTCAACCGGTTTCCAAAACAGCAACACCACTTACGGAGTGCGCTAAAAGCAGGCATGCTCAGGAATAATGCAAAATATGCAATATTATAGAAAAATGGCACTTAATCGTTGCGCCGTTCAAAGTTACACAGCTCCGGAGAAATCTCTCCACATTACCTGCCTATATGTGTTGCAACGCATATATTTTCACAAAGACAAATACAAAATATGACTAGTCATCACAAATCAAACTCAAATAGCCGGACCAGGCTTCAAAAACTCGGAGCAAGTACCGTACACCGGTTCTTACCAATCAAGAGTCCAGATTCCAACTGCCAAGCTCCACAATCGCCCAAACGGCTTTCACGGCAGGACCGACAGAAGAGGTCTCAGTCGAGGACCGGCGCCACCCAGACGGTCAGCTCGGAAGGGAAGGAAGAAAAACCTCGGGATGCCAGGGCTAAGACGCCGCTGGCAGTGATCACGTCCCCGGCCAAGTTCCTCACCTTCGTCGCGACCAGTCCTTCGAGCATCCGAGTCGCCGATGAGCCCCACGTGACGGGCGCCAATTGATGAATACAGGCCCCAGCTAGGCCCGCAGGACACAAGGGTTCGCTCTCCTGTAATGGAATCTATAAGGAAGTTGGCACGGAAACTGCAAAGTACAAAGACAGCATTTATTAACCCTTAAGGGTGGTCCTACAATCCACACAACACTCTTCAGTATTGCATAGAGTAGCACAAAGAACTTGCGTACACGGTCCCCTTTTATACACAACAGAGGGGCTCATAAGTGGGTGGATACAACATGAGGCAAGGAATGTTACCTTTTATGGACATTTTCGATACAAGATCAATATGTGGGCGGAGCTGGCACACTCCTTGAGCCCGCGAAAACATGGTCAAGCAAGGCTAACTGATAACAGATGTGGTCAAGTCTGGCCATGCGCCAGATGGACAAAGGAGCTATTTATAGACTGTTACTAGGCAGATTACAAGAGCAACTAACACAGAGGTTGGACTCTTCTCGTGGGGAACACGTGGAAGCATGACAATACAAAATGGAGTCCAAACTTCGGTCAACATAACGGAGAAAACATGATCTAGAGAAGGGAATTAATGTCTTTAGTAAATGCTTAATCACATCGAGGTTGCAAATTACAACAGTGCCATGACCTCAAATCAGGCATCTACAATTAGCCGCGCCAATAACCAACAGGGCGCAATTCCAGCTAGTAGCAAAGGGTCTGTGGGACAAGGGCCAAATGAAAAGCTCGTAGGAGCGCAGAATGAAGACCAAGCCACGGGCCCTCTGCCAAAAGTAGCTCACATGTCTAGCGCACAAAGTACAGAGGCAACTCCAAGGATGCTAAGAACAGCAATGAGTGGGGATGCCCGCTTTACCTACTTCTATCCAGAATACCAGTCAAGAGGCAGCCATGACGTCCTAAATCGTGGCAACATCATAAAGCTGATTCAAGCATCAGGTCTGTCAAATCTAATAACCACACAAGACATAACATCGATAGAATTTATTGCACCGTGTCAGGGCCAAACAACCGAAACAACAAAGGTCACCTGGAGTTCAGTAGAGGCAATGAATAACATCCTAGGGCAAACTGACACCTTTAAGCAATGGGGTATACAGATAAAACCGGGCAGGGAACCGGGTTATCCACACATTCTGCAGGCAAGCCTTGGCAAGGAACACAGACGACCAGGGAGGGGTGCAGTGTTTTCGGTCCTCAGGGGTGCTCGCAACAAAACCCCCATTCTTGTTCACAAGAGGGAACCAAGAGAAGATGGTATTACACCACTTAGGGATCTGGAAGAGGCCAGAACATGGTCATGGTTGGCAGGCACCCTGAACACAACTCGACTTTTACGATGAGAGCCCAACAGGGAAAACCGCCACGAAACGCCTCCCTTAAAGATCTGTTCATGGAACATCAATGGCCTAACAAGTAAACTTGAGGATAATGCCACAATCTCTTACTTTCAGAAATTCGATATACTACTACTACAAGAGACATGGCTCTTTGAACCGCAGCACATAGAAGGTTTTAAAACCCATCACATTCCAGCCCATAAATTGAATCGGCCGGGAAGAGGAAGCGGCGGCCTCGCAATCTACATATCAACTAAAAACGCAGTTACCTCTTGGGATCTTCTGGGCTCACCACACTGTCTCCAATGTGTGGGAATTTCTTACACCCCTAGAAAAGGTCAACGCTGGATCTTGATCTTAATGAACGCCTACGTCCGCCCAACTACAGCATCAAGGCAATCCTTCATAGAAGAAGTGATTGCGACAGTAGTGAGAGTGAAAACTGGATCCCTTGATCCAGAAATCTTACTAACCGGTGACTTCAATATGTGGCTAATGTCAGATTTAGAGAAAAACGAGGTCACCAATTCACATGACAGCACTTGGGAGATACCACCGCAGATCCGGCCAGGATGGCATAAGAACGATCCAAAGGGACTTTCCCTTCAAGGCAATCTTGAAAACCTGGGCCTCAGAGCCCTTAACGGACGCTTTCCCTCAGATAAGCCCCCTCGCTTCTTCTACATATCGAAAAAAGGCACTTCATTAATAGATTACACATTCGCCAGCCTCTCTTTTTTCCATCAAATAACAGATTTCAGTCTAGGGAGCAGAACTGAAAGTGACCACTGTCCCCAAGAAATATCGCTGAGGTCCAGTGTCATGCAACACTCAACGTAGGAAGGGCACTGCCATCCGAGAGTTTCACAATCAACCTAAAACGAATCAAATGCTCCTTCAATAATCTCCAACAAGTAGCAATAGAGGCCAAAGGATTTATCGAGCGCCACAGCTGTTGCCCGGATGACACAATATCCAACTGGTCAATATTTGCAACTGATCTCACCGACAAATACGCGCAACCAGTAAAACATGTGATCCAGACTGGGCTGAAGCAGACACCCAGCTTGAATCTAGAGATACAAGCTGAAACAAGATCTATGAACCGGACTTGGCGGGCGCTAAAAAGTGATCCAACGGACCCTACAAAAATAACAAAATTGAGAGCGGCCCGCAGCCATCTTAAGAAAGCCAAAAGAGAGCTACGCAGCAATCAATGGAACTCGTTCTGGGCGAAACTACAGCATGACATTAAAACGAACAACTCTGCAAGGTTTTGGAGGACAATCAACAGTGCATCTGGTCACGCATCGAAAGTTGCTTCATCAAGCATATTGGAGTCAGAGTGGGCGGTGTTTCTTCATCTCCACTTCAACGATCGGGATGCAAATATACAAAATCAGAGGCTCTAAGTCGAAGACAAATCGGCACATAAAGCAGCCGACTGGGCACTTGTTCCGAACATCACAAACCCGCCAATGAAAGTATGTCGGAACGATGAACCAAAAATGAAAATAACAAAAGAGAGCCCTCCGCCTCAAAGCAGCATTGAAACTACAACAATCCAGAAGGCAGATATTGAAAAACTGATTAAAAAGGGACGGAAGGACGGGGCCCCAGGTCCAGGAGGAATCCCTCAAGCCTTGTTCAAGGAAGATGCATCTTTCTGGGCTGGGAAGCTAAGCACCTTATTCAATTCAATTTGGCAGAATAACATCATACCACCCTCTTGGCAGGGATCAATTCTCGTACCAATCTTCAAAGGTGGGGAAAAACAATCCCCCAGGAATTACCGCCTCATTGCCCTCATCGATAACGAAGCTAAGTACTTTGCGGGAGTGTTGCTCAACTCACTCAGGGTATGGGCGGATGACAACTCTGTTATTCCCCCGAATCAGACTGGGTTTACAAGCAATACAGGCACATAAGTCAATCTCATGACCCTCTCCTGTCTGATTGACCAAGCTAAGTTCAGCTCCTGCCCACTCTATATGGGATTCATCGACTTCCAAGCGGCCTTCGACAACGTGAACAGGTCAAAGCTCTGGCAGAAGCTGTCCAGCCTCAACATTCCAGCCGACCTCCTAAGAGCTATACAACTTTTACATCAGGACACATGGGTCAGGATCAAGGTCGGGGACGGCTCAAGATTATCCCGCCCAATTCCAACGGGAAAAGGTTTAAAACAGGGCTGTGTCCTGGCCCCGACACTCTTTAACTTATTTCTATCCGACCTTCCAGAAGCGCTAAATAAGGTCAATTCTCATGCTCCCAAAGTAACCGGCCTGTTGTTGTCAAACCTTCTATATGCCGATGACGTGGTCCTTCTGAGCAAAACGAAGGTCGGAATGCAAAGGCTCCTGGACGCCACTCTTGAATATTCAAACAAGAACGAGCCTGTGATCAACAACAAGAAGACCAAAATCCTGGCGGTTTGTCCAGGGAAAGCCAAGACACTGTCCTGGACCCTGAATAAGGAAAGCATCGTCGAATCCAACTCCCACAAGTACCTTGGAGTCATATACAATAATAATGACAAATACAAATCCCACTTAGAAGAACAAAAAAGGGAGGGTGCTGCACTTGCTTTTGCAATTGGCTCAATCCAAAAGAAACTACAAGGTCCAACTCTTGCACCTACATTACAGGTCGCGCAGGCGAAAATCATCCCTACCCTAACCTATGGCAGCGAAGTCCTCAAAGGACTAGACAGCTGCCAACTGGATAAAATAATTTCAAAGATCTACAGATCAGTTTTCAAGTTACCAACCCAAACATCACCGGCACAAATCAGGTTGGAACTTGGAATCTGCCAGCAACCACTTGCCAGAGCTATGTCTTTTTTCGTGTGCTGTCACAAACTAAGGTCACCTAAGGAGGGAAGTCTAGGCAACCACCTGTGGGCCAGTCTCGACACAAACACATGGCGAGCAGGTCACAACTATTTGGTAAAAGGCTTACCAACTTTAGGCCTAAACGATCTCTAGAGCATGCACATAAGCCAGAAGGAATTCAAACGGCTAGCGAAAACAAGCACAAAACAAATTTCAATAGTGGAAGACAAGGCTCGCCTAGCCAAAAGAAGTCACGGGTGGCTGACGCTGCAATCTTACGCCTCGTTGATCCCACAGCAGTACCTAACTGTACCCTTTACTGCACGTACAAAACTAAGTTTCTTAAAATGGAGACTGGGTGTCATTAACTTGTTGGTTCATTTGCCAAAATGGAAAAGAGAGCATGGACGAGATCTCTGCCGACTTTGTGGGGATCATAAAGAAGACATTATACACATCATATGTCTATGCCCAAAATTACTGACTAAAAGACGGACCCTCCTTAAGCACCACTGGAACACAAAAAAGATTAGAACTTGTAGAGCAGCAGTCTTGGCCTGCTTTGATCCTAAGAACATCAAATTAAACTGTGCCCTAGTAAGGTTCATGGCCCACGCAGAAAAAAAACTCTGTGAGGGACCCCCAGTCAGCGATCCTCCGTCGGCATAACGTTTTGGCAGGCTCCACCCGACATCCCTACTTTTACCGGACTAAATTAGTTCTATTTTAAATGACTTTTTGATATTTTAATTTTGTACTTGCAATGGTTTTTTTAATCACGCAATAAAATTATTATTTATCTAAAAAAAAAGAATAAAGGAACAGTAATGGTGCTAATCTAGAATTGAGTGTACATTGTCCTCCTGCATACATTAATCAGAACTTTCCTTGTCCTCCTGCCCAAGTTCAAAGCACTTTTAACTTCCAAACTCACAGTATTGCAAAGCACTTCAATTTACTACCTGCAGATCAGTCCAACTACAAGGCCTTCCCCTACCATCTGACTGTTTCCTTACTGTTATCCATTCACCATCCTTAACCCCTTCGCTGCTAGGCCTTTTCCTCCCCTGTGCTAAGCCTTTTTTTGGCTATTTGGGGTAGTGTGCGCTTAGGCCCCTGTAACATTTTGACCACATAAGGTATCCACGCCAAATTTGCGTCCTTTTCTTTCAACATCATGAGGATTCTAAAGGTACCCAGGGTTTGTGGATTCCCCTCGAGGGGTCCCAGAAATTAGCCAAAATAAAGCAAAATTTTTGGATTTTTGGGGAAAAATGAGAAAAAGGGCTGCAAATGAAAGTGTCTGGGTTTTTCCCTACAAATGGTATCAAAAAAGGGGTTGTGGGGCTGAAATCACAATTTTCCCAGATTTTAGGGAATGACAGACTTTTGTCAGCAAACCAACATTTTTTACACATTTTTGTCATTTTTCTGGGACATAGCCTATTTCTGCTATTTTTTGTGCTTTCAACCTCCTTCCAGTTAATGATAGAAATGGGTATGAAAGCAATAATGGATCCTGGACAGCTATACATTTTAGAAAAGCAGAAACAATTCTGAATTCAGCAAGGGGTCATTTGTGTAGATTCTTCAAGATTTTTTTATAGAAACTAACAGTTAAATATAGGAAAAATTTAAAATTAGTTGTAAAAAACAGCCTTTTGTGTCAACATTTTCACCTGTAACTTCTTCTAATTATGGCAGCCCTTTGAAAGCAATATACCGTTACATCCACTGGACCTTTCTAGTTGTGGGGAGATATAGCACTTGTAGGTTCACCAATAACCCGACGAACCCAGAGTCAAAAACTGAGCAGCAGTTTGCAATGGCTTTTTCTTATGTACCAGGTATATAGCAATTATTGTGGGAAAATGTATACATGGAAAAATCAGTATGAAAGACACCTATGTATTTCTAAAATGAGAACAAATTATAGAGTTTAGAAACAGTAGATATTTGCACATTTTCGAAATTGGGAATACTCATACTAGCTTGAGAATTATTGGTCATTTTTCAAAATGACTTCTTTTTTACACGATGTCTTTCATTTGGAAGGCAGAAATGCATGGAAAGTCAATAGGTAATAACAGTTGCTTTACAAATCTGAATTACCCTAAGTCTCCCGATAAAAATTGTTCCTCACTTGTGTGGGTCCTCCTAGTGCCCGCGACAGGAAACAGTGCAAAAAGCAACATGGACACACCTCAATTTCGCAGTGAAAAATGACCCTTTTTTGGCAAAGTGCCTAGCTGTTGTTGTTTTACTTTATTTTAGATATAAAAATATCTATTAAAAGATCACCTCAAAGTTACACAGCAAAACATTTTAAAAACAGAACCTTAGCATAAAAACAGTAATTAATAGAACTTCAAAACACAGTAAAAAACTTCACCAGTCTATCAATGGAAAAGGACTTAATGTGCAAAGTGCAATGACCGGTATAACATTTAAAGTGCATTTAGAATCAAGTCTTTGGCAAGGACCATGATTACTGACAATGGACCATAAAGTGACAGCCAATTGTACAAAGCAACAGTCCAATAAAAAGGTATAAAAAGCATTTGAGAAATCACAAAATAGAATGAAAAAGCATAAAAGTGAACCGGCCCGTAACTACTTAAGAGAGCGGTAAGCATTTCGTATGAAAATTGTAAAAGCAATGTTTAGACCTATGTTTTCTGGCATTAATGCTGCAATAATTGCTTGTCTGCACGTTCGGATTCCCAGCCTGTTCCACTCAATTTTCAATTTATATCTACGTTGTGACATAAAAGATGGGCAAAGACAGACTATATGCTCCATGGTTTCGGGAGACAAGCCGCACCCCCTGCAGATTACGTCCTCTGACGGACGGCGCCAGACGGGAAGATCTTTTAGAAATTGCCATTCACCTAGTCTGGCGGCCATAAAGCTAGTTTTTAGGTGCAAGGAGTAGGTGCAGGATAGGTAAGAAGCGGGAGCTAACCGACCATATGAGGACATTGTAGCCCAGGCGTGTCTGCGTTTGGCAAATTGGGCTTTATCAATAATCAGGGACCTCATGCGAATACAGTTCTTAATGCTAGTTTTAAATGCTGATTTACTAGGGTTGAGGTCCCATAATGCACCAGCAGACATTTCACGGATCGAATCCTTAAAAAGGCGGCTGTAAGGGCCGCTTCGATTTGTCTGGGAAATATCCAGCCAAATTAAGGACTCCAATGATCCTGGCTTTGCCTGTCTCAGTTTGTGGCACAGGTTTAGATACAGACCAGTGGCTGAAATTTCATAATTTAATAGACCGAATTCTAGTCTGATCTGAGCAGCAGAAGCTGATTTGGGCAAGTGGAGGATTTTTTTGTAAAGTTTTGTCACGTGTTGGTTAAAAGAGGAATTTAGTTTCCCCCTAAAAATCTCAGCGCCAGAAGTCAAAGTGGGCCCAATTTTTGCTCTCATGACTTCCAGTAATGGGGACAGGCTTGGGCCAGACAGATTTCTTGAGAGCTTACAGAAGCTTACCTGAAGGTTCATGGCTTTTACTGAGATAACATTACGTTGTTGGTTAAAGTTACCCCTGGGGTCAAAAGTGACCCCAAGATATTTGTAGGTGTTTCCTATGCTGAGGCTAGAGTTGTTAAACAGCCAACCACCCCCACGGTATAGCTTTCTACCAAAAGTGACAACCTGGGTTTTCTTTAGATTTGACCTCCAACCCATTCGTGGTTGTATAGACTTCCAGTCTGTTTAATAGCCTTTGCAGCCCTACCCGTGTCAAGCTAAAAAGGACCAAGTCGTCAGCATACAAAAGGTTGCTTATCGGGACGCCTCCCATCTTGGGCGGGTGACTGTTCGTTTCTTCAAGGAAGGATGGCAGATCTGCAATGAACAGATTGAAGAGAAGGGGGGCCAACACGCATCCCTGTTTGACTCCTCTAGTTGTCATAATTTTCCGAGAGAGATGCGTGCCGGTCCCCAACTTCACTTGTACCCACGTGCCCGAATGAAGTTGGATGATCGCGTCCAGGAGCTTATCTGGGATCCCCCATTTTTTTAGCTTCTCCCATAGAGCTGCCCTTGGTACCCGATCAAATGCAGCTTTAAAATCTATAAAGCAACAAAAAACCATGCTAGATGTGACTAATGCATTGTTGACAATGATAGACAATGATAGTAAGTTGGTCATGGTACCGGAGGAGGTAGTGAAGCCAGTTTGGTTCAGTGGAATCAGATTATTCTGCTCTACCCAATCTCTCAGTTCCCCCAATAATGTTCCTGCAAAGAACTTAGCTTCGATGTCTAACAAGGCTATTAGTCTATAATTGTTTGGGGATGCATGAGAGCCGGACTTGTAAATCGGGTGGATTATTGCCCCTCGCCATGAGTCCGGGATGGTTGAACTTGTCAGTACATAGTTGAAAAGATTGGATAGATATCTCGACCATAAATCAATGTTTGTTTTAAACAAGGACTGTGGTAGGCCGTTTGGACCGGGAGCGCCGTCGGATCTTGCTTTTACAAGAACTTTGGTGACCATTTCTTGCGTGACTTGCAGATCTTCACTTCGTATATCTGGACGGACCATCGAGCTGCTCCTGATCGATTGTGGAAGAAGTGACAGTTGTTTAGGAACAGATAAGATTGTAGACACAGAGACCTCTGAGGCCCTGAAATGGTCAGTCAGATAGGCAGACCAGGTCGCTTCTGTGATGTTTGCTGATCCAGATCTGGAGGAGCTACCATTTAGTTGGTTGATTAAGGCCCAGAATCTTTTAGAGTTACAGCTTTTGCTCTCCCATAGAAGTTTGCACCAAAATTGGGTTAGATGGCGTTGTTTATCAGATTGGATTGCGACCCTGAATAATTTTTGGATTGCTTTGAGCCCATTCGAAAGTTCATTATTTCCTGGGGATGACTTAAGAGATCGCAGTGCTTTGTCTCTAGATTTCTTCAGTGCCTTAGTGTGACTGGAGATTTGGAACTTGCGGCTAACGAGGGCCTTGTGGGCGTGATGGCTAGCAGGAAAGCAAGTTGTCAGTTGGGAGCAGAAAGATGACCACGCACCCGTGGAAAAGACCGCTGCGGAGGTGCTTCCTGTGATAAATACCAAACAAGCTTCCATAATGTTAGGACTTATATCGTCATTCCATTTTAGCCGTTTTAGGTTTTCGGTGTATATTCCTGGGCATGTCGTTGAGGCAAGTTTATGAAAGTCTGGCTGAATATTAAGGGTAACAACTTGGGGACGGTGATCACTACCTGAACGGGGCAGAATACTGTAGTTGGTCAAATGATGGAACAGCGCTGAATTGCAGATGGTGTAATCTAAATAGGAGCGTTTGCGCCCATTTGACCAGGACCAGTTGGGGGGAGTATCATTCGCAGATCTCCCATTCATTACCAGGAAACCAATACTTAAAAATTGCAGCACACAGAGCTCACCGAGGCCACAATAGGCTTGGTGTGGGGGTTTGGACTGGGCCTTGAATTCCGGAGTTGTTAATGGAAACAGCCCTTCGTAATCGGTGGAATTACCCTGGAAAAAGTTGGTGTTAAAATCTCCAGTAATTAGGTAGTCAAAGTTGGGATAATCCACCACCAGGTCACACACAATTTTCATTAGACGCCTTAAGTGGGCCTTCTTTGAACGGGTGTTAGGGTTGATATAAACATTAAGAAGAAAAAGAGAACGCTGGTTATTCCATGCACTGATTTTAACACCAAGTAACCTGTCTTCGTCAAAGGTCAGTGTCTCAATCGGGCCTTTTAGGTTATTTGAAACATATATCGACAGACCACCTTTGGGATGGCCAAAAAGACAGGATCTAATTGCCGGTTTCCAGAATTCCATGAAACCTATAACTGGGCTAGATTGAGAAGCCCAGGTTTCTTGAAGTGCAATTAAGTCATGACCAAAGATGAAAGAATGGATCTCTGAGTTAGTAAGTTTCTGAGAAAGACCACTAATATTCCATGAACATAGGGAGAGCAAAGACTGTGACTGCGGAAACGGAGTGGTTGAGGAGGGATGTAGGGGGAATCCTGATTGAGCCTGGGCTATCGGATGCTCATCACGTGGTCAATCTAATGTATTGCGAGACAAAGTGGCTGGAAGCCAGCCCCAATCAGAAGTTTTATCAAAGTTCAGGGGATTAGACCGTCCATCTTCGGTCGATTGAAGTGATCCTAAGGCATTTTTGAGGATTGAATATGGCCTATTTTTCTCCCCACTTAGCAAAGTAGGGGGTTGTTGAGTTAACACTGTGGGGTATCCAGGCGTGGAATAGGGGTAGATTTTGATGCCCCATTTCCGAAATAGGGGCTTTTGATCTAAGAATAGATGTACCCAAGTGATAGACTTAAGGGACACCACGGTTACCTCAGAGGGTTGGGAACCCCTTGGGGGGAGAAATTCGATTGACTCGATGTCGTCCGAAGACAAGGCCTCAAAACCCGGAACGCAGTTGACTAATTTAATTATATTTGATCTGTTGAGTATATCCTGCCGACCTTTTGATTTGTATTCGGGGGCAAGGAGAATTTTTAGAGAATGTGTGTCTCTAATATCAGTGTCGGAAGTCCGGGATGAATTAGACTGTGAGAGATTAGCACTTGGAGTATCTGGGTGTGGTCTCTGAAGGGGCCGGTGAAGGGCCCGTGTGTCTTGCCCGGATGACCGAGAATCTTTTAATAAAGTTGATATATTATTGAAGATTGTTTTATGAATTATGGGACTACGTCGGGATGCAGTTGACAACGCAGCCACTTGAGGTTGAAATGATGTAGATAATGGCCTCATTGTAGTTATCTCAGTGGAACTGCCTCTTGGTTCGTTTGTGGCCGGCTGAGATTCTGAAGGCCCATTTTCCGGTGGAGCAGGACTTAGCTCAAGACTGCTCAAAGGAATCTGTTGGTTAGTGGTTGTGATTATGTCAGCCTTGTACGGGCTTCGAGACGAACTTACTGGTGATGCTAAAGGTAGTGAAGTGTTAGGGATGTTTTTGTTAGTAGCGATTGAAAACAACGGAAATAATTTAGGAAGGTCAGCTTTGCTGTTAAGTCTTGATTTATTCCGTTGTTTTCGTTGACGCTTGCGCTCTCTCTTACTACAAGGAGCTGTAGTTTTTGAAACATAGCTCTGCCGGCACCTAGGGAAGCCTAGCAAACCTATACATTTTTTAAAACTAGGCACCCAGGGGAATCTAGGATGGGGTGACTTGACTGCCTCCCACCAGGTTCTGTTACCCAGAATCCCTTGCAAACCTAAAAAATTGTCCAAAAAAACACATTTTCCCCACATTTCTGTGGTGGAAAGTTCTGGAATCTGTGTGGATCCACAGATTTCCACCCACCCCGCATTCCCCAAAGTCTTCCGCGAAAAATGGTACCTTACTTGTGTGGGTCGGCCTAGTGCCCGCGACAGCAAACGGTGCAAAACGCAATGTGGACACACCTCAATTTCGCAGTGAAAAATGACCTTTTTTTGGCAAAGTGCCTAGCTGTAGTTTTTGAACCATAGCTCTGCCGTCACCTAGGGAAACCTAGCAAACCTATACATTTTTTAAAACTAGACACCCAGGGGAATCCAGGATGGGGTGACTTGACTGCCTCCCACCAGGACATGTTACCCAGAATCCCTTGCAAACCTAAAAAAGTGTAAAAAAAAACACATTTTGCCTACATTTCTGTGGTGGAAAGTTCTGGAAACCATATGGATCCACAAATATCCACTGACCCCGCGTTCCCCAAAGTCTTCCGAGAAAAATGGTACCTCACTTGTGTGGGTCGGCTTAGTGCCCGCGACAGGAAACGGCGCAAAACGCAATGTGGATACACCTCAATTTCGCAGTGAAAAATTACCCTTTTTTGGCAAAGTGCCTAGCTGTAGTTTTTTAACCCTACCGCTGCCGGTACCTAGGGAAACCTACCAAACCCACACATTTCTGAAAACTAGGCACCCAGGGGATTCCAGAGAGGTATGGCTTGTGTGCCCCCACCCTAATTCAAATTTGCCTAAAAAAATCCCTGGTGACTAGTGGGCTTTTTGCCCCCCCGGGGGTGCAGATTGGGGGCTAATGCACCCATCTGCCCCCGGGGGGGGGGGGGGAAAGCCTACTAGACGCAAGGGATTTTTTTGTGCACATTTTAAATAGAGTGGGGGTTGCCAAAAACGGGCATGCCAATGCCCCCACCCTATTAAAAAAATTCCCCAAAAAATCCCTGGCGTCTAGTGGGCTTTTTACCCCCCCCCCCCGGAGCGGCAGATTGGGGGCTACTGCCCCATCTGCTCCCCAGGGGGGCAGGAAGGCTGCAATTTTTGTGGGTGAAGGTGTGGGGGCATGGGCATGCCTGTTTTGGGCATCCCCCACCCTAATTCAAATTTGCCCCAAAAAAATCCCTGGCAACTAGTGGGCTTTTTGACCCCCCTGGGGTGCAGATAGGGGCTAATGCCCCCATCTTCACCCCAGTGGGGGCAGAAAGCCTACTAGACACCAGGGAGTTTTTGAGCAAATTTTAATTAGGGTGGGCATGCCAATGTCTCCACCCTAATAAAAATTTCCCCAAAAAAATCCCTGGCGTCTAGTGGGCCTTTTGCCCCCCTGGGGGAGCAGATTGGGGGCTACTGTCCCATCTGCCCCCTGGGGGGCAAGAAGGCTGTCATTTTTGTGGGGGAGGGGGTGGGGGCATGGCCATGCCCAGTTTGGGCTGCCCCACTCTAATTCAAATTTGCCACCAAAAAAACCCTGGCGTCTAGAGGGCTTTTTGCCCCCCCGGTGGGGCAGATAGGGGCCCCCATCTGCCCCCCAGGGGGGGCTGAAAGTCCACTAGACGCTAGGGTTTTTTTGGGGGGCAAATTTGAATTAGGGTGGGGGCTGCCCAAAACGGGCATGCCAATGCCCCCACCCTAATTAAAATTTGCCCAAAAAATCCCTGGCATCTACTGGGCTTTTTGCCCCCCCGGGGGGCAGATTGGGGGCTAATGCCCCCATCTGCCCCCCAGGGGGGGCCGGAAGGCTGTAATTGTGGCAGGGGTGGGGGCATTGGTGTCCCCGTTTCGGGCAGCCCCCACCCTAAAGAAAATGGTGCAAAAAAAGAAATCCCTGGCATCTAGTGGGCTTCTTGCCCTCCTGGGGGGGCAGAAAGACTGGCATTTCTCAGGGGTGAATTGCCATGCCCTTTTTGGGCAGCCCCCACCCCAACGTCAATAAAAAAAATAATCCCTGGTTTCTAGTGGGCTTTCTGCCCCCCGGGAGCAGATTGGGGGCTGCTGCCCCCATCTGCCCCCTGGGGGGGGGGGGGCAGAAAGACTGAGATTTCCCTCGGGGGGTATTGCCATGCCCTTTTTTGGGCAGCCCAACGTCAATAAAAAAAGAAAAATCCCTGGTTTCTAGTGGGCTTTCTGCCCCCCCCGGGGGCAGAAAGACTCTAATTGTG
Source organism: Triturus cristatus (assembly GCF_964204655.1). Lineage (NCBI taxonomy): Eukaryota > Metazoa > Chordata > Amphibia > Caudata > Salamandridae > Triturus > Triturus cristatus. The sequence goes on along the minus strand of NC_140587.1, from coordinate 1,006,872,344 downwards.
CATGGGGGGTGGGGGCTATGGCGTTCCCATATTGGGCAGCCCCACCACTATTTTACAGCAATAAATAAAATCCCTGGCTTCTAGTGGGCTTCCTGCCCCCCGGGGGGGTGCAGATTGGGGGCTACTGACCCATCTGCCCCCCGGGGGGGCAGAAAGACTGAATGTGGCTACAAAAACATGGGGGAGCAAAGTCCCTTGTCCAAGGGGCCGCTCACCCCTCCCTGGTGCTAGTGGGTGGATCCCTGCTTGGGGATCACCCTCTTGGGGTGATCTGCAAGCAGGGATCCACTAGCGAAGTGTACCATTGGAAAGGGGAGATTCTCCCCTTTCCAACGATACCTCTCCCAAGTGTTTAGGTGCTCGGGGGGCTGAGATAGCCCCACGAGCAATGAAACACTGAAACGGAAACTAAGTTTCAGTTTAGTTTTTGTTTTAATGCGATCGTGCGCCATGCCCGCGATCGTCATTTCAACAAAATCTAAAAATAGGCCTGGGGAGGTTGGGGGAGCTCTTCCCCACTACCCCAGGCACAAAAAAATGGGAAATCCCTCTGCTGCCTGCAGCAGAGGGATTCCCTGAGTATGTGCTCATGACGGAATGGTTCCGTCATGAGCACAGCAGCACTTGTGCTCATGACGGAACCATTCCGTCATGAGCACTGAAAGGGTTAACGAAACTACTACTAAACAACACCATGCGCCTGAGCCCTTCTTTCCAATTGGTATAACTAGCATTTCTCGTGGTTCTTTCTCAGTTTCTCAAAAAACTTACATAGTCCTTCCCTCGCCTACATTTGACAAACCACCATGAGCATAAATTAGTCACAGGTTTTTGCCCCTTAATAATGCAAGTGGTGTCCTCCTTGTAACATAGAGAGGTAATTTCGTATTTTAACAAAGAAACCTGCAAAGTATTGTGTCATGTAAAAAGCAACATAATAGAAAGTGAAAAGACTCCTGCAAGCCATGGGTCAATCTTTCAGCTTGTGCGTTAGCCTTTGGGTGATATAAAGCCATTATCTTATATTTAATCTCTATCTGCTCCAGAACATTCTGCAACATATCTGATGTGAATTAAACACAATTATTATATTTTACCTCTTTTGTTACAGCCTCTTTAAAATGATTATTCGTACACACACTCTAAAGAGCCTTAATTGTCACACTACTATTCTCACCACTAGCTGCTTACAAAAAATAATGATTTTTTATGGAAACTAAACCTGTTAAGGTCCTTGGTAAATTTCCACAAAAGAATCTGGCATAATACATAGTTTAGCTTATTTGTCACTTTTACTGCAAACTACAATCACAAATTATCCAGTCAATCTCCAAACCAGTTCCTGGTCACCATAAAATGTTCATTGACTCTGTGCCACACCTTCATGACATAACTTGACATATTTAATAACCAAACTTCAAGGATAAAGGATTGCGTGCCTCAAAACTAGCCCTCCACCCTCCAGTGCCAACCACCACATTAAATGGCCTCTTTCAGCAGCATTCTCAAGCCAAATTACACCGTCTATGCCTTATTACCATGTCTTTTGGAGAGTAGAACACAGGATTTATAGCTGCTGGCATCCACACAAATTTCTGAAACTCTGACAGATTTGATATAGAATTTAAGATTAATACAAAACTACTAAACAACAGAATAGATCTGGATGCCAAGGGTTTAAAAGTCCATTACAACACAACCATGACTGAAGTAGGTGACGATATCACCCCACTCATATAAAGCAGACAGAAGAACCCTTCCTCTTTGCATTACTTCTCAAAAGAACTACATAAAGAGAGGAACCTTGTTACAGTATCAGAGCGAATATTGAGCCAAAACCCTTCTACATTGAACCAGGGAACTCGAAGATCCAAACAGAAGGCATACGACTATCACATATTTGAGGCTGAACTATTAATTATCAAATATTGTCATACGGCTTATACTTTCCCAAGTAACACTGCACATTTGTTAGACAACATAACAATCAGAACTGTGCAAGACTGATTGCCTGCACACCATCTGGATATGTTGGCTAAAGTCCTGCTAGCTCACTGTGCACCATCTGCACCCCTAACCTTACATGGTAACAAATGAATGTACCACTTCAAAACATGACAACCCTAACCCCCCAAGGAAATCATGGTAACAGATCTAAACCAATTTCGCGTAGGTACTCATGCATCTCCAAAGAGATACACAAGAAATATACAGTAAAATCTTTCAATATATATTGAAGCATTGCAATTCCTGTGTAAAACACTTGCACTGTGATATTTATTAGAAGGAAACATAATAATATGATTAGCATTATGAGAAAGGTGAAAAAGATGAGCAGTTCAACCATTTTGCTCATTACAGAGAATATATGCTTGCATACAATTACTGTAATATATTGCACTCCTCCCTAGCACAATCTAACCTATCATGTCTAGGGTGAGTGAATCTGCCAAATCCTGTGGGGTAATCTAACTCCCCGTTACCTGTGGGTTAGTGTCATCAAGCTGCCATGTCTTGGTGTAGAGCTAGACAGCATCCTTTGCATGAGGTAAACAGGAATAAGCTGATCTGGAATTCTGGCATGGATCGACCCCTCAGTGCCAGCGAAATGCTGCTCTGTCTAAACAAAGGCCTGATGTCATATATATATAATATAACATCCTTCAAATTACCATGCAGAAGCCCCAACCAGGCCGCTATTGTTTATTCTTTTGTAATAGCTCTGTCGTCGGGCAGCCAAAACAAATAACAACATCATGTGTGATGAGCCTAGACCTTGTACAAACTGTTCAAGGTGTTCTGATTGAGGGCCTTCAAAGTGGTAGTGTGAGCAAAACTGAGTTTGAAGAATATTATCCTGTATGTGGGCGCAAATTAATGTGTGTCCAATGTCATTGTGTTTAGAGAGAGAAGGCAACTTAAGAACATGAGCATGTATAATGGCATTTCTTAACTGTACCCACCTGACAATAGGAAATTAACATGGCCAAAAACCACCCCAAGAAACTCCTTGAAATCGTGAAAAACACTCTAATCCCCTTCTCTCAAATGATATCAAGGAATCCAGAGAAAACTGTGAAAAATTATTAACCTTCTTCCAAGTAAAAAAAAAGAAATGTAGAGCTTTACCTAATCGATGGCACTTCTGGGTTACCCCGCCAACTTAACCAGTATATCCTCTGAGGTCTGGTGTTAAGCAGACAAATTTGTCATGTACATCACATAGCTAAGATTATTCTCTCATTTATCAGATTTAATGCCAGCAAAGTCTATCCCTATTCCATGCTTAACAACTTTTTGTCAACTTGTCCCTGAAACATGGCATAGTGCCATACATCTTAAAAACCAGCAAAGGCACTCCATCGCTGAAAAAATGGGGAAAAGATCCAGCAGACATGAATAATATTTGGCCTATGCCAACTTTCCTTTTCTACCCATAGTTCTAGAAAGCTGTGCTGAAACTCAGCTAAAGCTTTTCATCAAGGGTGAGGCTGCTTTGCTGAAGATTGTGGACAATTCTGCCACATCCTGGATAAAAGTGAATCTTATGTTCTTATTCTATTTGATTTATCATAAGTTTTTGATACAGTCATCCACACCACTTACTTAAGAATCATGGAACTATGAATGGAATCATAGCTCCAAGCTAGTTCAAGTCATTTCTGATGCACGACTATAGCAAATAAAGTAACCACCATCGTTTCAAACTCATAACCCCATCACCAGGGAGTACACCAAGGATACATTTTTCCCTGATACTTATCAATATATATATATATATATCTATATATATATATCACCTACTGGCAGTCGCCAGTAGGTAGTTATAGTTAGGACCTATTTTCCATAGGAAATCCGCAACATTCTATTTAGAATAACGTTGGTGTTGATCAATGAATCTTCGCGAAATTTTCCAAACTTTTGGCCAGCTCTGGTCCGCTCCTATCCTGAAAATTTCACAGTGATTCGTCAAGCGGGGGCCGAGAAAAAAGGGGATCCCAAAACATGTTTTCCCCATGCATTTTCCCATAGGACCTGTTGACGCAGCTACAGCCCGAAGTGCTGAACGGAATTGCACCAAATTTAGCAAAGAGGTAGTCCTCAGTTCAGATTCATACCTTTTGCTTAAATGGTGTAAATCCGTTCAGTAGTTCCTGAGAAAATCAAAAGTAAAATCACATATATATCTGGGCGGAGCCTAACCACACATCTCATCGTGAGATCTGATTGGATGTCAGCACTTCATCCAAGAAGTGGTGGCAGCCATCTTGGGACCAATATACATGATAGCACCTCATTAAAAAGCATTGAAGTTAATAGAAGGTTTTAAGACTTTAGTTACATTATAAATCATTTGTTGATGGTACCATACTCAATTTAGGAATTTTGGTGTGTTCTAAGGTGATTTTACCATGTGAAAAAGCTGCTGTGATATCATGAATCATGTTTGAGAGAAAACTATTTTCTCATGCTTTTCTCACAGAGGTTTGGAAGGTGATATATAAGCTAAACCGAGAGCATATTTTCTGTAAATTCACATTATCTTTCTCAGTCATGTGAGAATGAAGTCTGACATTCTCAGTAAAACATGTACATCCAACAAGGGCAGAGACTGTCAGTTGATTCCTTTGTGTTCTACTGCAGCTTCCCAGAGTGTTCTAAAGAACAACTAGAGCGTTAACAGTCCTACTTCTGACAAACGTATGGCACACCTGAAGCCATCTTGGTTGGAATAAAGAGGTAACTCTCAAAACATTTAATTTAAAAAGGAACAAAATGAGGGGGTTCATTTTGCCATAGAAAGTATGATTAGTGCTGCAGAAAGAAAAATTAGGGCACATTTTGAGTGACTTCTCAAATCCTCTTCTATTTCATAAAAACATTCTGTCATGCAGACTGAAACATGCACTTTCAATACCAGCAGCAGACTTCCCTGGTGAGCAGTAGTTTTACTACAGTGCTCTAATAAGCAACTAGAGTGCTAACATTCTGAACTTATGGCAAATGTGTGACACATCTGAATGCCTTCTTGATGGAATCAAAGTAAAAAAACTGAAAGTATTTCCTACTGAGGAGACTGTAGTAAATGAGGAAATTATGAAACATCATAACAATTAAGACTCCCAAAATGGCAACCAGAGACAAAAGAGCCCAAATGTAGGCCAAATATCACCCAGATGTAGCCCAAGTATAGCCCAATGACAGAATGTCCCAGAGTGTTCTAACGAAAAACTAGAGTGCTAACAGTCTTACTTATGACAAAAGTATGGCACACCTGAAGCCATCTTGATTGGAATAAAGTGGTAACACTTAAAACATTTAATTTACAAAGGAACAAAAAGAGGCGGTTCATTTTGCCATAGAAATTATGATTAGTGCTGCAGAAAGAAAAATTAGGGCACATTTTGACTTCTCAAATCCTCTTCTGTTTCATAAAAAAATTGTGACATGCAGACTGAAACATGCACTTTGAATACCAGCAGCAGACTTCCCTGGTGAGCAGTAGCTTTACTACAGTGATCTAATGAGCAACTAGAGTGCTCACATTCAGAATGTATGGCAAATGTGTGACATATCTGAATACCTTCTTGATGGAATCAAATTAAAAATCTGAAAGCATTTCCTAGTGAGGAGACTGCAGTAAATGAGGAAATTAGGAAACTTCATAACAAAGAAATCTCCCAAGATGGCCACAAGAGACAAAAGAGCCCAAATGCAGCACAAATATCACCCAGATGTAGCTCACATGTAACCCAATGACAGAAGTGTGCAAAACACTTATTTTTGTGTATTTGCAGTTTTATATAGTGCAGACTTGTCAGGTATTGGAGTGCTTTACATGAGCATTGGTTACATCACACAAGATCAAATTCATTTTGGTTGTAGACATGGGGAGATTAAGTGATTTGATCAGAATCACAGAATGTTGAGCTGAAGCAGATACTCCAACCTGGTTCCCCAGTTGCAAAGTCTGAAGCTCTGGAAGTAACACCACATCCTCTCCCCTAGGTGCAACATTTAATCAAGTGGTCAACTGGATAAAAAAACATAAAGATTACAAATAATTTAAAAGTTCTTTGTCGCTATGTGAAAACTCTGAAAATATGTCCTCATTTTAGTTTTAGAGCACTAACCATAATTTTGATGCAAATAAGACCCTCTCATATATGTAATTTCTAAAGGAAATACTCTAGGTATTACAGTTTTGATTACATCAAGATGACGTCAGGCATTCCACACTTTTGTAATAAATATAGAATGTTAGCAATCTAGTTGTTCATTTGGATACTGTTGAGAGGCAGAGGCCAGGGGCACGGACCCTGAAAATTGAAGTCAGGTAGGAGAGTGCAGCAATTTGACCACACTGGGCAGGCAGGAAGGGCAGTGGCAGCACAACAGACTATGGAGGGCAGTGGAAAGGGGGGCAGGGGCAACAAACCAACAATACAGGACTGGCAAGAGAGGCTGTGGCAATATAATAGACCATTGTGGGCAGAAGGAAGAGGCAGTGGTAGTACAACCATACATGCCAACAGACCCATTTCAGCCAGGAAACGTCCAATGTTTTTAAGCTCAAATGGGCTTTATTTGATCTGTCTCCTGTCTACAATCTCCTCTTTTTCAATGTAACTCAAAGGGGAAAATCAATACCCCAGTTTTTTTTCAAAATCTCCCTCTTACCAAGTTCAAAATATTCGCAAGTATGGTACATTGGATCATAGTAGGCAGGAGGAATTGGGGTAGGGACATGGACTCGGATAACAGAGGACAGGAGGGACATGGAGAGGTGCACCAAACTGACCCTACAGGGCAGGCATCAGGGTTTGCAGCAGCACAATACACCACACAGCGCATGCGGGACGGGAGTGCAGCACAACAATCCATAGAAAGCAATAGGGAGGGGACAGGACCATGCACATGGACAACAGAGAACAGAGGGGAAAGAGGCAATGGTAGCTAGCTGACTATAATGGACAGACAGGAGAGAAAGCTGCAGCATAACAGATCATAAAGGGCAGGAGGGACGGATCAGGGGCATTACAATGGAACAGACAAGCCAGGAGGGAGGGAATAGGGGTCTGCACATGGAAACAGAGGGCTGGGGGCAAGGGGGCAAGGGGGCAAGGCAGGAGCAGCAAGATGACCATGGAGGTCAGGCAGGATGGGCACTAGAAACAAGACACACCATGGAGAGCAACAATGAGACTATGATGGCATACACACAGACCATGGAGGGAAGGTGGGAGGGGGTCAGGGGCTGCTAGCTGACCACACAGGGAAGGTTGGAGGGGCCATGGCAGCACAGAAGGCCATGCATGGCAAGCGGGAGGGTTAGTGGCAGCACAATGGCTATGATGGGCATTAAGGAGGGTGCAGGGGCATGCACAAAGGACCATGAAGGATAGAAGGGAGGGTCAGGACCTGGGCACAGACAAGAGAGTTCAGGGGAAGGGGCCTCACAACAGACCGTGCGGGGCAGGCAGGAGGAGCAGTTGCAGCACAACAGACCAGGGAGGGCAGAAGGGTGTGGCAGTAAAATGGACCATGGAGGACAGGAGGAAGGGGATAGGGGCATGGCATGTGGACAGGCAGGGTGGAGGACGGTGACAGGGACAGGTTACAGTCATCTGACAATGCTAGGCAGGTGGGAGGGGAGTGGCAGCTCAACAGAACACTCGGAGTAGATAGGAGTGGCAGGTCCATGGAACATGGTGGGCAAAAAGGATGGAGCAGGGGCATGCACAAAGACATCGGAGGGCAGGGGGAAGGAGAATAGAGGCAGCAAGCTAAGCACAGAGGCTTAGCAGGAGGTCAATGATAGGCCATAGAATTGGGCAATGGAGGGCAGGAGGAGTGGACTGGTACATCATGCTAAATGGAGGGCAGTGGCAGCACATCAGACCATGCATGGCAGGAGGGAGGAGGCTAGTCCATGGATTCAGACAAAAGAGGATAGGGAGGAGGTGGATGGGGCAGAAAGCTAACTGTTCAGAGAAGGTGGGTATTAGGAACTTTATTGTTTTTAAAATCTGTGTCTGTGTGAACTACTTAAAATATGAACAAGTATGCAGCATAATCTCACTTTTATTCAGGAAGAAGAGGATGTTTGTGACTGTGACTCCGGGCTCACTTGGCAGAAACACCCCCTGACCCTCCACCCCCATCGCAAAATGTAATGCCCGTGAAAAGGGTAGGTGGACGCAGTGTTGTATAGTGTTATATAGGACATAGTCCTGAGAGCACGATTGAAAATGAAAACTAGATATAGTATATGGTATAAACTATGCACCAAAAAGTGTGATATAAGATGAACCAGGGCGTGACATATAATATGCAATACATTGTGCGCGAGATAGCACAGGCACTAGCGCATGCTATGCGATATGCGCCTTGGAGTGTAATATGCACAGGGCAGTGTTGTGTATAACCTAACAAGTCTCTAAAGTTGTAATATAAAATATGTGCTGGGGAGTGTAACGTTGCATATGCACTCTGACAAAGATATGGATCCCAGATTGTAATATGTATGGCATAGCGCTGTGCGTTATAACATAGGCATCGAGGAAGGCATGTTAGATGGGGCAATATAACCCGTGCGAAGGCAAGTGTGGCATGACATATTCACGGGGTGGTGTTACAGTGCACATGGGCTAGAGAGTGTCATAGCATACGCACTAGCTGGTGGAATACAACACAGAGGTGTGAGGCACTCGGCGGGCACTGGTGGGTGTAACACAGCATTGGGCTCAGTCAGGAGCATGCTGTGACTCTCAAGTGAGGTTTGTCTCCTTTCCAGAGAGTAAAATAAAAAGTATTACACATCCGGCGGTGGATGTGTGTTTTATTAACCGTGAGGGGGGTTTCTTGCATAGTTTGGTCGAATTTTTGTCGAATCCCCTTTGAATGGCTTGGTGTGCGTGTATATTAAATGTGCCCGTCAATAGCTACCCATGTTTGTATAAATAAACGACAAGGGTGTCTACTTGGAGAGTACCCACAGGCGGGGGCGCCGGGATTAGGCACGGTAGGGCGTCAGACACATCAGAGCTTCACTAGTGGTGTAAATACATTCCATGTGGATTCATTCTATGCATAGTCACCTTTTAATGAATATCACGCAAATCGTCATGGTGATAGGTATATACGGTTTGTCCAGCATGTCCTAGGTGTTTCTATAAATATATATATTTTTTTTAAATAATAAAAAACAAAGGCCGGCCCCGGGGGATGGGGTCCCCGGGGCCATAAGTGGCCTGAGGAGGGGGGCAACGCAGCCCCCTCCTAAAGATTTTTTTTTTAAAAAGGCCATGACCCGGGGGTTGGGGTCCCCGGGCCGATTAAGGCCTTGGGAGGGCCAAACTAATTTTTTTCAACAAAAAAAATTAGGGTGCAGGCCCTGGGGTCCCCAGGGCCAGTAAATTAGAAAAAGAAGGGGGGCCACACAGCCCTCCTTCTTAAAAAAATTAAATAAATAAAAGACCGGCATTCCGCCGGAGGCTACGCCCCTTCATTGCAGCACTCTGCAAACGCACCCCCTGGCCAGTTGTAAGTTGGGGAATTAATTCCCCTTCAATACTGAGGGTCCCTGAGGGCCAACTAGCCAAACAGGTATCTCCAGTATGCACCAGGGAGCTGCGTTGCAGACAGGTGTTCTGAGGCCACGCCCCTTTTTACACCTCTATGCAACGCAGCTCTGTGGCACTTACTGGAGGCACCTAGTGGGCTAGTTTGACCCTAGGGACCCTTAGGATTCAAGGGGACTTAATCTCTCACAGTGGTGAAGGGAGGGGACGGGGCCTGAGGTGACGTGTGCAAACACGCCCTGTGGCGCGTTTTAAGTTGGGGAAATAATTCCCTTTCAATCCTGAGGGACCCTGGGGGCCAACTAGCCCACCAGGTGCTTCCAGTAAGCGCCACTGCTCTGCGTTGCAGAGAGGTGGTGCAGGCCGTGCCCCTTTTTACACCTCTCTGCAATGGCGCTTACTGGACGTACCTAGTGGGCTATTTTGCCCCTAGGGATCCTCAGGATTCAAGGGGACTTAATCTCCCAACTTAAAAAACGGCCACAGGGTGTGTTTACACAGTGGGGAAGGGAGGGGACGGGGCCTGAGGTGACGTGTGCAAACACGCCCTATGGCGCGTTTTAAGTTGGGGAAATAATTCCCCTTCAATCCTGAGGGCCCTTGGGGGCTAACTAGCCCACCAGGTGCTTCCAGTAAGCGCCACTGAGCTGCGTTGCAGAGATGTGGCCCAGGCCGTGCCACTTTTTATACCTCTCTGCAACGCAGCTCTGTGGCACTTACTGGAGGTACCTAGTGGGCTAGTAGGACCCTAGGGACCCTCAGGATTCAAATGAACTTAATCTCCCAACTAAAAACGGCCACAGGGCATGTTTAAACAGTGGTGAAGGGAGGGGACGGGGCCTGAGTTAACGTGTGCAAACAAGCCCTGTGGCGCGTTTTAAGTTGAGGAAATAATTCCCCTTCAATCCTGAGGGACCCTGGGAGCCAACTAGCCCACCAGGTGCTTCCAGTAAGCGCCACTGCGCTGCGTTGCAGAGAGGTGGTCTAGGCCGTGCCCCTTTTTACAGCTCTCTGCAATGGCGATTCCTGGACGTACCTAGTGGGCTATTTTGCCCCTAGGGATCCTCAGGATTCAAGGGGACTTAATCTCCCAACTTAAAAAATGGCCACAGGGCGTGTTTACACAGTGGGGAAGGGTGATTTTGCAACAAGGCTTCTTTCTGCTCTTCTGTTTGTTCTTTCAGCACGTTATCCTTCTTCCTGCACTTTTCTTCGTCTTTGAGGACTTCTGTTGCTTCTTTCTGCATTTCTTTTTTTTCTTTCTGTGTGTTTTTTCTTCTTTCTTCACATGTCATATCTCTGTAGGCATAGTTAGAAATTAGCATTTGAAAAACCTTTGAAATTCACTGAAAAAAACATAGGTTTCAGGCACGTTAGAGTTAGGAATTAGCATTTAAAAAACCTTAAAAATTCACTGAAAAAACCATAGGTTTTAGGGGCGTTATAGTTAGCTGGACTTTTCACTCGTACAAAACCATTGAAATTCCCCCGTTATAGTTAGTTCAGCTAAATATAACTCGCGCACCCGCAATGCATTGCTGATGACGTCACATATTTTATCACTCATGACATGGTCAGTGACATCACTCATGACATCACTCATGACATCATCCTTGTGATAGAGTGGCAGACCTCCTCTCCCCCTAATATACCCTTTGATACACACATTCAAAAATAGAAACTAAAATTTTCAAAACAATGGTCATACCAATATCAGTTACAACAACCTATTCAGTAATTCTAAGATCCACATACACATCCACTCATTCACCAACAGTCCTATACAGTCACTCATACATATACTCACTCATCATATGTACTCATACACCTATACATCCTGTTACACAACGCCACTCATCCATAGAGTTACTCACACACATAGTCACTCTTGCTAATAAAGAATCAAACATCCATTTACTTGCATATACAGTTATACACACACCACCACACTTACTTCTACAGAAACTTACACATACTTAGTCTTTTAAACAATCACTGATAGAAACACATACTTATTCATACAGGAACTCTTTCAATCTCTCACTCTCACATATACTCACTTATATACACCAATAGTCACATATACTAGTTTAAAACATATGTAGTTACTCATAAAGACACTATTGAGACAGTCATTCACTCACTAACACACCCATGCACACACTCATCCACCCATACAGTCCTGCACACATGCTGTCTTCAACACATACAAACAGTGAGTCACTCATTCATGCACCTATGCACTACGTAATACCCCCCACCGAACCAAACAGACACTCAGACACTCATACTGATACTCAAAAAACCAACTGATAACCTATATAGACACTCATGTAGCTACTCACCAAACCATGCAGCCACTTATACACAAAGTGAGAGACTGATACAGATATTTACATATTTAAACATTACTCACTAAGCCATGTATCAACTAAGATACACTTAATCAGTCAGTTATACAATCAATTTTTAAAAAAAATTCATCCATTTAGACACTTATATACCCATTTATTCTTCCCTCGACCTTGAGATATACATATATAAACATATGTAATTTTCAGAAAAACACACATTCACCGGATGATGTCATCAGTGATGTCATCAGTGATGTCATTTGAGATGTCATCAGTGATGTCATGAGTGATGTCACTGACCATGTCATGAGTGATGTAATATGTGACGTCATCAGCAGTGCATTGCGGGCGTGCGAGTTATAGTTAGCTGAACTAACTATAACGGGGGAATTTCAATGGTTTTGTACGAGTGAAAAGTCCAGCTAACTATAACGCCCCTGAAACCTATGTTTTTTTCAGTGAACTTCTAAGGTTTTTTAAATGCTAATTCCTAACTATAACGTGCCTGAAACCTTTTTTTTTCTTCTGTGAATATATATATATATATATATATATTACCTACTTGCGGTCTCCAGTAGGTAGTTATAGTTAGGACCAAGTTTCCATAGGAAGAGCATTTCTTTTGCTTAATTTTGGCGTCGTTTGGTGAATCTTCATGACATTTTGCAAACTAATTCTTTTTTCATATCAGCTCATATGTTGAAAGTTTGGGAGTGATTCGTAAAGGGGGGGTGAAGAAAAAAGGGGGTTCCAAAACATGTTTTCTCCATGCAATTTCCATAGGAAACTTTAGACAAGGCTACAGGTCGAACGGGTGAATGGAATTACCCCAAATTTGGCAGGGAGAAGTGTCTCGGTCTAGAAAGCACGCTTTTGTTTATTTGATGTGAATCCATTTGGAGAAATATCGAAATATACAGATATCGATATTTTGGATTTCTGCCATCTGATTGGCTGAGGCATTACGAGCACAAGCTTGGTGGTTGGCTGCAAACGGTTGCAACTAGGAAGTGTTGGCAGCTATTTTGTGATTCCGTTGAAGCGAGGAAGGGGAAAAAAGGGCAATAAAAGTAGGAAAGAGGAAGGTAGGAACGCTGTGAGCTCTGTGGGGTGGTTAGGGTGTGCTATACATGGAGTGTGAAGCGAAGTATTCATCCTTACCGGTGTGAAAGTGCTGTTTTGCCCAGAGTGAGATGGTGCTGAGGTGAGGTGCCGGTACACTCGGGGGATGAAACCATGAGCTGATTGCTGTAAACTGGTGTGCTCTGGGCACTGTAGCATACTGGGCACTGTAGCATAGCTGTGCAAGTGGTGTTAGTATGGGTTTAGACTATAGCGGAAGTGGGAAGCAAACTACTCACCCCTACCAGTCTGAAGACTCAAATGGAGTGTTTTAGCAAGCAGGAATAAAGAAATAATTGTGAAGAATATAATGCAGAATGTTGCAATGCCACAGAAGACAAAAGGTGAAATCAGGTGTGTTTAAGAAAGTGGCTGTGTGTAATAAAGCAATGGAGTCTGCAAGTTATATAAAAAGTGTCTTTATTTAAGTGCCATAAATGGACCCACTGGTGCAAGAGCTAAGGCATCCAGCTGAGGCAAACTCCAATCGCTTCTGCTGTATTCAAACCTGAGCTCTATCAGTCAATTCCACATTGCATGTTACAGTTCCATGTGACATAAACAATACCTATTAGACATGAATGACTGTAAATTGTATAATGAAAATAAAGGTAGGATACGATTACCATACTGTGTCAACCAGTTCCTAAACAATGCCGTTTTTTTTTACCTTGATCGCCAGCTCGTGACCAGAGGCTGAGGATGAGCTAATTTGTGTGATGGGCTTCGTGGATAACAGGCAGGCAGATAGACGTGTGCACAAAGAATAGACATGGTTTCAAAATGGATGTCGGGTTTAGGCTAATTTAGCTAGTAAATAGCGTATTTGCATAGGCTGGTTAGTCTGGAGACGTAAGGGGCAATAATGAAAACAGAGTTCAAATGCCTAAGCATACTTAGAAAGTTATTATATGAAAATAATTCAATTGAATTGTATTAAAACATTTTATAGGAAAAAGTCAAAAACGTTGGAAAAAATCAATCCAAGAATAAAGTGAATTTCTTACAAGTCTTGGAGATTGCAGTCCGGAAGTTCTTCAGCGGCTTGAGATGCGTAATGTTCCAAGAGGTGATTGTTGCCATCATGTAAGAAAAGCAAAGCAATCCAATTCATGTCCTCGAATGGACAGTAATGTTCCTCGAATGTTGGAGCGGCAATTTGAATTGGCAGGCAATGTGCGATGTTGTCAAAGGTCGCACGTTGCAGGAGATCTTTCGCGGCTGCGCAGAAATCCCATTCCGCCAGGATACCTTTTTGCGTTGCATCCGCCATTGCTCCACTACTCGAACAATCAAGTTCATGGTATTCAAGATACTCCATTCCCTGCTGGATATCGGGAGCGTTTATTGGGATGTTGGCAAGGCATAGATCCATTCGCCAGTCGAATGGGAAAGTTTTGTAATAAAAAGATGGTTGCACGCAGATTGCATATGTGTAAATAAATGTCATGTTGTAGCTGGCTCCCATAATAGATAGAGGCAGGCAGCCAAAAAGTTGTTCCATTTTTTCACGGTATTGAAGTAGCTTCGCGTAGAGGCGTATTCTGTCGGACATGATTGTTACAACAGGGAGCGCAGCCATTTTTTACAAGCAAAAATAGTAGTAGGATGGCCGCAAACAGAGCAAGAATTATGGGCACTGTTCCTGTTATTCCAGAGATGATCGAATGAGTGAAGTTTGGTATTATACCAAAAACAGTTTGAAAGCCTGTGACAAGGCCGGAGGAGACAGTGTTAAAAAAGTCAGATGTGTTGAAAATTGTGTAATAATTCACAAAGTGTAATGAGAGGTTCGTATTTAAAAGGGATTGTATTTTACTTTAAGTTTGTGCTATCTGCAGTCGATAAATTACTTTTGGAGAAGTGAGGGACACTTCTGTTTGAAACAAAAGCGCTTTCAGTTTGCTCAGTTTAATAAAATCTGTTTTCAAAGTAGGTATTGAAGGCCAAGTTGAACTTTGGTGGTTACTTTGTGTGGGTGGGAATAGAGATTGCCACAGGAAGTTACCCAGTTTGAAACAGTAAAGACATACGGTATGCCAGCTCACATTCCGTAGCAGTCCATGTTATTAAGAAGCAGATAACTGCCATTAGAAAGCTGTGTGAATGTTGGTTTGAATGTGGGAGTTGGCGTGCTTTTAAGAAAGCACGCAAGATTGGGGGTTGTAATCTTAGAAGCGTCGTGTAGTTGGACATTCTTGCATAGTAATGAATGACTGCCATTGTGGTCGCACTTTTCACCTGTGAGAAAAACTTCTGTATCCTCTTTAAGACAGCGATATGTAAATGGGAGAAACCACTGCTCGTAAATAAACGCGCTACCTTATATAATCACATATAACATGACAAACAACATGTACACCTAGCAGACACAACAACACTACGTACTGTGGGAACCGTGGCTAGCCATGTACACAAACCAAACATGGCATAGCACCTCTGCCACACAATAAAGAATTCGGGGAGAGATGGGAGCAAAGTATGTGCGAAGGTGGCAAGTGATTCTTGATTATAAAAGTATACAATGCAAAGTGTTGAGGGGATGTGCCGGACAAACTTGAGTATGCAGAGCTCAGACATGTACATGTCAACATACACTGATGGTCTATTGAGTGAAGTGGACGCAACCATGATAGTACAGTCAGTTGGGAAGATTATGAAAACATAGCGTGTAGGTGCCCCTTTTCCCCAAAAAATCTTTAGCGTAGTGGTGGCTCGGTGTACGCAAGGCTAGCGTAGGGCTATGAATAAAAGACACGTTTCTCTGGGTGTGGTTCTCTTCTGGAATGGCGAACATGTCTGTCAGGTCTGCGCAGCTTACACCGTCACGAGGCTGACGCCGTGAGCGAAGGTGGCTGCGTAAATAATGCTCTCAGCCTGCCGGTACCCAGAAACCGTCATGGCCGTAGTGACGGCCATATGCCCAACAGTTCACCTTTCGACACCGCCGTATGTGAAAGACGGCCCACCACATGCCGGCGGAAGCTTTTGGGCCGTGGTCTGCGAGATGGGAAGGCTCCTGAGATCAACGCTGGCTACTGCGACACAGGCTGACAGCGCCCAGCCTGAGGCCCAGCACCGTGGAGTGCTATGTATACTACTAACACAGTAGTCCAACAGGTCCCAACAGTGGAACGGTGTCTTGATCCCACAATGGGCGATGTTAGAACTGCATCTGAGAGTGGAGATGAAGGTACTCCCTTCAACCAGGTGCAAGCAACTCTAGGTCCCAACAGTGGAACGGTGTCTTGATCCCAGAATGGACGATGTCCGATATTACCTGCTGCTTGTTGTTTTTTACAGAACTCCCTCCGTTGAGGTGCATCAGACTCTGTGCTTCTATAGCTAATTGCTGCACATGATCATTGGGCTTGGCTGACTGCAGTCGCTGGAGTACACCGCGGTACAGCAGGTCCGAACAGTGAAACAGGGTCTTAATCCCACAATGGACGATGTTAGAACTGCATCTGAGAGTGGAGATGAAGGTACTGCCTTCGACCAGGTGCAGCCAACTCTAGGTCCCAACAGTGGAACGGTGTCCTGATCCCAGAATGGACGATGTCCAATATTACCTGCTGCTTGGTTTTCACAGAACTCCCTCCGTAGAGGTGCATCAGACTCTGTGCTTCCGTAGCTAACTGCTGCACATGATTATTGGGCTTGGCTGACTGCAGTCGGTGGAGTACACTGCGGTATAGCAGGTCCGAACAGTGAAACAGGGTCTTGATTCTGTGATTAAGGATGTCAGAAGTTAAAGTCTGTGATGATTTGTGTGTACCCCCTCCGATCAGGTGCAACCAACTCCGTGCTTTTGAATCCAACGGCACGTGGCTGTGAGACAATTAATTACCACTGCCCCGGGCCTACTCTGCGGTCAGCAGGGCTCACAATTCAGATCGAGTGGTGATTGTTTAATTACAGATTCCAGTAGGCAACTAACTACAACGTCTATTGAAATATGCAAAATATCCTTTTAAGTATACTTGCTTGAAGAAGTTTTTTTAGAAGAGTTATAGGGTTAGTATAATGACCAAATTCTTCTTGGTAGTGGAAAAGAACAGTGAATGACAGTCTACACTGTGGACAGCAGAGATCACAATTCGAATTGTTTAGATTTATTTATTGCAGAGTTTTTTGTAATTTATGTTGTATTTTATGTAGAGGACGTGAGAAAAAGTATTCATGGATGACTGTACTGACTACTGCCTTCAATTTACACTCAGACAGCAGTGTTCACAATTCAGATCGAGTCTCTATTGTAGATGATGCAGTCCTGTAGGCAAAAGACTTCGCTCCAGTGCGCTCTGTCCGCACCATGCATACGCATCATCGCAGGGTCCGCACACGGTTTTTGTTGCTTCGCGTACTGCAAACAGGACAGCTCAAGTCAACGCCACATGGCTGTGGGCCCTTGCTGACCGCTCTCTGGCCTACACTGCAGACAGCAGTGTTTACAATTCAGATCAAGTCGCTATTTCAGATGAGGCAGTCCTGTAGGCAACAGACATTGCTTCTAGTACGGCCCGCTCACAGCACGGCTCATCGTTGGCTGTGCACATGCTGAATGCTTTTGATGTGGCTATGTGAGTGCACCAGAACTGATGGACCCTTTATGATACAATCTTTTTGTGTATTATTTCAGATCTACTGCCTGTATCTCAGTATTCCACAAGTTATGGTTCTTTTACGATAGAATCTTTTGTGTATTAATCCACATCTAGTGCCCCTACCTTTCTGCAGCACAATCTATTGACCCTTTTATTATTGAATCTCTGTGTGTGATTCAATAATTACTTTTGTAGTTGATGCTAGCCGCAACCATTCACTGAGGACTGGTTTACACTCACCCCACATGCATCCAGCACAGACGTCACTGGATATGTGACCCTGGTAATAAAGGGAAGTCGAGCGCACGTGCCCGTACCCACTTCCACTATTTATCTGTGTACGTGTGTTTATTATCTATGCATGATACTGCCCCTAGGCGTACCACATTACCTTGTGCTGTGGACAGCGTATGCAACCATGTTACCTCTGGCAGTGGGGAAAACTTTGGGTATGTAACTTTTAGGTGCATGGCTATCACAGGTGGAAGGCTACTTTACAGAGCATGAATATTGATGACGATTTTGGTAGCATGTTGTGTGTAGTGTCAGATATGTGTACATAGCAAAAAGTTTTCAAAAAAGCTCTCTAAGCAGAAGAGGAGTCTCTTATCAGACGCTGTAGAGAGAATGACTAAAATGGGTGGGGCCCTCCAACTGTTACAATGGGAAATGTTATGAACCAATCAAATGCTTTTCTTTAAGGTCACATGGCAATCGCGCACCGAGCGCGCAAGGAGGCCGCACCCAACGCGATTTTGAGAAAATATATTTACCATAATATAAGTTTATTACAGTTAGAAATATATAAATGTTTAAAATATTTTAGATTATCGCTTGTTCTCATATACACTTTAAACTTATTTAGATATAGTTTTGAGACAAAAAAATGAGGGAATGGCGTACCCGGTGGGACACCATACGTTTATGACGTAACACAGGGCCTGGCAGCGTGCACTCGTCCCTTACGCAACGCGGAGCGGGCCCGACCCCATATGCACATGACGTAACGCATGGCTTGGTACTGCGTAACCGTTGCATACCAAAGTAGCAGCTGGCGCGACCTCATACATATATGATGTTACGCTGGACGTGGTGCCACAAACCCGTCGGATACGAAATGCACATCATTTATGAGTTTAGCAATATGGCGGATAGAATTCGCGTACTGATGGAGCTTGGTACACTACCGTTTTCTCAACAAAACACAAAAAGATATACATATTTTTTTTGAAGATATAAAACATTACATAATTTTTAAAATTAATAAAAATGGATAATAGAGTTCCAAAATATTACACACAAAAAATAGAAAAAATATAGGTTTTATAAATATTAAAATATGAAATTAACATTTAAAACACCTTCGAAATTCACTGAAAAAAACATAGGTTTTACAGACGTCATAGTTAGGAATTAACATTTAAAAAACCCTTGAAATTCACTAAAAAACCATAGGTTTCAGGGACGTAATAGTTAGTTGGACATTTGACTCATATAAAACCAGAGAAATTCGCCCGTTATTGTTAGTTGAGCTAACTATAATTTGCGCGCCCGCAATGCACTGGTGATGACGTCTCATATTACATCACTCATGACATGTTCAGTGACATCACTGATGACATCACTGATGACATCCCAAATGACATCACTGATGATATCATCCACATGATAATCTGATGCACATACCCATTTACTCATGTATACAGTTATACACACCAACTGCGTTATTTATACACACACCACATCACTTATTTATTCAGATACTAACACATACTTACTGTCTTATACAATCACTGATACAGGCAGACACTCATTTATACACCCACTCTTCAAATAACTTACTCTCACGTATAGTCATTTATATACTCCAACACTCACATATACTGCCTTTAAACATATGTAGTTACTCACACATATACCACTGAGACATTAATTCACTCACCAACACACCAATACACACACTAACTCACCCATACAGCCGTTCCCAGATGCACTTTTGAATCCATACAACCAGTGAATCACCCACTCAGACATCTATGCACAGAGTCACACACCCCCACCCACCCACACAGACACTCAGGCACTCATACAGATACTCAGACAACAAATCAATAACCCATATAGACACTCATGTAGCTAGTGCCCAAGCCATGCAGCCTGT
Organism: Triturus cristatus; assembly: GCF_964204655.1. Classification (NCBI taxonomy): domain Eukaryota; kingdom Metazoa; phylum Chordata; class Amphibia; order Caudata; family Salamandridae; genus Triturus; species Triturus cristatus. The sequence goes on along the minus strand of NC_140587.1, from coordinate 1,006,852,516 downwards.
TGCAGGGATTCTGCTTATGCACAGAACTATGCGCAGGAGACCAGGACCTCAGAGAATTGTGGTGTATCAGAAACTCCCCTCAGAACCCAGAACCCCTTATCCGACTAGCTTAGTATCCCATTCGTTAACCTAGATCTAGCTAGGTGGTCCCAATGTATAGACAAACCAGAACATGCGACTTAGATATTTCTCAGGATTGGAGGGAAGCCGAAATACCTGTTTGTATCTATTTGTCAGTCCACAACAGAATAATACAGACACGGTAAAGTTAAAAGAGTTTATTTTATAAACCTTGCGTCCTAAGATGCAGTACTTTGGCTAACACTAGCAGACAAATGATAGAGATCAAAACCATAAGCATTGTTATAATACCATATAAAATGAAAGGAGCAATCATACTAATAATGACAGTGGTATACAGCCACACTCCTTTCTCTAGGATCTAATACATTATTATTAGACTATTAGAAGGTCTCTTAGGCTAACAGGGGGGACCCCATACCGTATAGATCAGCGTAGTAGAATCACATCAAAGGATCAGCTCGCTCTCTCATGCATCAGCTCTTCTGTTCGAATGAATGTAAAACCAAACTGTTCTGCAATATTAAAGACGCTTGTCCTTCAGATATTGGCAGCTGTATGTATGATATGTCTAAAAATCTAATCACAACACTCTGTACCTTCTAGTGACCCAGACTCGTTCTTTGCATGATGTACAGACCAAGGGCACATTTCACTGTTAAGAATGTAAACCAACAGTTTGTTATCCTGTGAGGCAAAGTCGAGTCAGCATTTCTAAAATGAATAACACATAACAACAGTGTCGTGTGCAGCGCAGTAGAAACGACAAGCTGGCTTGCTAGCAATTAGCTCGGTTATGCTAACTTAGTGTTGATAATAGGGCGTGGCTTAATCCATCTTACACCCCCCCATGATCGGAGCACTAACCAATAGGGGTACACTTATCAAGAACGCAGAGTTCAAGGGATATAGAACGGAACCAAGGGCATGAACTATAAGTCCATATAAGATAAGTGTAAGTCCGAGAAAGAAAAAAGAAGAAAAAATCGTCAAAAAGTCAACAAAAAAATGCACCCTGGTTTGACAATGTCAATCAGTCAATCCATAAAGGTATATGCACCGTAAGTTGCAACAGCTTCCAAGAGGAAATCATTGGAGCGGTCCACAAAAGTATCTGCCATCCAATTTAGCAAGGGAAAGGAACACACGTGTTCATCAATTATCGGAGCATCCAGCACCACAATAGGATAACTGTCAGCATCCTCGAGATAACTCCTTTCAAGGAATTCAATAGCCGCCTCTCTGATATCCCAGATACCAAGGACTCCTTGTGCAGCACCCAAAGCCATAAACCCAACACCAGAACAATCAAAATCATGAGCCACTAAGGGACACATTAGTTCATCAAAATCCGGGTCAGGTGACGCCAAGTTTGACAGGCACAAGTCCAGAGCCCACTGGAAGGGACAATCTAGGCAATGAAAGACAGGCTGCACACAAGTAAAAAAGGGAAACCGGAAAACAATCCATACTTGACGCTTAAGACCGCCAGAGGTAAAGTGCCGTAGTATTCAAGCATCCGGCTACGAAGATGGAGCAGGCGGAACATGTTGTCTTGCAACTCCTGGTGTGCAGCCATAACGAAGTGCGCAGATTAACAAAAGGATCCCAGCCACAAGAGCGAGGAGCAAAGGAAATCCTCCAAAGACACTCGAAAAAATAGAATGTATAAATGCGGGGATCACACCAAAAACCGTTTGGAAAGATGTCACGAGGCCCGAGCCCACAAGTTTAAAAAAATGAACAATGCCAGTCGTAGACGAAGCATTAAAGATAGTTTGAATCAAAGTTCCAAAATGGAGGGGGAGGTCAGTATTTAAACGAGCTTGTACCTCAGTGCGTGTGTTTGCTACATTAAGAAGAAATGTTTCACGGGACGAAGTCAACGCAACTTCCTTCTTAGACAAAAGAGCCCTTATTCTGCTCATCCTATTGAACTCTGCGTTCAAGGTTGGAATCGCCGGCCAGATAGAAATATCGAGTCGGCCTTGCGGGGGTGGGAAAAGGACGTTATTACAGCAAACCACTTTGTGTGAAACAGTGACTATGTAAGGAATACCCACTAGCATCCCACAGCAAGCTTCACTATTTAAAAGCAAATAACTACCATTGGCAAGCAGCTTAAAAGAAGACGTTATAACTGGCATTGGAATCCCTTTTAGGAGACAAGCCAAATTAGGAGCGTGTATATTGCAAGCGCCATGTAATTGTATATGTCTACAAACCACAGAATGATCAGGTGCGGAAGTACATTCTTCACCTTTTAAGTAAACCTCCTTGCCATCCCTTACGCATCTGTATGTGAACGGAAGTAACCAAACTTCGTGCAGGAATGCATCACCAAGTTGTTCATATCTGCCAATGGCATAATGCTTCATGCACGAACTAAACTTAAACAGGCTAAAAGGTAACGTGACCAATCCGTGTACTAACCACACGGCTAAATTTAACTCAGCAATAGGGAAAGGTAAAGGTTCTAATTTTTCAATGTGCAGCAATGCGTAAGTTGCGTCTTTCATGGACATGAACTACTGTTTTGCTGTCAAATTAAAAGGAAGGAACAATGATGAAATATTCATGTAATCCCAAGGGACTTTCCCTGCCTTTAACGCTTGCAATGTCCATGCAAACTGCATAATTGAACGCAACTGATTTTGGCCATGATACAACACAGATACATCATCTTGCACAATGTCTACGACAGAAGAAACAATATTATCTAATGTATAAATTCTAGAAGACAAAGTATTAATACTATTATCTATCACAGCCAATACTTTTTCCATATTGGCCTGGTCAATAGCACGTAATCTAGAAGCAGCTTCAATTTGCGACAATTTCCAAATTTCATTGTAAATAGCATAAACCCATCTTTTGGACCTGCCATGTGCAGGACCCTTAATAAAATCATTCAAATCTATTTTGTCATTCAATAGTGATAAATGAAGCTTAACTGACGCCAACGTGGAATGTTGCAGCCATGATTGACATAACTTACCTACAGAGTAGGTGGTCACTGTGTGTGAAGATGTAAAACGAGGGTCAACCCTAAGTTGTGTATACCCTGGAGCCAAATCCAGAAACCGACGTTGACAGGAATCTGAGCTTTTTTGCCAAACCAGCCAACCTTCAGGATTCAATGTTGAAATATTGAAGGTGTCGTTGGAAACAAGGGACTGCAACATATTAAGGGACAGATCTGAGTGATTCTCCCAACCAGGATAAGCACCCAGATCCGGGATCGAGGGGGAAAATAATTTTTTAGATATAGCCAATCCAAAACAGGTGGTCTGGAAAATAGACGAATTTAAAAATAATATATGGTTTGGGATAAGACAGGCACTATGCAAAGCTTCCGTTCCTTGTACCTGCCACGATTTAGTTCCCCAAACCAATTTAAGATCGATAGTAGCTTTCCATAGGTCGTAACCTCCAATAGCCAATTCATCCATAAAGGATTTGGAATATAATAATTTGGTGTGTGTCAATCTAACCTTAGAAGCGGGTTCTACCGCCACCTTGAAATAGAAGGAAGCAGGGTTTGACACACTAAAATCCGAAAAGTATGTGAATTTTTTCAATAAAGTGGCAGAGCTGCCAGGCACAGGGACAGGACAATGTTCTCATTGAGTGAAATTAACAAAATTCCGAAAAGTATTTGCTCTGTGTAGGAAATGTGTGCCATAGTGTTGAAAACAAAATTGTTCATCGTAGTTTGCAGTATTTAAATACAGATCTTCAGCATCAAATGCAGCATAATATTTTAAATCAGAAAACAGTGCTTCTATTGCTTGTACATCCCAATCATCTGATCTGATGTTTTGTTTAACTACATCACCCATAGAAACACGAAAAACAGTTGGCACATTAATAACTTCGGTGGGACCATGAATTTGAAAGTTCACTGCATCCCAAGCAATCCCATCACGTACAGGCCAGGCGGTGATGTTCACAAAAGTCTGGTCTCTTTTCATGATGTGCGATGAGGAATGGGGGGCCAAAGTTCCATCAATTAATCGAATTGTAGAACGTTCATTCAGGTAGTGTCCATTGATAAGTCTAAAAACCACTACCACAAAGCCAATTGTCATGAATAAAAAAATACAAATCAGCACCAGCCAGATGTAAGTCCAAGGTGCAAACAAAAAATGTCTCTTGAACCAGGCAAAAAATATAGAAATTTTGGAAGGGGCAGTGGAAGTCAATGATTCAGTTTCAAAGGAAGAATGGGACTGGGTAAGTGTTGTTGTATGTAATAGGGGCAAAGGGACTTCTGTAGGATAAGCATACTCAGGATCATCAGGCACACCACCAGCAGTAGGTGGCACAGACGGATCAGTAACTGTGAGCATCTCAATGGAAAACTCAGGCACGATGACAGAGGGTGGCACCACAACAGAGTTTCTCAGCATCGAAGGGCAGGAAACCGAAGGTGTCATACTATGGAGAATCGGCCACCCTGTGTAGCTTGACATTCTCAATTGAAATGTACCTGTTATCCTTGCGACCAGGAAGTGGGGGTAAAACAACTGTACGTGTACCCAGTACTCCAAGCACCGGGACTGGTGCACGATAAGAGGGGCCAAACTCCTTCTTGTTCTCCACCTTCTCACGGACCAGGTCACCGACTCGAGGTAGCCAGCCGACTTCCGGAATCTGGAGCACTTCTTCAGATGTAGAGGGCACGTGTTCCTTTGCTAGAGTGTCTCTGGCTTCTTGCAGATTCTGTAATACAGCACAGTGGTCATCTAGGTCAAAAGGCGCGGCAGCCGCCGCCATGTCTAGACCATCAAGGTCTGGAAAAAACATTCTCACTCCAAAGAGCATCATGTACGGGGTCCTCCCACCCAGAGACCTTCTAGGGAGGTTATTAAGTGCACGTTGGACGTCATACAAGTGGGCAAGCCAGTTCCGGCCTGTACCTAATACCTTGGCTGTCAACGATTGCTTTAGGTCACGGTTCATCCGTTCCACAACACTATTGCCCTCAGGCCGGTATGGAGACGAAAATTTGACTTGGACCCCCAAACTTCTCATTGCTTCTTTGTACACCTTAGAGGCGAACACCAGGCCCTGATCAGAGTGAAGGGTACCACACGCAAAACTCCCTATAAAGACACGCAATACTTTGATGACAGTCCTGGCATCAGCACTCCTTTGTGGTCACACCCACAGAAAACGTGTGCACGAATCCACTGCAACCAAGATGTACTTGTACGCAGTATCAGAGGTAAAAGGACCGCAGTGATCTAAATAAACACACGCAAGTGGTTGATTAGATATATGCAGCTGTGTTGGAGGTGGACGCGCAACAGAAGAAGGTTTAATCTGTTGGCAAATGTCACAATGAAGTACATAAGCCCGCGCTTGTTTATACAAACCGTACCACCAGTAACGTTGCTGCAAAAGAGACACAGTTGCCGATACTCCAGCATGCGCAGACGCAACACCTTCGTGGGCAGCCATGATCAAAGCTGGTCTGCAGTCCGCGTTGGGAATCAATCGATCACCAACGTCGTTAATCCTCACTAACGGGACGTTATCAGGACTTAAGTGATAATGGTATCGAGAAGGGAAACCTCTAGGGAAGCTTGTCCCAGTCTCAGAAGCAGCAATAGCTGCCAAGATGTCAGCATCAATCTTAGATTTTGATCTTGTAATCGCTGCTACTAAATATGTCGCCACTGCGGTTTTTGCTGCCTCGTCAGCCAAACTGTTACCGACAGCATGGACACCAACTCGTTGGTGACCAAGAGTGTGAATTACATTCACAAGTGGCAGACTCCCTTTAAGTTCTGCCACTCGAGCCCAAAGCGTTTTATGCTTCACTGTGCCACCTTTGGAATCACGAAAACCATTCATAATCCAAAAAAGCAAATTGTCATTGTAAGATTGAACACAATAGTAAAAATCACTCACTATAAGAGTAGTGACCCTGTGATCATCAAACTCATGTGCAAGCACCAGAGCATGAAGCTCCGCCAACTGTGCGGTACAATCACCCAATGACTTCGTATGCACTGCATCAGATTGGAACTCTCCATTTACGAAAGTACCGACCACAATTGCGCAAGCTGCTGAATAGGCGTGCCTTGATCCAGTTGCGGGTTGCGCAGACCCGTCAGTGTATATGACACAATGGTATTCCTCGATGGGGCGCATTGACAGAGGAGCAGGAAGAACGAATTCATACTCCAAACTCTCCTGAGTCTGCAACGCTGCGTCAAAGATGTATTCGACGTCAGGCGAAGCTAAGGATGTTGCCCAATGTATCCACCTTGGATGCAAAGCCTTAGAATTCGGTACACTAGCTTTAGTGACTGCTTTGAGAGCAGGAAACGGTGTTACCACTAGCATGCGCTTTCCTTGTGATAGCGCTTGTTCTTTCAGGATCGCCATCTGAACTGCTGTCAAGACTTTTTCAACAGTGGAAAATCGCAGCTCAGCCGAAGTGTACAGATGAGATTTGTAAGCAATGGGGACTGTGTCGCCCTCATTGAACGTTAAGTACGTGAAACCCTCCACGCCTGGAACAATTCTAATGACCAGGTTGGTGTGATTATCATGAGTTTTTAAATATTTTGCAGTAAGAAGATCAGTCTGCAAAGAATACAATGCAGATGAATGCTCAGGCAGCCAGCAAGATTTGGTAAAAGTTGGTTGTACCAAGGCGTAAAGCGTCTTGATACGCTGGGCATAATCAGGAATGTAGGAACAACCGAAATTCAGAAAGCCCAGCAATGATTGTAGTTTTTTCAGTGTCGTAGGGATCCGAAGGCGTGCGCATTTCTCAAGGAAGTGCGGTGCCAAGCCTCGACCCTCATTATTGAGTTCGTACCCCAAGAATAACACTGTGAATTCAGCAATGTGGGACTTCTTAAAGTTAAACTTGTAACCGAAATCTGCAAACATAGTCACTATGTTATCCACACGAGCTAGGTGTGGAAGCAACTCGTCGTCAGTCAGATAGATGTCATCAACATACGAGTATGCCTCCGGGTCTACCATCTCCAAGAGAGAGACCACGCGAGCGGAAAAAACTCCAGGGCTGTTTTTATAGCCCATCGGGAGCCTCTTGAACAATTTTTGTTTTCCACCCGATGTAAATGCCGTCCACTCATAACTATGAGGGGCCAGGTTATGGCAATAAAAGCCATTGGATAAGTCGAGCGTAGTTTTGAAACGTTTTCTCACAAGACTATCGACGAGAGCTGAACTATGAGTATTCTGTACCGCACACGTCCGGCAGTGTGAGTTTAAGTGCCGGTAATCCAAAACTAGGCGGTACGAACCGTCAGGCTTCGTCACATTGAATAAAGGATTATTCATGGGTGACACACATGTCTCAATCACTCCTTGATATTCCAATTGCTCAAGGATGGACGCGATGTGAGATCTTGCCTCGCGACGCATGGGGTATTGGGGTTGAGGCTGGGGATCGGACCGCAATGGAATCTCATGATTGGGAGAACATTTATCCCAGCCAACCTGATTACGATACAACGCAGGTGCAAGGACCTGTGCCCACTCCCCGGCTAACCTATTAGACTCATCCGTGGGCACTGCGTGCCCAAAGGAAGGAAGAATAACTTCCTCTCCCCTTGGAGCGTCCAAAATGAAAGCCGGAGGCCAATCTTTCTCCGCCAAAAGTATATCATAGGTGGTCGTAAGATTGTCCCAAAATACCACTTTAATTTTGCGTTGTATGTCACCCTCAATATTAAGGACTATTTCAAATAATCTTTCTGGGGGAGCTACGCGAGTATCAGCAGTTTCAACTGTCACATGAATGTCAGTTGCTGTCGCCTCCAGAAATGGACGCAATGCTTGCCGCACTACTGTAACTTCCGCCGCGCTGTCTAGCAGCGTTAGTGCCCATGTCAGGTTCTGAAGCTGTGTCCGTACCATCTGAGGCATACCTCGCTGAGATTGCAGCAACTTTCTTTTTCTGAAACGGTGGACCTTGTCTGGCAGCGTCTTCCTGCTTGCCTTTACCGTCAGTCTGGCGGGGCTGGTCTCGACCTTGAGTTCCCCGTCCTTTCCCACGCTCTCCACCACCAGTATGAGAAGTCGATGTGTCCTGTGAAGAACGAGGAGAGCGTTGTTCAGAAACCTGAAACCTATCAGGTGACTTAATACAAGTACGATCGCGCAAATCATAAGTTCGTTCACTATACGACTGTACGGGAGAGGCAGAACGAGAAACCTGTTTCTGTTGCTGTTTTTCTTGTTTTTTGGCTCGCCAACTTTGTTTCGGAAAGTTGGGCTTTTCGTCTTTTGTAGACGAACTCACCTTAGTTTGCTGTACTACATCAGGAATTTTGATGGTGGGTTTCATGCCTAAAGCACTACGTCTAACCATCCTATAGGCTTTTGCAATAATTTTTGCGAACTCCCTGGGCTTATCTGCATCATCCTCAAGCGCCAGCATATTACCAACTTGGAACTGCATGGCATCTCCTTTGAGGTTACCCATTATCATGGAACAAACCACATCGAAACTGTCGACAAGCCGCAATCCTAACTCAATAGCTGCCTCCACACCATGATTTTCTTGTACTTTCTCGATGACGGAGGGTAGTACCGCCATAGTCGGAGTGCCATAGCAATTCGAATATGTCGCAGCAAAGACTTTGCCCCAATTGTCACAATCAACAATATCAGGGACTAGGTCCTTTGGCAAAGTAATGGTGAGTATCCTGTGTTTATCCACAGGAGTAGTGTTTGGAAACACGGCTTCCAATTGATCAAATTTTTCTGCAAGCCAGTAAGGAAATTCATCCTTACTGAGGGGGCGCTTGCCGACAACCGCATTAACCATAACAGGGCTTATCACCACCGCGTGATGGTGATCAGCCCCGTGTCCAGCAACCGCAGGTGCTCCCACCTGTACAGTGCGTGACACATACTGCACTAAAGCCCTATGGACCGTAATCAGGGCTGTGTGTAGAGTACGTAATTCACCCACTCCCACCATTAGGTAGCAGGGGTGTGGTGTATGTCCGGCCAGTACCGGCCAAGTGGCCCCTGCAATGGACAACGGGCCCATTCTCGCCGGTACGGCCTCATGGGGAAGGGCGCCATTAAACCAAATTGTATGTTGCCAAGCAGAAATAGGTATTTCTAGCGTCCTATATGGGGCATAAACCGCAGGCACGGGCGTGGCTGTATAGTCGTGGAACAATTTATCGTTCGCATCCACCTCCTCAAAGGTCACCCAAGAGTAAAACAACTCATAAGGGTATGTGGCATCAGCACTTACCACAAAGACCACGGCCATCCCGTCATCAGGTACCCCATACGCTCTCAAATGAGTGCGGAGAGGAACCCTACTATGAGCGGGAATATTGATCGCCATAAAGACACACTAAAGAGTAACAACGATATTTACAGCAGCACTTGAGCTTAAAAGTTTGTAACCTTTTTAATTATCAAGCTTGAAAGGAACCTTCAGTCAAAACCTTAGGTAGGCTAAACCGTCACTCCTGTTTTACGGAAACGAGAGTGAGGGTAGTCGTGGACTTAACAAGTACTACTAAGGCGTCTCAGATCATAAGACCAAACGTTAGGTGCGCCATGTTGCAGGGATTCTGCTTATGCACAGAACTATGCGCAGGAGACCCCGACCTCAGAGAATTGTGGTGTACCAGAAACTCCCTTCAGAACCCAGAACCCCTTATCCGACTAGCGTAGTATCCCATTCGTTAACCTAGATCTAGCTAGGTGGTCCCAATGTATAGACAAACCAGAACATGCGACTTAGATATTTCTCAGGAGTGTTGGGAAGCCGAAATACCTGTTCGTATTTATTTGTCAGTCCACAACAGAATAATACAGACACGGTAAAGTTAGAAGAGTTTATTTTATAAACCTCACGTCCTAAGATGCAGTACTTTGGCTAACACTAGCAGACAAATGATACAGATCAAAACCATAAGCATTGTTATAATACCATATAAAATGAAAGGAGCAATCATACTAATAATGACAGTGGTATACAGCCACACTCCTTTCTCTAGGATCTAATACATTATTATTAGACTATTAGAAGGTCTCTTAGGCTAACACGGGGGACCCCATACCGTATAGATCAGCGTAGTAGAATCACATCAAAGGATCAGCTCGCTCTCTCATGCATCAGCTCTTCTGTTCGAATGAATGTAAAACCAAACTGTTCTGCAATATTAAAGACGCTTGTCCTTCAGATATTGGCAGCTGTATGTATGATATGTCTAAAAAGTGGTACGATCAATCTAATCACAACACTCTGTACCTTCTAGTGACCCAGACTCGTTCTTTGCATGATGTACAGACCAAGGGCACATTTTACTGTTAAGAATGTAAACCAACAGTTTGTTATCCTGTGAGGCAAAGTCGAGTCACCATTTCTAAAATGAATAACACATAACAGTGTCGTGTGCAGCGCAGCAAAAACGACAAGCTGGCTTGCTAACAATTAGCTCGGTTATGCTAACTTAGTGTTGTAAATAGGGCGTGGCTTAATCCATCTTACAAGCCGCTTACACACCAACTGAGAGACTAATACAGATTTTCACACAGTTTAGTCACTAACCCATGCATTCAGTAAGATACGTTCAATCACTCACTTATACAGTCAGTCACGCAACTACTAAATAATACATTCAGGCACTTGTAAATCCACTCATTCTTCAATACACCTTGGCATAGATATAAATGAAAAATATTTCAACTTTACAGAAACACACATTCACTGGATGATGTCATCAGTGATGTCATTTGAGATGTCATCAGTGATGTCATCAGTGATGTCACTGATCATGTCGTGATGTAATATGTAATCATCACCAGTGCATTGCAGGAGAGCGAGTTATAGTTAGCGCAACTAACTATAACAGGCGAATTTCTCTGGTTTTATATGAGTCAAATGTCCAACTAACTATAACGTCCCTGAAACCTATGGTTTTTAGTGAATTTCAAAGGTTTTTTAAATGCTAATTCCTAACTATAACGTCTGTAAAACCTATGGTTTTTTCAGTGAGTTTCGAAGGTGTTTTAAATGTTAATTTCATATTTTAATATTTATAAAACCTATATTTTTTCTATTTTTTGTGTGTAATATTTTGGAACCTATGGTTTTTTCAGTGAATATATATATATATATATACAGAATTCGTCAAAGTATTGGACGCACTCTCAGAGGTCAAGTTGCTTCACCAAAAGTTTTCATTCTTGTTAACCGCTACGCGTTTTGACACCAACAATGTGTCTTGATCACACGATAATTCAGTTTCTCAAGAAAGTGCATAAATAAACATTGAACATAGAAGAAGGACTACTGGATGCATCATTGTACAAAGTTACGGTGGCGGCCATATTGGAAAAGGTTAAATTTCACCTTAATAGCATGTCTCTAAAATTAGAGCCAACTTGTCTCGTGCAATAAATGTATATTTGAGTCTGAAACAAATATAAAACATTGTTGCATGATTTTAAATTGCAGTATACCAGAAGCCCTCGAGCTGCCATGGGCATCAAAAATTCTACAAAAATGCTGTCAAACTAGTGTTCCCATCTTAAACCCCCAAGTGGGGGAACTATCTCCGGACCAATTGATCCTATAATGCAGCATTACACCAAGATCAATAAAAACAATATGTGATCTCATATTCTTGTCTCAATCAAATGCAACAACGTAAAAATGAAAACATGTATAAAACACAGCAAAATAGCATGATTTCTATTTACAGTTTGCGAAAGCCCGCCAAATTATCATGAGTGTCTATAGCTAAGCAAATCAATTGATCACATCAAGCTAATATATCAGAAACTGAATAATCGTGTGATCAAGACACATTGTTGGTGTCGAAACGCGTAGCGGTTAACAAGAATTAAAACTTTTGGTGAAGCAACTTGACCTCTGAGAGTGCGTCCAATACTTTGACGAATTCTGGATTATTCATTTCCGGCTTAGGGCTTTGCCAGTTGACGCATCACCTGACTCGGGACTGGTCCCAGGAAAACCCATTCTCATTTGTTTATATATATATATATATATATATATATATATATATATATATATATATATATCGAACTCCTCTGCTCACTTCTGCATCCATTACATTTTCTTACTTCACTTCTATATCGATGAGAAGCACCTCTTCTTGAGAGTGGCATTCCTGGAAGACATTTTCAATTCGGCCAACAACTAAGAAGTACTTAAATTCATGTGTATCTTACCATCACCTCAAGCTGAATCCATCGGTCCAATCCAAACATGGAATGAAGCAAAATACTTACTAGACTGCATGCCATCAATGTGAAGAGTGCTAAATCTTTAGGCTTTAGCCGCAACAATAATATCAATATGCAGGATCACACTGAAGTATGAATGAAAAGTGTTCACTCCCAATTCAGACTCTTATGAGGTCCAAGGAAATCCTTGGTTCACATCATTCACCTAAAATCAGTCCTCAGCACTATGGCTGGCCTGGTATTTGGAGACAGCAGATCGGAATACATCTTGATAATCATATTCCCACTCAACTGGCTTCCCATAGAGCTGATAAATGTATTCAAGCTTACATTGCGATAAGGCTATACATGAAATTTCTCTTAGTTATCTAGCTGACAAAATGAGTCATCCCAGATAGATCACATACACTCAAGAGAACAGACTCCTTAATCCTGGTAATTTCAGCGTTCCAGAAAGCCTAAACTCTCAATCAAGCTATCTCATGGATTAGTCCTAGAATGCGGAACTCCATTCCACTGTCCATTAGGTTGCTCATTTGTTTTAACACCTTCAAGAGAGAGCTTAAACAAATCCTTCAATTTAATTTCTAATGGAAATATCGGTAAAGAAATCCTTTGCCACTATGGATGCTGATAAAAACATAGCCTTATTCCGTCTTAGACTCTACGTCTGCCAATGTTTTGCCCATGTTAAACTTTTGTTAGTATTTACACCAATGTGCATTTGCTATTTTGTTCATAAGGTTTTTTGATACCTTGATGAGTCTGGTTCACACTATAAAAAACCACAAGTAAATAAGCCACTATTAGACAGCTGTTAAGAATTTGTGATCATATTTAAACAAGTAAGGACCCAAGAACACTTAATTGATGTTCCCAGAATAATATGCAAGTTGATTAGAGTGATACAATCTTAGTGAACTGACATCAAAGTTAAGTGCTTACAGGTGACCCTCCCTACATATCCCACACTCGCTATACATACACATCCAAGTGGTATTCCACTCTTAAGACTCTCTGAGTGAATTGTTTCCATGCCACAAACAAGAACACTGGACACCATAAATTGCTGTGTCCCCAACTCTGCAAGTTAGTACTTATGCTGCACATAGCACAGCTTGGAAACATGGAGGAGTTATCGCCTCACCTCGCCTGGTGTTCTCGGAACCTGGTGGCACACTGACTTCTTGAAGCTCCTGCAGAGTGGATGGATTTACAGCAGCCTCTAGCATGGCGTGTTTGTGGAGCCAAGCATTGCTGAAATGTGGAGAGGATACACCAGAGCGCTGACGGTTCTGACAGGGTGGCCAACATGATCACTGAACCGCGACTTGAGCAGGTGAGTTGGTCTTCCTACAAAACACTCCAGAACACCCCTGAAGACAGCCACAAGCTCTCTTTGGGGGTTACCTTCCCTGACGGTCTGCACTATGGCTCCCAAACCTGCCAGACAACATAAAGAGCATTCTCATGGGCTGCTCTACAGGTGTATGGTCCAAGACAAGAATCTCCCCTTGTCCATAATGATTAGTGCACAGGTAAGCCAAATGAATCTCGGGCTGCAAAAAACCAGCTGGAGAGCATGGGGGCAGAGAGGAGGAGGAGGAATCTACCGGACCGCACTCAAGCTGTAGTGAAAAAACAGGGCACAACACAAGTCTCTGAGGAGGGTGGTTTGGGGAACACGAAAGACAGCCTTGTTCCATCTATGACCCTACCACAGCCAGCTATCAGTGCCTTTTTTGGGTTAAGGACAGAAGTGTGGCCCATCTAGCTCAGGGACTACCCCAGGAGCTTGAAAAGTTGGGCCAGAGTGTAGGCCCCAAATTGGATGACAAGTCTGGGATATCATTGGCACAGCAGGTGGCAGGAGAGACCGCAGCCGATGGGGGCTCTTCTTCATCAGAGTTAGGGCTACACACATTTCAAGACATTGGTGAGCAGGGAAAGGTGGTTAGCAGTCCCAGAGAGGTGAACCAGGAAGCCCCAGAGAAAGAGCATCAAGTTATGTATAACTCTCTACCTTTGACTCCCAGTGGTGTTATGAGCAATCTGGGCTGTAATACCGAAACTAATAGTCGAGCTCCAGCCTATCTTACATCCGATGGGGCTGATAAATTCTTTTCACTCACTGATCATTCTCGCTTGCAGGACTCTGGCTCCAGTCAAAGTGAAGTTGAGTACAGCTCTTCAGCATCAGGCTCTAGTACTCTTGAAGCACCTGAGACAGCCTTCAAGCGCCAAAGGCATCGGAGGAGCGCTAAGGGCAACACAGACTCACGAAAGAACAGGGAGAAGTCTACCATTGGCAGCAGGCTGAAATGGGACTACCCCCATATGAAAATATTGGGAACATCAGAGATAGCGCCCGCTCAGGCAGAGACTGCTCTGGGTGCTTTGCAGGCTGTAGGGGCAGTGACTATGGATCCCGCGCTGGCCCTAATCTTAGAGTCTATCAAGGAGCACCCTGCTGAGACTGGTTCAGATGGGAAAAAAGCCAGGCAGGCCACAAAAAAAACTGGAAGGCGCAGTTCGGAAAGTCGGCGAGGCATGTTCTGAGATTAGCGAGCAGCTTAACACTATAGAGTGGAGAACAACCGTTTTGGAAACTGACCGGGCTGCTGTAAATGAACTGACCAAGTCCCATAATGCCCAAATGACTGATGCCATGTGGAAAATGGACGATTTAGAAAAACGCCAGAGAAGGAACAATTTCCGGTTTCTGGGGACCGAGGAGGACTTGGAAGGGGGTGATATTCAATCCTTTATACTGAACCATCTTAAGGAGGCCTTTCACAAGCTTGCGGGTTGGGATTGGGAACGGAAAGTTCAGAGGATCACCGGCTCCGGTTAATATGTCACAGACCCACTGAGGCCAGCAGAGATCAGAGGCAGTCCAGGGCCATCTTAGTCTTTTTTTGAAATTTCCTGTTATGTCAAGCAATTTTGAGAAGGCTCGGCCAGAGGCAAGAAGGAAATACTGAGAGTCCTCTTTTTTTGTACGCCCTTACTTCTGTCACATAACAGTAGAACGCAGGTTGCGTCTGCGGAAGGTCATTAAGTCTTATCTATATGCAGGCTATGAGGCTTTTTTTGGCCCCAGCTTGACTGAAGACAAGAGTCAGAGGGGCTATACAATTTTTTACCTCTGAAATACAATCTTGAGACTATCTTGAGCAAGTTTTGGCAGATAGAAGTAATATATAGCTTATGGTCTGTTAGCGTAGGAAAATTGTGCAACATGCTAAACATAGCTGTGTATCTTGTCAGTATTACTGGCAGTGTTTGGAGTTTTTTGGTTATTGGGGGCTTAGGGTCTCACTGGTAGTAAATCTTACGGTTTTCCACATTGGTATGTGGGGGTGTGGAGGAAGGATTAGGGGTGGGAGCTCATGGTGTTCTTTACTGTCTCCATCACACAGACCTGGGCTGTCTGGCTGATTTCACTGGTGGGGAAGGGCAGGGTGAGGGGTGGTGGGCAGGTGGAGGAGGGGTGTTTTGGGGGGCCGGGGGAAAGATCTTGGAAATAGGGTCAGATGAAGGGGTATCTAAATTGCAGCAATGTACTTTTAGTAGATTGGATGCTTTGGTTGCATTGAAGTACAGGATGGGGTGTAAATACAAAAACAGGGGGAGGACTGTATTTTTTATTTTATTTATTGAGTTTTATATGGCGCTGGCTAGACCTGAAGGTATCAGAGCACTTCACATCAGGAACAACGGCGAGTTACACGAATAATACATTAAATATTTTTCACAGAAATTTCAAAGTAAGGCAAATCATAAGAGGCAGAGAAGGAAAGGGGGACAGGAATATGAATAAAAGAATAGGTGGGGGAAGGGAATCTGAGGGGGGATGGAGTAAAGGCAGTCGGGTGAAAAGAGAAAATGTTCAATTACAGAAGGTGGGAGAAAAACGATAGAGGATCGTCAGGGGGAGAACGGAGGCAAGGGGGAAAGGACAGAGGTCAAAACAAGATGGTGGGTCAGGGTCCTGGGAGTCGACGGTGACCAGCAACAAAATGGCGGGCAGAGCTAAATTCAAAGAGTTAAACAGTCCATAGATGCGAAGCCAAAGAGCAGGATAAAAGTGCAAAAAAAAACTGGGGCATCGATAAAGGAAATCCGCCGGTCCCCCAAACCTGGAAAAGGATTCACGGGACGCAAAGGCGGGTGGAAGGGAGAAGTGGTGT
Organism: Triturus cristatus; assembly: GCF_964204655.1. Taxonomy (NCBI): domain Eukaryota; kingdom Metazoa; phylum Chordata; class Amphibia; order Caudata; family Salamandridae; genus Triturus; species Triturus cristatus. Next base: position 1,006,836,008 of record NC_140587.1, on the reverse strand, counting down.
GCAGGTTCGGGACCACTGGGGCGTCGGTATAGGCAATCCACCGATCGTGGCTCCCATACCCCCATACCTGGAAAAGGTCTCTCGAGCACATCCAGACGGGCAGCCAGCATGGGGAGGCAGCGAGGCAGCAGCGAGGACTGGCATGCAGCCGATGAACTAAGGGTGGGCGTAATTTGCGAAAGTGCCTTTTGAAAAATATCGCGAAACGGCAAAAAATCTCCGCGATCACGCAAAATTTCACGTGATCGCAGAGATTTTTGTGTGCTGATTAATGCGTTACTGAATTTGACCTTCAACTCGGGCACCTGCTTTATTTATATATGTAAGACTTACAGATATAAATAAAGCAGGTGCCCGAGTTGAAGGTCAAATACAAGTGCTTCCTGTTGGGGTTTAATTTTTGTGACAGGAGCATCGTGCCAGAAATTAATCCTGCCCTGCCTGCATATTTATCCAAGAAGATGCCACCGTTTTGTGCAATACCTCTACTGAACTGGAGTACTTTCTACTGGCTAATCAGTAAGTGCTACCTCGTTGGGTAAATGTATAGTGCTTTTCATACACTACAGCTGCGTAAAGGGCCAGAAGAGTTGTCTACAGCGACCATGTGTGTCTGTAACGTTGCCACAGCGCCGACGGCCACCGGGGTCCCTCGAGTGAGCTGCTGTCCATCATAGTGGGGGAAAGGGCGGGAAGACATTGCACACGGCTGGTGTGTGGGCCGGTGCCAAACGGACGGGGCTTCCATGCAGTTCCCATGCCTCTTGTTTATAAAGGGCCAGAGACCAATCAGAGCAGCAGATGAGGAGACAGAAGGAACCTCCTGGTGTCAGGAACTACACGGGGATTGCGCTCGAGAAACTCATGGTTGCACAGAGCTCCATCAAGGATGACAGCAAATTGTTGACGGTAGATATGGGGAGAAAGCACACCTGCCTAGGCGACAATTACCGTTCCCTTGCGGATCACGTAAGTTTCGACATTTTCGCGTTCCACGCGGAACATGAAAATATCGAATTTTTGCAATTTCCATGAGCGGAACGGAAATTGTCGCCCACCCTTATGATGAACACAGAGCTGCGCCATGGCTGGCCCCATCATCAGCCATCAGCAGCGACTCGCGCCAAGGAAGGGAGCCAAGCGAGAGAACAGCAGCAGCAGTGGCGGGACGAGGGATGACATGTCCCGATGTCCAGCTGGGTAGGTGACGGCCGCAGGAGAACCCGGGCTGGACTCCTCGATAGCCAGACTGAGCGGCTCCACTGGGCATCGGCCAAGTCATCTTGATGTCCCGGACGATTGGAATCACGCCCCAGAGCAATCCAACGGCATCCAGAGCCATCTGAAGAATCCAGAACTGAGCCAAGGCTGGACAGTCATCAGGAGGACGATTGGTTCCAAGGGAGGTGGCATAGGCAGAAAGATGCCCCGATGTCCGGCTGGGTAGGTGACGGCCGCGGGAGAAACCCGGGCCAGACTCCTCTTAGCCAAGTCATCTCAATGTCCACTGTTAGGATGAGAAGAAAATTGCGGGGAAAAAGGGGGTTTTAAAGCTGGGACGGCAATCACTGACCGGAAGCTCCTGGCCGGAGCTCCTCACTGGGCGGCCATCTTGGGATAGCCAAACTATGTTTTGGCATTATGAGAATTCTATCAATCCTGGGGGGACATTACGGGTGGCTAAATCAATCTTCTGGAGGGATGACTAAGATCCATATCGCCACTATTAATATCTGTGGGCTTAATGATAGATCTAAAAGAAGAAGGCTGCAAGAAGATCTTCCATTTTTAAGAGCAGATATATATTGCCTTCAGGAGACTCACATCGTTTGTGGTGATAGTGCTCTGCTGAACTCTTTAGGTCTGGAGGCAATATGTTATACAACCCAGGATGTTAGGACTAAGGGGATAACTATTTAAGTTAGATGGAACGCTGTTTTACCAGGTGGTAAAGCAGTGGACAAGATGGGCAGATGGGCAATAATGGATTGTAAAGCTGGCAAAGGTGCTTTTACACTGTGCTCAGTCTATGCCCAGTTTTAGATGATCCTGGCTTATTGAACTTTTTAACTATGTAATTGCCTTCTTGGCCAACACCATATGTAATCTGTGAAGATCCAAATTTAAATAGATCTAGAGTCGAGCATTGGGGTAGCAGAGTCTCTAGTGTTGGGCTCAAGCCACAAACTTCAAAATCATTGAAAAATCTCTTGAGAGATGTAGGTTTAATTGATGTTTGACCTTGCTGAAAGCCTCTGAGCAGGGATATACTTATTACTCAGCCCTCCCATGGCAGGTTTGCCAGGTTGGACAATTTTTTGCTATCACTGGTCTTACTTAAGGGGGCTCAGGTGGAACTCTTGCCCAGAGTAATGTCCAATCACAACCCTATTGTTTTAAATTTTCCACTTGATGGAGAAAGAACGGAGGCTAGAAAGTGGTCATTCGAGAGGGCACTTTTGTCTGATCCTGATTATTTGAACCATGTGAAGGATTGGATTATGAAATTCTTTATTATCAGCAAGGGCAGTGTTTCTCTTGGAATGGTCTGTGATGACTTCAAGGTGGTGGTAAGAGGGAAACTCTGGGGTTCAGCTTGGGTAAACAAAAGAGATGTCAGGGATGGATCAAAGAATTATACCAAAAACTTAGGGGTCCATTAGGATGGCGTGCAGATCACCACTGCCCTACTAGCGGTGGCGATCCGCATGCCAAAACACCCCGCCGGTAGGCCTATTACCCCTGCCACATTAACATGGCGGGGGTACCGAGGGGGACGGAAAGACCGCCCGACGCTTTTCCTCCGGTAGGCAATCATCACAATTGCCTACTGGGCAGAAAAGGCCTGCAATATGATGGCGGTGCCTTGCAGGCACCACCATCCATATTAGTATCTTGCATTTTCAATGCCTTTCCATGGCAGAGACTCCGCCATGGAAAGGCAAGCAGAGTTCTCTTTGGGGGCCGGTTGTGGGCCCCCAGAGGGGTTAGGGGCTGCACTTTGGGGGCACCCATGGTACCCCCCGCCATGGGCATGCACAAGGTGGCAGGCACCGCGCAGTGCCTGTCTCGTTGCGCATGCCAATGCACAACATGTATATATGGCATTGTGGCGGGTGCTGCTTACAGCACCGCCCGCCACAATGCAATATATGTGGGATGCCACCGCCACTGTGGCATCCTAATTGCCGGTGCTGGACCGCCGCACCACTGGCGGCCAGTCCCACCACTGCTAGGGAGGCGGGCGGACTGAAGTTCACCCGCCATCCTAATGGACCCCATAGTCTCTTAGAATCAGAATTTATAGTGCTGTGGCAAGCGGTGGGATCTGAACCCAGTGTCAAATTCAATACCTATTACCAAGGCTTGTTTGAATGATTTCACCGCAGAGGAAACTGCTGGGAGGTACCTAGTCAAGAGCCAAGAATGTTAGGAGTACAGTGAACTTGTGGGGCAGCTCCTCGCAGTTAGGTCTAGGCAAAAGCAAGCCGAGTGGCACATTCGTCAGATAAGGGGCATGCAAGGTGAAGTAGTAACAGATCCCGGTGAGGTCAGAGAGGCATTTAGGGAATTTTACTCCGATCTCTATAAAGCTTCTCCTATGGGCTCAGAGGGTTTTGTTCCTAGCACTAAGGTAACCCAAGAGGAGAAACTCTTATTGGGGGCGGCTGTCTCATTAGAGAAGTTTCAGGTGGCTCTCAAAGCTCTCCTAACACGCAAAGCCACAGAAACAGATAGTATTCCTATAAAGAAACCCATAAGGAAATGCTGGGGTTATATAATGAAATAAGAGACGGGGCATCACCGCCAGGCACCTGGGGTACGGTTAATATTGTTATATTTTTAAAGAAAGCAGGGATCCCACAGCCATGAGCTCTTATTGGCCAATTACTCTTTTAAACAACAATATAAAGCTATATTCAAAGATCTTTGCGAGTCGGCTAAGCAATGTAATACAGCGTCTGGTCTCACCTCAGCAGCATGGCTTCATCCAGCGGAGGGGAACTGTGGATCAGTGTGGTGAGTGATTTAGTTATATGATGCCACAAAGGTCCTTGCGCAGCCGATGGGGGCCACCTTGCTCAATGCAGAGAAGGCTTTCGACAATGGTTCATGGGACTATCTCTAGACAATTATGGAGGCTAATGGTCTGGGGACATCCTTCATTAACGCAATACGGATAATGTATTTTTACCCTACTGCTCATTTGCAAGTCATGGGGGGTAAGTCGGAGCCTTTCTCAATTGAAAGGAGAACGAGACAGGGCTGTCCCTCTTCCCCTTTGTTATTTGCACTGTACATAGATTCCTTTCTTAGCTGGGTGGAAGCCTCCCCTGACATTCCCCATGTTAGCATCCGGGGCTGGGACACTAAGATGCTGGCCTATGCTAACGATGTGGCAACAATTGCGGCTGATCCTGATAGGGCTCTGCGATCTGTGGAAATAATAGCTGAAGAATTTAGAAATCAATCAGGGTTCGTGCTGAACAGGGTTAAAACTCAGGTCCTGATAAACAGATTTAATTCAGTCACTGACAGCAGGACTGTCGACGAAGCATTATATATGGGAGTAAAAATAACAGCAAGGGTAGATACTGTAGTCAATTTAAATTTATCCCCTATTTTGGAAAAAGTCAAGAAGGATTTTAGTTGCTGGGATAACCTTAAACTCTCAATAATGGGGAGGTCTAACCTTATTAAGATGATGGTGTTGCCGAAGTTATTATAGGTTTTTCGCACAATAGCCTTAAAGATACATAATGACTGGTTTAAACTAATGGACAGATTGGTGGCTAGATTTATCTGGCCTTATGGGAAGACTAGAAGGGCTAATATTTTTCTGCGCCAACCCAGTGAAAGTGGGGGTTGGAGGCTTCCCAATTTCTAATTATACTACTTAGGGGCCGATTCCGATCCGGGTTGGAAGGGCACCGAACGCGATCCGGCTGGAAAAACTACGAGCCGTACGTGTGTTTTCCGGTGACTCGTACGGCTGTACGAGCGAGCAAGTACGATGCGAGCTACATGAAATTCACCGACCGAGTCGTTTCCGGGTCTAAACCGCTCCGTACGTCTCGGTCGTAAGCTAACCGTGGCATGCAATGAATGCGATTCACGACCGAGCCAGTACTATGCACGCGTCAGACAGCCTGTGCAAGCCGGAGTGTCCGTCTCGCAAAAGCTCCCGGAGTCGGACTTCGGAGTTCCACATCGGACCCCCGACACATGCAGCCGTACGACTCGCACACAGGGGGAGACACATGGATCTCCCCCACACAGGCATGTATGGCACGGATGGCACCAACGCGTACCCACTGTAAGGGGCGCACTTGTTTGAGACATACCCATTCAGTCAATGGAAGGTCATGTACGTGCCGTACAACTGGCTCGCATTGACTTCTATGGGAGTACGACCGAACCGAGTCCGACAGCATACATGCGCATCGCACTCGCTTGGTCGGACGGCAGGACTCCGGCTATGGAGGGAGACGCACCACGGTATGTCCCGTCAATTTTCAAACTTCTGATTGGGGCAACTGCGGTTTACTGAAATTTTTTGAGCCGAGTTACTTCAAAGAATTCGGTTTAAGACCGGGATCACTGCCTTTTGCAACTGGTCATGTGTTCGCAAAAAAATGGGGGTGGGTGGATACAGCAGGTACACTCCTCTGCCCAGGAATGATCAGTTCCCTAGGATCTTTCAGGATGACTGTTTAGCTAGGTGGGGAAGAGGGGGTTTTGTAGGATTGGGTATCTCTTGGCTGGGGGTCATATTACGCCTTTGAAGTGGTCAGGGGAAGATTCAACATTGGCCCTCTGGATTATTTTAAATATCTACTGGTGAGGGATTTTCTTTTGAGGAAGGCGGGTGGCGCAGCATGCTTTAAGCAGATTCCCCTAATTAAAATATTAACAAATGGTACAAGCCCATCCATCTCACAATTATATGGCAGTTTGCTAGAGGGGGTCCCAGACGACCTGGACAAGCATGAGTGAAGTGGCAGGGAAGGCTTGAGCTGTCGGACTCTGCCTTTCTGAAATCACTCAAGTTGGGGGGTCAATTTTGTGTTCAGCCAATCTACAAGCCCAACATTATAAAGCACTTTTTGACTTATATATAAGACCAGCAAAAATTGCCAGATGGATTGGGGATGAGGGGACCCGTTGTTTTAGATGTCAGGCACCGGTTGCTGATCTGGTCCACATGTTTTCCACCTGCCCTAACCTTGAATCAGTGGGCCAGGAAATAGCTGGTTTTTTAGTGATTTACTTAAAACGCACATATCCCTTCCACCTCAGCTTATGGTATTGGGGACAGGTGAATCAGATAACGAGGTTGGAGAAGGCGTAATTGTTATTGCTATATCAGTGTTCAGGCTATATGTAGCTTAAGCATGGTTTGACCTCCTGCCCCGTCCTTTCAGCAATGGAAGGGTCATTTTTTGCATATCTAGAATCTAGAGACAGCACTCTATGAACGAAAAGGCAAAAGGGAAAGGGCTAAAGGGAAAAAGATTTTGGGGGCCGTTTGTGACTTGGGTATCCTTGTTTAAATAAGAAACTAGTTTTTTCTATAACTCTGGAAGTGAATACATTTCTGTATGTCCTTTCTCCACTCAATGTCGATCTTAGGAATATTTGTATTTATGGATAACTAATAAAACTTGCATTTCGTAATGTATTTATGCAACCAGTTGCTGCAATTTTACTTCATCAATAAGAAATTAATAAAAAAAAGACCCAGTGACAACCATATCTTAGCGTATTTTGGTGGTGGGTTTTCTCCCCAAATGTGTAAAAGACATATTTTTGCCGTTTCTGGGGGGCCTCTGTTGTTACTTTTCCTGTGATTATTTGTAGTTCTGTCCAAAAGGTTTTTACAAAAGGGCATGAACATATAATGTGAAAGAAGGTACCTCTTTCATCACAGGTCTGCATACAGAGATCTGTTTGAGAGAGGCCCATGGCCCGCATTGCCGTGCGTGAAAAGTAAGAGCAGTGTAGTATGCATAAATAGATCAGTCGAAACCCAGCATGTATGGCCACTTCACGAAAAGATCCCAGTGCCTCTTGCCATTCCCCATTGTCACAGTCTCTAACATCTCCCTCCCATTTAGTCATGAATGCAGTAAGAGAATTAGGTGAGTTATTTATTAGTTTCTTGTAAATTAGAGAAACCGTTTTTTTGGGTAGTGGTTTAGTGAGGGATCTATCTTCTAGTGTGGAGGAATCTGAAATAGAAGTACCGCATGGAATGTGGGTATTAAGGGCATGCTGGAGCTGTAAAAACCTAAAAACTTTAGTAGGTGCCAGATTGTACTGGGCCTGCAACTCCACCCAAGTAAGCATGTTACCATCCCTCCGTACATCACCCAGCGAGGATATCCCTATAAGGTTCCATGGTTTGAAGCCCTGAAGACTTGGTATGGTAGAGGAGGGCAGTAGGGGCACAGTGGGGTGGAGGGGGGCAGAGCGGGAGGGGAGAAGTGGGGGGAGCAGGGTCTTCAAAGGTGTTGGGCACAGGGGGAAGGGAGGGCGAAAATTGGAGACAGTACAAATTAGCGATTCGAGGAACAGAATCGATCAAGAAAGGGGGGGCAGGAGAGAGAAAGATCAAGGATGAGAGTGTCGTGCTATGTAACTGGGTAAAATAAGTATTTGCTCAATCAATGCAGGGGGCCTAAATGACAAAACAAAACGTATTAGGGTTGCAGAGGCTTTAATCATGCAGAAAGCTGATATAATATGTCAACAAGAAATGCATATTCCCTGGGGGAAGTGATAAATATTAAAGGAAATACCCTTGTATCATGTTCTATGCAAACTTCCACTGTAAAAGGGGGAAACTATCCATGTAAGGAATGGTATTGGCTCAGCTAGACATGTCTTGGAGGATAAATGGGGGAGATGGGCTATTGCACTGCTTCCCGTAGGATTGACAGTATGCACGATATACGGATCGAATCAGGACTATCCCAAAATATTTTATGATCTGGAAATTGAGTTAGCGTTATGGCCTGGCCCACTAATAATATATGGAGATATGAACATCAATTATGAGTCAAGTAAAGACCGAACAGAAAAATATTGGGGAAGAAAGGCACATGTTCATAAGGCTCTATCCGCCTTAATGACTAGTCATGATTTGACGGATGTATGAGCGGCAAAACATCCCGCTGACCCACGATATATATATTTCTCATGCCCTCATAAGAAGTACGTAATATTAGACTACTTTCTGGTTTCTTCCTCCCTGCTTATGGCGGTGGGAATACGGAAACTACCAAAATTGCTATCCGATCACAACCCACTAATTATGGATCTAACACTTCAAGGGGGGACCATGCTCAAAGCAAATGGACATTCGATAGAACACTATTGATTCATGAACGGTATGTGAATGTAAGAGGGGGTTGAGGGGACACCCCTTCCCAGAACGTAAGGACCAGGATACAGTAGTAAGGTCACAAGATATAAGATTTTATTGAACGGGTTCCCAGTTTAAGGAAGAATTAGACCTCCGTTGAAACAGTCTATGAGGAAGACGGAGTACTCGGGAATCTCTCGATATTCCTGTCTGTTCGTTCTTGGTCACAGTTTGGTACTCTTCTGTCTTGCGGCTGATAAGGGCCCAGAGGTGTCTCTCGGATAGAAAGAAAACAGAAACCCGGGGTTATATGCAATGTCGGGATTCCCGATGGTGAAAGGAGGGGGAGGGGAAGTGACGGGATCACCAGGGACCTTTACCGTGCAACAATACGTTTGTGCAGGGGAGGTGTGTTCTCTTTGAATGGTGAAAAGCCCACCCAAGCGCCTTGTGACTACCGTCACCCACACCTACCGGTTCCCTCCCTGTGAGAAAACGAGTCCCCTTAATCGGGCTCGTACCTTGTGGTGCCACACTTCTCCAGAAGTGTGGCGGGGCGGAGCGTGGTCTCGTTGGCCTCCTGGCTTTTTCGTCTCCTGGGACGCCAACGTCTCCGGATCGTCTCTCCTCTCCTGCTCCGACGGCTCTGCTCCGACTACCTTCGTCTCCTGGTTCACGAACACTTCAGCAACTGCTCCTTCCGGCTTCTCCTCTCCTGGCTGTGTCGCGCCGTGTTCGTCCTGACGTTGTTCTTTTAACGGCAACCGGACATCTGATTGGTGGACGGCCGGTGATATCAGAGGCGGCGTCCCCTCCTCCGAGAATGGTCCGTCTTTCTTAAAGGGACCATGGCTGTCCTGCAAGCGGGGCGGAAACGAACAGGAATGAAAGTCCTCCCCCGGCTCGTGGCAGGCAGGGACCCCCTGACAGTGAAGTATATTAGACAGTGGGTAATACAATATTTTGAGATGAATCGCTATAGCTCATCACGATGCATGGTCTGGGATAGTTTTAAGGCGGGCTTGCGGGGGGAAATAGTTAGTTTTGTAGGTAAGGCCAGGAAACAAGAGAAAGATTAAATTAATGGTTTGATCAAAAGGCTGGGAGTATTAGAAAAAGAGCACACACACCACATTAGGCAAAAGCAGGAAGCTGTTGAGGTGACATTACGGCAGAAAATAGCAGTAGCGAAAGCTGAGATTAATAGGTATTACAGTAAGAGGGGTGCAGCAGGCTTTGAAGCATATAAAAATGAGAGCTGTGAGTATAGGGAATCGGTGGGTAAGCTGCTGGCTTTGCGTACTAAGCATAGGGCTGCTAGTAATAACATAGCTGAAGTTAAAGGACAGGATTTGTGCGCGGGTTACAGACTTAAAGAATATCATTAAGGTCTTTGAGAGGTTCTATCAAGATCTATACTAGCAAGATAATCTTGACCCTATTCTATCCAGTGGAAATGAAACAGTTAAGGGAAATCAACGTGGGGTAAGTGAAGAAATTAGGCAGGAGATGGAAAGAGAGATAACAATCAAAGAGTTCTTACTAGCCCTACAGTCCATGGCCTTAGGAAAAAAGGCAGGCCCCGACAGAATACCTCTGGAATTCTATAAAGCCATTCAGGAGGAGATTGCTCCGTTACTTCTGGACCTGTTTCTTTGAGTACAATACAGTTGGGTCCCCCCGGAATCCTGGCAAGGAGCAGATATTGTGATCTTTGTAAAAAGAAGAAAGCCCCCTGACAACCCCGCATCTTATCGGCCCATATCCCTCATGAATGTAGATACCAAACTCTACTAACAAAATGTTCACGACCCGGATAGGGAGGATCATAGCTCATCTAGTCTCACCATGGCAACACTGGTTTATACCGAGAAGAGGCACAACAGACCATTTTAGACATGCTATAGCCTTATTCAATATAACTGAGGTAACAGGAGAGAGGATGGCTATGATCCTCCTGAACTCAGAGGAGGCATTCGACCGAGTCTCATGGCATTATCTATTGGCTGTTATGGCACAGAAAAGGTTTGGTCCAGGTTTTATAACGGCTATACGGGCAATGTATTTTAAAACTTATGCAAGACTACAAATAATGGGCCAAGAGTCAAGTCGTATCGAGGTAGCCAGGGGGACAAGACAGGGCTGTCCATGCTCTCCCATTTTATTTGTCAAATATGTTGTTATATTCATCCCAAAAAAGTCTTCAAGATCAGATAATTAAACCAGTGTGTTGCAACGGTTTTGAAACCAAGATACACCGACGATATTGCAGTAGTGACCACAGATCCAGAAACAGCAATAATTCAAATACAAAGACTGCCCGGCAAATATGGATGGAAATCAGGCTACCTATTGAACACGGGGAAAACACAGATAATATGTAACTCTAAAACTCCCTGTAATGACCCCCGAAGGGAGGATGTAGTAGTTTACCTTGGGATAAAGATCTTTCAGTTATAGGAAAATGTAATGTACTTAAAATGGGCATCTTTCCCAAGAACTTATATATGTTTAGATCTATCCCATTAGAAATTGAAGACCAACTTTTAAAGAAATTGGATTCCACTTTTAGTAACTTTATCTGGAGATACAAAAACATTTGGCGATCCCTTCAATTTGTAATGCTACCAAAAGATCGCGGAGGCTGGTCAGCCCATAATCATAGATTTTACTATATCACTTTCTTGCAACAGATGACATTAGTAGTCTCATTAGGAAATAGAAATATGACAACCAGGAACCAAGAGGTGGACATGGGCATCCCCTCCATATATGAGTTGGCCATAGGGAAGGCAGTGCAGGGAGTACTCCTTCGACAAGTAGAGGCCAGTTATTACAAGAAGACTCGGTTTAAGGTTAACATAGCAATCTGGAGAATGTGGAGCAAAATGGTAGGATTTATGCAAATTCAGAAGTATAATAGATACACACCCTTGTGGCGATCTTCTCTATTTCCCGCAACAATGTATGATAATTTGGGTAGGCAATGGGAGGAAAAGGGTATCACTAAGATTGGGGCTCTTTTTTCAACTGATCAGAGGCTCTCATTTATAGATCTGCAGCAAAGATATGGAATAATGGTTGGGACTTATCTTAAGTATACGCAGATCACTAGCTTTTTAAATCAAATAAGCAGGGAAAAGATCTCCACAAATGGATTCCCCCTAATGGAGGCTATGTCTCACTCCCAGATAAGAATTAAACATATATTTAAAATATTAATAGATACACTTCCTGATGATCTGGAAACAGTAGAAGCCAAATGGACCACCAAATTGGGAAACCCTGACGCTGATCTTTACCAGTCAGTTGCATTAGGCAAGGGAACATTCTTTCAGCCAATTTAAAAGCCCAACATTACTACACCATCTTCGATCTCTATTTTAAATCTGCAACGCTTTTTCACTGGGGTAAAAGAGGGGATGACAAATGTCCTCGATGCGACCTAGGACAGGCGGACACAATACACATATTTTTTGGGTGTGAGAGACTAGGGCCCCTAAAAGAGGGAATAGAGACATTTCTTCTAGCAGCACTAGGGGCAAGGCTTGTATAACCCCTACATTGATGCTACTAGGATATGATGAGAAGGAACATGATGTACAGCAGAATAAGTTTGTTTTTATCACAATCGCTGTAGCTCGGCTACATATTGCTACACAATGGAAGGATGCTGACCCGCCGACGTATCACGCATGGCTGGGTCATTTGTTGGCCATATATAATCTTGAAAGATCACTGTACAATTGTAAAGCCCGGTGTGCTAGCAGTAGAGGCAGAAAAATCTGGGCTCTAATGGATAAATGGCTTACAAGGCACAATGCAGGGCCTAGGTTGGAGAAGTCACTAAGGGGCCGATTCCGATTCCGGCCACAAAACGAACCGACAGACACGGACCCGGACCGAATACTGACCGACACGGACCAGCGCCGTACGACCCGTGCAGTATGATGCAACGCGAGTGAATTAAAACCGACACGTACGGAATACAAGCCGTGCGACCGAGCCGGAGGGAAAATAGTGATCCGGCCGGAAAACTGACGTGATATTCACCGACCGACACGAACCCGGAATCAACCCGACCAACCCGTACCCGCGATGTACGATTAGGGCAGTACGATGCAATGCATGTAAAACCAGACCGACTCGCACGGAGACCAAGCCGCACGATCGACATTCACAGACAACCTGGCACACAAGCAATAGAGACAGGCAGCGTGAACGAGGCGGAGAAGCCCGCACGAGACAACAGCAGCGCCCTTTTCCATCACATGAACGTCTCCTACATGCCTACAAAACACAAAGGAAAAAACACAAAAAAAGGACCAAACAAGCACTGACTAAGCCAATAAATACCCAACACAAATTAATTGGACAAAGACACACCCACAACTACAACTATATAAAGGACTACAATCACTACCATCATCCCTTGTAAACAGGAGACACAGCCAGCAGCAAACACCAGTACACAGCAACCACAGACACACTCACAACTCACCCATCACACAACTCACACACCATCAGCACCTCATACAAAAGCACACACACATACACACAGCAAAACCAACACCAAACCAACATCACTTGCACCCTCACACACACATCCCTCACCACCACCACCCATCACCATGCCCCCAAAGAAGAATCCAAAGTTCACAGATAGTGAGTTAGAAGTGCTGGTAGACAAGATCATCAGAGTAGAGCCACATTTGTTTGGTACATTGGTTCAAAGGACCCCCATCTCACAGAAAACAAAGATGTGGGCAAGGATTGTGGACAAGAGGAACGCACAAGCACCAACGTTGCGCACAAAGGACGATATCCAGAACAGGTGGTATGACGTGCGCAGGAGGGTCAAGAAACTCATCGAGAAAGATCACGCCTTGAGTCAGCGCACCGGCGGTGGCCCTCCTGCCAAACCAGTCTACTTCAGGACCTGGGAGGAGAAGGTGTGAGACATCCTACCACCAGAGAGCGTCCATGGCCTAACAGACATCCCAGAGACTGGTGAGTACACAAACAACAAACCCAAGAATGTTTGGCAAGGGGACAGTGAAACCATGCACCCCAAGCAAACCTACACTAACCAATAAATAATCAACCCAAGATGTGTATGCCAGTCACACAAACACAATACCTGCCATCTCACAGTGACTGGGGACTGTGTCATGACATGCACCAACCTACAAACAAATAGAGCAAGCCACTGGTACTAACCCAAATACATCCAGCAAGACAGTTTGCCACCACAAACACATCACCTCACAGTGCAGCTGACTGTCAGGAAGGAATAGTGGGGATGCAGGTGAAGTGAGTGTAGCCAAAAGCATGATGGGGCCTGTAGTCACAGATAATGCTCCCCCTCCTCATCGGCCCATCAAGACCCCTCTGAAACATGCCCACATCACAGGGAGTGGAAAATGACTGACAAGATGGCTGACACTGGGTCCTGCTAGGGGTTGTGTGCAAATCAGAAGCAGGACACCACTGACTGACATCCTGAAAGACAACGTGCACGCCCTACAATGGAAGCACGTGTCATGATAGGAAGGAGGACTGACAGCCCTGACCATACTAATCAGCATGGGGAGACACCCCCCAACACAAACTCCACAGAACTCACCGGTTACAATGCTTTGACATACACCTCATTGAAATATCAGCAAAAGATCCCCCGTACTGGCTGCTGCTGTGTGAAGCACAGGGGCTCACTTGGGACTTGTAGCCAAACAAACACCAGGATTTCACTGTCAGCCATCTTGTCATTGCCGTCACACCCCCTCACAGGGAAGCAGAGTCAAGAGGGAGGAAGCATGGGCATGCTGGGAAGGGGGGTGTAGCCAGGGGGTGTAGCCAAGAGTATGATGGGACTCGCAGTCACAGACAACCTACACCCACCCACATGGCCCAGCAAGATCAACCTGAACCATACTCGCCTCACAGGGAGTGGGAAGGGACCAACAAGATGTCTGACACTGGGCTCTGTTGTGGGGAGCACAAGGCCATGCTAGGACTGCTAGCCAAACATACACCAGGATTCCACAGTCAGCCATCTTGCCATTGCTGTCACACCCCCTCACTGGGAAGCAGAGTCAAGAGGGAGGAAGCATGGGCATGCTGGGTAGGGGGGTGTAGCCAAGAGTATGATGGGACTCGCAGTCACACACAACCTACACCCACCCACATGGCCCAGCAAGGTCAACCTGAAACATACTCGCCTCACAGGGAGTGGGAAGGGACCGACAAGATGTCTCACACTGGGCTCTATTGTGGGGAGCACAAGGCCATGCTGGCAAATGGCCAACAACAAGATCAAACTCTGTCGGTGACAAGCTGGGAAAAAGCAGTGTACAGGCAGGTATCTGTTATAAAAGTAGAAAATGTCATGTTTGTGAACCAACGATGCATGTAGAAACATAAATCACATTGTGCGTCTCATCCAAACACAGGTCGTGCTGGGCACCCCCTGACAAATGACGAGGATACCCAGTCCCAGACTCTTTTGGACACTGAGCTCTCTGGTCTGACTCTCTCACTGTCCTCTTCGGATGACGACGACCAACCTGTCCCCTCCGGTGTGAGCCATCATGCAGCACCAGCAGCAGCAACATCTGCCCCCCCTGTACCCACGCCTCCACCATCTGGACACCAACAGGGCACCCCGTCAACACGGACAGAAAAAAGGACAATCAACACCCACAGCACAGGGACACAGGACCCCCCGGAAGCTACAGCCAACACCACCAGAAACACCACCCAAGGGGTCCCAGGGTCACCTGTGCGTACCGCCGCTGGTCCTGCCCGTGTGGAGAGGGGTGCTGGGAGTGGTGGGAGGCACAGGGCATGCCTTGCAGAGGGGTCTGGACTGCATGATGACCCCCAACTGGCACGCATCATAGATGCGTACCAGGATAGCACCGGAGGATTTGGCCAGGTAGTGGGGATCCTCAAGGACATGCAACAGGAGCAGGTCACCCACCATGCCCGCATGGAGGCAAAGTGGGATGCCCTTAATGCGGTACATCAGGACATACTACAATGCCTCCACCAGATCAACACCAACCTGTCCCCACCCCCCTGTGTGCCCACAACATCTGTCACATCACAATCTGCTAGCGCCACAGGGAGGGAGGAGGACTCTGGCAGAGAGTCCCCTGCACCGCAGAGGCCTGCACATGAGGATCCCCCCCCCCGGAAGAAGAGGGGTCGTCCGAAGAAGGACATGTGAGAGGCAGATGTCCCAGCGCATCCCCCAGGGCCTCTAAACCTGTTCTGGACAATGTTCTTTGTGCGCAAGCCGTTCATCTTGTCCAATCGCACACAACTCGCCCACATGACATGGAGGGTTCATGTTGGGCCAATGTATCAGATGACTGTGGACTTTACTCTGGACATTTCATCTGCCAGCACGTCCAACTCAAATGTGAACTTTGGATTCCCAAACCACTGTACAGCACCCAACATCCTGTGCACCTCACTCACACATGTTTGTAAATAAACTCACCAGTACACCATACTTGTCTCTGTTGTGATTCAAACTTGTCATGTTCAGGGTGAAGTCGATCTGCTACACAACACAGTGCATGCCAAATACTGCAACAATGTGACCAACGTAAGGTCAGTCATGGGGATGTGACACATGTGAGGGAGACACACCACCATGGCAACACAAAACATACTCACCATGGCCATGTGACTCATCACACACAATGATGTTGACCTGAAACACATAAGCATGCACAGACACAACACCAAGCACAGTCAGTGGTAACAAGTCCACAGGTGAGGTAAGCAGATGTCACTCAGATGTGGAAAGACAGACAACGCACATAACAAAGCGTAGCACAGGTTCATTACACACCAGCAACACGTTTATTCCACAATAGTTGCACGGTAATTCTACGTAACAGTGGACACACGCTCACAATGTTTTGGAGAATGGAAGTCCAGGGATGTGTGGTACATCAGTTGATGGGAATTCTCAACTTCCACACTAGTGTTGGCTTCTGGGTGTTGGGGGTCAGTGTTGACCACACAACAGGCAAAGGACCCTGGGAAGGACAGACAAGATACAGTCAAAAGCACAGACGAACAGGAGAGAAATGCAATACACATGCACAAAACATGTTGCAAAACACCTACACAAACACTAGTTAGCAGTACTACCCTATTGTGGAGTACACACCACCTGAATGGACACATCACAGCACGCATCCAGTCAAGTGGCACACAGACACACTCAGAGAGCAACAGAGCTGGCTCAACACATTCCCGGAAACTCACTTTCAGGTGAAGAAGTTGTTGATGAGCTGGGAGCGGACGTCACCATCATCTTCATCATCACTGGTATCCTGGCCCAGGCCGGGATCCTCCACAGGTGCCGGACGTTGGTCGTCGTCATCCTCATCCAGGATGAGAGGCACCTCCCTCCGCACCGCCATGTTGTGTAGCATGCAGCAGACCAGTATTATTTTGCACACCTTTGCAGGCTCATATGCTCCGACATTGTAGCGCAGCACGGCTGGTGTCACAGGGTTCCTGAAGGGTGTCAGCAACCACGGCATGTTGGGGTATCCGGAGTCACCTACACACACAAAAATGAACAAGTAGATGAGTTTGGTAGGCGTGTGGAATACAGCAATGACAAACACACACAATGAGAAACAGTCAGTACACACCGACAAGCCAGGCACGCTGAGCTGGCATCTGTGACATCAGCATTGCAATGTTACTACTCCTCATTATGTAGGCATCGTGCGCCGAACCAGGGAACCGTGCACACACATGTGTGATCAACATGTCAGCAAGACAGACCACCAGAGCATTGATCGAATGGTAGTGCTTCCTGTTACGGTATGCCTGCTCATGTGCCTGTGGTGGTATCAGGGCAACATGTGTCCCGTCAATGGATCCAGTGACGTTTGGCATCCTCCCCAGTGTATAAAAGGCATCCTTAATTTCAGGGAGTTCATCTTGGCTCAGGACCTTGATATACAGGTCGAGGAATTGCAACATCCCCTCCAAGACATCGCGTAGCACCCGACTAAACATCGTTTGCGACATACCACCAGCAGTAGCCACAGTGTACTGGAAGGTACCAGTAGCAAAGAAGTGCAGGGCTGCCATCACCTTCACCTCTGGGGTCAGTGCTGTAGGGTATGTCCAGCCAGGTAGCATATGTGGCGCCAGCTGCTCCGCCAACTCCTCAATCAGTGGCCTGGTGACACTGAACCGTCTGATGCTGTCTCGTTCCTGCATGGTTGCAAGGTCTGGGAACGGATGATGCACAGCTGGTGCCCTGCAGTACAGAGATGCACAAAGGAAGATTGTAAGTACATCCCCCCATGTGGCCATGACCACGATCACTCTCACATGCTAGTTCATGACATTACACAATGTACTGAGGTGTGTGCTGTTGGTCATGGACACATATGTCACCTATAAGACCACCACCTCACATCTCAATTTCACATGTCCACATGAGTCCCATGTAGTGCAATGGGCTAATCATCTGGCTGTGTCACCCAACCTATGTGCTGCTGCAACGTTAAAAAAACCCACCCCAGTGACTAATGAGGACTCATGTCTTCCAGGCATCACAGATCTTTGCCATGCAGAAACCCAGGCTCCCTGTATTGCCACATCAACACAGCAATGGTGTCAGATCAATGGAACGACTTCCCCAGGAGCAGATGACAGGTCCTCAACTCCCTCTCATCCAAGCCAGTGACAGATGGAATAAACAACTGCCTCTGGACTTAGCCAAGGGGGAAAGGGGAAGTGGATGACAAACAAAAGAGAGACTGCCTCCGGACACTGGAACTGCTAATGGTATCTTCTGTTCTTATGAAGACTCCTAAAGAACATAACACACAAATTAAGTCTTCCCTAACTCTATAGGTAGTTTTAAGCTTTCTTCACTGGAACTACTTTTACCTTTTGTGTCGGAGAACTAAGCCACTCTCTATGCTTGTTTGTCTATTGATTACTTGATCAGCTTTCTGAGGCTGTTGGTCTTTTAAGCCCACTAGTGGTATTACTCCGTGAACTTGTGAGCCCCACAGGTGAAAAAGCTGAAATCTCAATGTCTTTATTCTGGATAAAATTATTGTAGAAGAAATTGCTTCGCTGCTTGCCTTTGATATTAGTCTGAAGTCACTTCACAGTTCAAAACTCCCTCTTTGAGAGCTACTCTGAGTCAATAAGTTCTAATTTGTACTTCAGCAGATTATTTCTTCTCCTTGCTTGCATAAGCTTTTAGATGATAAAAACAACACTCTTACTTGACTGAGGAGAAGGTCTCTCTTCACAGAGACGCTTCTCCGAAATATTGCTGGTGACGTAGTATCTCCTTCTGAATTCACTACAAGGATTCTCTTGTCAATTCGGTCGACTTGCTGACTGAATTTTAACTGAAAAAATAATAAATACCAGAAAGCACGTGAGAAAATATTTCCCGTGCAACACAAACTGTTCTGTGAATACTTTCCTTTGAAAAAAGGAACCTGGAACCCACGAAGATAACTCTCTCAAAAGATTTTCTCTGAAGGAACGAGCCTCGAAAGATAAGGCAACCGTTATCTTGAAATTCTACAGTTGAAGTGCGCCGCGCGAACCTCGCGCATGCGCATTGAGACCTGTGAAGAGTCTCGCGCCTATAACAACTAGACCGAGTACTCTTCCAGGAAATGATCTACAGAATTTAACTGGAAGTGGAAGGGAATCGCAATCCAAGCAGAATGGATCTAAGCGATGTCTTCCAAGTGGGAGTCAATCTTCTCCAGAGTGGGTATTTCCAAGGACACTGTCTTTTAGAGTGCAAATGTACATTCGCAGAATCATCTTTCAGTCTGTTTCGCTGGATCGTGACAGTACCCCCCACCAAAAGACGTTCCTTCAACCTTGGCTTAGTAGGATGTTTCTGGTGAAAGTCTCGAATGAGCCTGGGTGCGTGAACATTAGAATGTGGCTCCCAAGATCTTTCCTCAGGACCAAAACCCTTCCAACTGATCAAGTAATACAATTTACCTTTTCTAAAGGTTGAGTCTAGAATCTTATGGACCTCAAACTCCTCCACTGAACCTACATTAATGGGTTTAGGGGTAGATCGGTACCTCAAATTTGGTGGACTTTTCTTTAACAAAGAAACGTGGAACACTGGGTGAATCTTTAGATAGGGTGGCAACTGGATCTTAACTGACACTGGATTTATCATCTTCTTTACCTTAAATGGGCCAATGAACCTGGGTTGGAATTTACGGTTTTCTTTTAGTTTTAGATTTTTGGTGGACAACCAAATCTTGTCTCCTGGTTTAAAAGCGGGACTCTCTCTTCTCTTTTTGTCAGCCTGAAATTTATAAGAGTCTTTAGCCTTTTTGATATTTTCACCTGCCTGACGCAATGAATCTTGAACCTTATTTACCAATTCTTCTACTGCAGGTACTGATCCCTCATCTTTTTCAAAAATTAAACTCGGGTGCCTACCATAGTTTAAATAGAAGGGGGAGTAACCAGTAGTGGAATGTTTGGCATTGTTATAGGCAAACTCAGCAGACCAAATTAATTCAGACCACCCAGCTTTCTGATCCATCAAATAGAGCCTGAGATACTGTTCTAAGTCTTGATTGACTCTTTCGGTTTGACCATCAGTTTCGGGATGGAAACTGGTGGAATAGCGTGCATCAATGCCTAGCCTCATCGTGAAGGCCCTCCAAAAGTGGGAGACAAATTGAGAGCCTCGATCAGAGACTACAACCTTTGGAATCCCATGCAGTCTCACTATGTGTTGAGTAAACAATTGAGCTAATTGAGGAGCCCTGGGGATTTCCTTCAAAGGGACAAAATGTGCCATCTTAGTGAATGTGTCTACCATAACTAGAATGGTGTTAAAACCCTGACTTGGAGGGAGGTCTACAATCAAATCCATCGAAACAGTGTGCCAAGGGTGAGGTGGGGTAGGCATTGGCATCAACAACCCTTGAGGAGCCCTTCGATCTGATTTCCCCTGCAGGCATCTCTCGCAGGTGGAAACATACTGTCGTATTTGTGATTTCATCTTTGGCCACCAAAAATTTCTTTCAACCAACTCCAAGGTCTTTTGAACTCCTTTATGACCAGCTAGAGATTCGTCATGGCATAGTTTCAAGGCTCGATCTTGCAGTCTTTTAGTCGGAAGATACAAACAATTTCGGAAATAAGGCAGTCCATCTCTGATTTCTCTCTCTGATTCTTCATTTGCCCACTGAATCATTTCTTCAAATGGCATGGCCCTTTGGATTTCACTTGAAAAATCTGTGTTGAGAGAGGCTACAATGATCTTCTCTTCCGGAATTATAGCCTGTTTCCTTTGATCAGTTTCTAAATGATCAGTATTTATTCTGGAAAGAGCATCTGCTTTAACATTACTGGTCCCAGGTCTGAAGGTGATTACAAAATCGAAATCTGCAAAAAACAATGACCAACGTAACTGCCTGGCCGTCAATGTCCTGGCAGACTTAAGGAATTGAAGGTTACGATGATCGGTGTAAACAGTGACCTTATGCAAGGCCCCTAGCAAATAATGCCTCCATTCCAAAAAGGCACTCTTGACTGCTAACAATTCCTTGTCTGCAATTGAATAGTTGCATTCAGGAGGAGATAACTTCCTGGAGTAGTAGGCCACTGGGTGCAATTGACCTGTATCCTTATGACGTTGGGACAGTATTCCTCCTATGGCAACATCTGAGGCGTCCGCTTCAACATAGAATGGTTCATCAGTTCTTGGATGCAGCAGGATTGGGGCTTGAGTAAAAGATCTCTTTAGGAATTGAAAAGCCTCTTCTGCTTCCTCATCCCAAACAAACTTGACTCCTTTTCTTAACAAACGTGTGATTGGACTTACTTTGTGGGAAAAATTTGAAATGAACCTCCTGTAAAAATTTGAAAAACCGATGAAACTTTGGATTTCTTTTACACTTTTGGGAGATGGCCAATCTTGTACTGCTTTCACCTTAGTCTTATCCATGCTTACACCTTCAGGGGATAGCACAAACCCAAGGAATTCCACCTTATTCACATGAAAGGCGCACTTCTCCAGTTTCACATAGAGATGATTTTCCAGCAATCTAGTTAAAATCAATCTGACATGGGTTACATGCTCTTCCAGACTGTCAGAGAAGATCAATATGTCGTCGATATAAACAACGGCAATTCTGTCCAAAAACTCCCTGAGAACGTCATTCACAAAATGCTGGAACGCCGCTGGAGCGTTACATAACCCGTATGGCATCACCAAATATTCAAATAAGCCATGACGGGTACGAAATGCTGTCTTCCACTCATCTCCGGGGGCAATACGAATCAAATGGTAAGCCCCACGTAAATCCAATTTTGTGTAGACCTTTGCATTTTTCACTTGATCCAACAAAACTGAAATTAGCGGGAGTGGATAACGATTTTTGATTGTCACTTGATTCAGGGCTCTGTAATCGATGCAAGTTCGAAGTTCTCCATCTTTCTTCGGAATGAAAAATAAGGGAGACGATACTGGAGATTTAGAGGGACGAATAAATCCATTTTCCAAGTGTTTGTCCAAATAACTTTTAAGATATTGATTTTCAGTTTCAGTCAATGCATAGATTCTACTGCAAGGCAACACGGCCCCTGGCTCAATGTCAATTTTGCAATCGTAGGGGCGATGGGGGGGTAGCCTTTCTGCCTCTTTTACATCGAACACTGAAGACAAATCCTTGTATTCTTCGGGAATTTCCTTGGTTTCCAAAGAGCAAATTAAAGCAGGACGACCAGCTAACTTCCGGGCAGGAGAATCTTCCGTTTGATGGGATTGCTCACAAAAGCAGTTTTCCTTGCAAAAGGTTGAATCCATGGTAATGGTTCTCCTAGCCCAATCTATGCGTGGATTGTGTTCAGTTAACCAGGGAAGGCCCAAAATTAATTCAAATTGAGGAGCATCAATCAAGTTAAATGTCAACAATTCCGAATGTCCATTCAATCCAGTCAATTGGATTAATTCTGTTTCATGAGTGATAGGTCCCGAAGATAGGTTAGTTCCATCAACAGCTGTGACCACTTCCAAAACCTGCTTTTCAACAAATCTTATCCCCTTGCGACGGGCATACTTGATGTCACAAAAATTTCCAGTTGCCCCAGAATCTATCATCACTGAGACTCCGCTAATCTCCTGATTTCGAAATCTAGCCGTAAAGGAAACTACCACATGAGGTGAGGATGATTGTAAAGTATTTACCACTTGCTGCAAATTTGGAGTTGACTTTGAATCTGCTTCACCCTGGGCAACTCTCTTCACAGGTGAAGCTGACCTTTTCCCGGCAGAGAATTCTTTGGTTTTTTCGGACAATCCTTGACAAAGTGACCTGAGAGGCCACAATACAAACACAGGTGACTAGATCTTCGCCTTTCCTTTTCTTCTTTGGATAAGGGTCCTCGTATAGACCCTATCTGCATAGGTTCCTCAGTCTGGGAGTTTTCTACTGACTTGTGACCTTCCGTCTTCATTCAATCAAAACGTGGTGGAAGCGGGCGAACATCTCTTCTTTTTTCATTTCGACGCTCACTCAAACGATGGTCTATCTGCAACACCAAATCGATTAATTCAGATATTTCGGTGGGCCTCCTAGGAATCTGAGCCAAAGCATCTTTTAGGTCATCCTTTAACCCTCTATAAAAAATTGCAGCTCTTTTGTCTTCAGGCCACTTGGATTCCACCACTAATTTATTAAATTGGGCCAAGTAGGCAACTAAATCTCGATTCCCCTGCTTGAGCTCCAATAACTCGTTGTCTGTGGCTTGGGAGGCTGAACGTCGATCAAATATTCGTAAGAATTCTATCTTGAAATCGTTAAAGTTGTATAACATTGGATCATTCTGTGAGACTAACGACATGGACCAAGCTGCAGCATCACCATTCAAATACGACAGAATGAAAGCCACCTTTGATTGATCCTCTGCAAAGATGACTGGCCGACACAAAAAATGCAGGGAACACTGAGTTAAGAATATTTGTGCTCTTTGTGGATCCCCACCAAATCTTTCTGGGGGCGCCAGTGGAATAATTGGTGAAACTGCATGAATAACTTGAGTTGAAATATCTGAAGGAGATAGATTGCCTGATAATCCTTGAGATCCCTTAGATCCTGAACCTGATGCAACTAACTCGTCTAATCTTTGCCTAGTCTGAATTGATTCCTGACTCGACCTTCTAACTTCCTCTCTCAATGATTTATTATCTTCTAGGGCACAATTAAGTTGCTTCTGCATGCCTTCTAAAATAGAAGTTAGGGTCTTTAAATCTATCCCTTCCGCCATACTGCTCGGGGGGAAATCTAAACCCTCAAAAATGAGGTTTTTTGGGCACTTCAATCTGTCAGATCAATGGAACGACTTCCCCAGGAGCAGATGACAGGTCCTCAACTCCCTCTCATCCAAGCCAGTGACAGATGGAATAAACAACTGCCTCTGGACTTAGCCAAGGGGGAAAGGGGAAGTGGATGACAAACAAAAGAGAGACTGCCTCCGGACACTGGAACTGCTAATGGTATCTTCTGTTCTTATGAAGACTCCTAAAAAACATAACACACAAATTAAGTCTTCCCTAACTCTATAGGTAGTTTTAAGCTTTCTTCACTGGAACTACTTTTACCTTTTGTGTCGGAGAACTAAGCCACTCTCTATGCTTGTTTGTCTATTGATTACTTGATCAGCTTTCTGAGGCTGTTGGTCTTTTAAGCCCACTAGTGGTATTACTCCGTGAACTTGTGAGCCCCACAGGTGAAAAAGCTGAAATCTCAATGTCTTTATTCTGGATAAAATTATTGTAGAAGAAATTGCTTCGCTGCTTGCCTTTGATATTAGTCTGAAGTCACTTCACAGTTCAAAACTCCCTCTTTGAGAGCTACTCTGAGTCAATAAGTTCTAATTTGTACTTCAGCAGATTATTTCTTCTCCTTGCTTGCATAAGCTTTTAGATGATAAAAACAACACTCTTACTTGACTGAGGAGAAGGTCTCTCTTCACAGAGACGCTTCTCCGAAATATTGCTGGTGACGTAGTATCTCCTTCTGAATTCACTACAAGGATTCTCTTGTCAATTCGGTCGACTTGCTGACTGAATTTTAACTGAAAAAATAATAAATACCAGAAAGCACGTGAGAAAATATTTCCCGTGCAACACAAACTGTTCTGTGAATACTTTCCTTTGAAAAAAGGAACCTGGAACCCACGAAGATAACTCTCTCAAAAGATTTTCTCTGAAGGAACGAGCCTCGAAAGATAAGGCAACCGTTATCTTGAAATTCTACAGTTGAAGTGCGCCGCGCGAACCTCGCGCATGCGCATTGAGACCTGTGAAGAGTCTCGCGCCTATAACAACTAGACCGAGTACTCTTCCAGGAAATGATCTACAGAATTTAACTGGAAGTGGAAGGGAATCGCAATCCAAGCAGAATGGATCTAAGCGATGTCTTCCAAGTGGGAGTCAATCTTCTCCAGAGTGGGTATTTCCAAGGACACTGTCTTTTAGAGTGCAAACGTACATTCGCAGAATCATCTTTCAGTCTGTTTCGCTGGATCGTGACAAATGGACATGGCGTAGCACATACACACCACAAGGCAAGCGTAAGTCCCACAGGTAGTGGCCACTGTTGTCCATGCCGGCCCTACATGTACGTCTCTTAGACACACACCCCATCAAGGTTGATGCATATTCCACATGGATGTGGAGACTGTCACCCATTGGTAACATGTGATCAGACACATCTGAGACACAACATGCACACAGACTGTGGATGCACATCAGTATTGGGGCTACAGGTCTCACTGTGACGTACATGCCATCACCCCCAGGACTCAGGGTGTATGTGACATGCCCCAAACATATCCAACCTGACACTGTGGCCTTCACTCATGCCAATTACTGTCCAATTGCACATCACAGTGCAAATGTGCACAACACACAAAGGACTCTCCCCCCATGTACAAGATAACAGCCTGGGAGTGGCTGCACAAAGTGCCAGACAAAAAAACTGCAGTGGCCCCCTCAAGCACCCTGAGAATGCAGCCTCACATGCCATGGTACACTGTGTGGCCAATGCTATAGTGTGGCAGGTGTGTGCAGGTGTCCATGGCCAGTATATGTGTCTAATAGTCACACTAATGCGGTCCGACGCGGGTGACAATGCGTACGCATTGCACGGGTCATGTCCGAGCCGTGAGTATGCTTGTCATTGAATCCAATGAGGTCCGACGCGGGTGGCAATGCGTACGCATTGCACGTGTCATGTCCGAGCCGTGCGTAGGCCTTGTCATTGAATGCAATGAGGTCCGACGCGGGTGACAATGCGTACGCATGGCACGGGTCATGTCTGAGCCGTGTGTAGGCCTTGTCATTGAATGCAATGCGGTCCGACGCGGGTGACAATGCGTACGCATTGCACGGGTCATGTCCGAGCCGTGCATAGGCCTTGTCATTGAATGCAATGAGGTCCGACGCGGGTGACAATGCGTGCGCATTGCATGGGTCATGTCCAAGCCGTGCGTGCGCCTTGGCCATTGAATCGTATGGAGACGGGTGCATGTGTACATTCAAAATACGCGTTGTACAATCAGTTGAAGGAGCCGGGTGCACCCATTGGCTCAGGACTGTCATGGAGACGGATGCGGATTCAAAACTTGTACGAGTTGTGCACTGGAAATTCAGTTGGATGCCTACAACAATGTTGCAATTTCAAGTGTTCCATGAAGGTGAAGATTTGAACGATGCGGAAGGCGTGTACGAGTCGTACTTTTAAATAGATTGGCCAGATTCATAGAATGCAACCGTGTTGGACCTATCACTTTGGACACATGGCACAGAGTCTGCCTCTGCAGCACAGATATAAGGCTGGCTGGACCCCAGGGAGCTCACTTGCCTGCACTACATGCTACTGGACCACATCCCTGCTACCACTGCTGCTGTCTCTGCATCCTCTGGCTCCTGCTATGGCACGTACACTGGAGAGGGCCCCAGCCTTCAATGAGGAGGAGAACCAGGCCCTGCTGGACGGGCTCCTTCCAGAGTACAGAAAGCTCTATGGGACACCAGGGGAGCAGGTGAGTGTGCTGTCCACTGCCTTCCTAATTAAGCATGTTGTCTGACTAGCAGTACTAGCAGTGTGTACAGCAGTGGCAAGCATTATCACTGACTACTTTCATCCCCCAAAGTGTGTAGGGACATGTACTGAATATTTTACCTGCTGCTAAAGTGCATTTTTGCCAGCTTAGACTATCCATGCATTGTTAACATGTCAGACATGCATGCGAGTTTTCATTCCCCATGGTTGCACTACCTGTGTAATTATTTTCCCTTTGTGATGATGACATGTATATCTAATTGTGTGCTGCACAAATCTGGGGCATGTGTGTTAATGTACTTTTCACTTTGTCCTCCTCACAGGTTGATGCCCACCAGAAGCAGGAGATCTGGCTGACCATCGCCCGGGCTGTTCGTTCTGTGGGGGTCTACAAGCGCCGCATCCGCAACTGCCAGAAGAGGTGGCAGGACCTTCGTGGCTGGACCAGGAGGATAGCTAGAGTCCAGCTGAAGCTGTCACCTCCACGCAGAAGGGGCGGACACCGGACCCTGACTCCCCACATGCTCCGGATACTGGTGGTGGTCTTCCCGGACCTGGATAGGCAGCTGAAGGCCAGACAGCAGCAGGAAGGGGGTAAGTCCATGCCTGATCTGTGTACTATGTCTGACATGCAAATAGCAGTCTTTTGTCCGGGTCACACTTCCACATTACATAGGTCTTGTAATCCCCAAATCAGGTCCCTCCTCATCTGTTCCACAGGTGTGGCCCCTACAGTCTTTGGATTGTGTCACAAGGGCACTGTGTCCCTGCAGTCAGCTATGTATCAGGTACCAGTCAGCATCAGTTCCCGTGACTCTGTTGTGTGTGTCATGGGTGGGTCAATTGTTTACACAATGCCTGAGATCTGACATGTGAACTGTGTGTGCCCTTGGGATGTGTACCAATTGCTGGTCTGACTTACAACATGTTTCTGGGGTATTCAATACAAAACCATACAGCAGGGTACTACAATTTTTGGGCATCTGAAGTAGGTATGGCAAGTATGCCACAATTGCTTAGCCACCTGACTACTGTCCGGGGCAAAACATTGTTTCACTTAGTCCTGCCCAGTCCTGCCCCCTCAAGGGCATTCCGAAACACTCTGTAATCCCAGTCCTGTGTGTGAAATTGCAGGTTGTGCTTCGTGGCATGTGCCCTCAGGTGTGTGCCTCTGTGTCATTAGGGTGTGGCTTGTTGCTACGTACAACTGGGGTGTCCATGATTCCGAGGGTCAGCATGACATCTGCAATGTGACTGTGGGAGACAAGACCTGTGTGACATATAGGTGTGTGAGCATCTGACAGCGCACAATGGTGTATGCAACTCTGTCCCTCATGCAGCTGGGTTATATGCATGGCAGACTGTGATGTGTTAATGTACATGGATTCGTGTTTGCTGAGACTCATATGTCTGATTTTCATGATGTGGGGTCTTCTGGGTCCTGGATGTGTTGTTTGCATGGGATGGGCAAGTGCGCCGGGCAAGTGCGCCGGTCATCTGCAGAGTCAGATTTGCCCCTGAGCTAGAATTGTGAGTCAGTGCATATTGTTGTTGTCTGGATGCCCTGCCCCTGTGACAGGAGACAGTGTTGACTGACTTACAGGGCATCCCAGTGCCATGGCATTGAACTTGCTATGAGTGAGCCTGCGTTGTGTTCACGTGTGCACCATGCACCCCATTGTGGCCTTGCCCATCAGGACATGAGTATATCATAGTGTGTGTTGCTGGCATGCATCCCAAGCATGTCAAATGAGTCTCTGCCCATCCCTTCATCCGGACACCTGTGCTGAGTCAGTCGCAAGAGATGTGCTGTGGGTATAGTGACATACTCCTACATGTTCACTTGCATGTACAACTACTGTGTGGGTGGTGCATGTTGGCACATTGGGGTATTAGCATCCAACATGCAACAGACATATGTGTGCAAATCAAGGAGGGATATGTGTGCCATGGTTGATGTTGGAAATTACAATTGTCTTATTCTAAACAGTATTGGCACTTTAAGCTGTGTTCAGCTGGTGATGCCAGGGCTTGCCCTGTGGTTTGATGTACTCACTGTGGTGTGTGCAGTCGGAGCAGGTGACTGATGTTGTTCTGTTACTTCCTATTCCTATCCAGATACATCCACGGCCACAGGAGGGGACAGCTCCACGGAACAGGAGGAGCCACAGAGCCTTACAGGGACAGAAGGAGAGGAGTCAGGTGGACCCAGTGGTATGGAGGGCGATTTCAGCCACATAGAGGAGTCGTCAGCACCATCCCCCCCAGCTGAAGGCCACAGCAGCTCTGAGGATGACTCCCCTGTGGAGGCGGGTGTCAGCAGCCACCAAACCCCAGCTAGTGAGGCAGTCTCCACCACCACCACCCCCCTCCCATCGGCTCCCATCCCAGAGGTCCCTGTGGGCTCCCGTGTTCGTGAGCATGTCTCCTTTGTGCCAGGCATCGCACCCCCTGCCCCTGTGTCCCCTGCTGCCCTGAGTGAGGAGTCTGTGGACTTTCTTAGACAGATGCAAGTGGGGCAGGCGTCGATGCTGAAGGTCCTCCATGCACACACAGGTCTGTTGACACAACTGGTGTATTTCATGGAGGGCATTTCCTCTGGCATGTCTGCCCTACAGAGGACCAACCAGTCCGTGGCCTCCTCCCTGGCAGCAGCAGTGTCCCTCCTCCAACAGTCCCACACCCCTCCTACCCCTGCAGTACCCACAATTCCTAGCACACTACCTGTCCAAAGCCCCGAAACCCCCAAACCAAGGGCTAGACATGCACACAAGCAAGCACAGGGAACTGATTCCACACTCGCAGGGGCTGGTTTGCTGACACACACACAGTCATCCACAACCACTCCACAGTCCTCCGAGACCTCTCCCTCCAAGCCCCCTTCCCTTGCCTCACCTGCAACCCCATCCCCCCAGAAGCTCTTCCTCTGTGACCTTGGCCTCTTCCCCACCGACCCAGCAGATCCTGATTACAAGGGGAAGAGGAAGTCCCCACACACAGAAGGGAGTGCCCCTCACACCCGCACACCCTCCCCCAGGCACACTCAGACCGAGACGCCCACCCGCAAGTCCCCCCGGTGCAAGAAGAGCAAGACCCCCCGCCAGCACACAGCTCCAAGGCAAAGTCTCCATCCTCCATCCCCCAGGCTACCACTCCAGAGGTTCCCCCGCCACTCCCTGCCCCGGGTTCCCCCACACACAGATACACCCTCCCCAAAATACTAAGGCCATCCCCCCTAGCACTTGCTCCGCCACACCTGGTCAGACAGTTGCTGCCACTGATGTGGTGACCGTGTCACCACCCCTTGCCCTGCAGACCTCACCTGTCCCCCATTGCGCTCCCATGGATGTAGGCACAGCTTTGAAGTCCACACCCACCCCGTCTGACTTGGGCACTGCAGTGGTGAGCCAATCCACTCCATCTGACCAGCCCACTGGAGTTGTGCAGGCACCCACCCCATCTGACTTATGCCACACAGTTGTGACAGCACCCACCACTTTAGTCATCTCCACTGCAGTTGCAAGTGTCACGCCTGCATCCCCCACCTCTTCACTGCCTCCTTCTGCTGCGCCCTGATCCTGTCCCTGCGGTGCCTGGCCTGCCCCCATGTATGCCCCTCCGAGGGGATGACCCCGGTCCGTAGCAGTGCAGGCAAGCAAGGTGTGACAGTTGTCACTCTAGTTCACTCCTTGGCAATTTGACATGGATTGGCCTTTTGGTTGCACAGACGTTTCGAATTTCATATACTGAATTTGTGACTCTAGTTCACTCCTTGCCCTTTGGACATGGACTGGCCATTGACCTTTTGTTGGAACAGACGTTTCACTTTTCATATGCTGAATAAAGCTTTTTACTTTGTCCCTGTGAACTTGATTTAGCTGTACATCATGTTGAGGTTGTTTTAGATGCCCTTGTTATGTTATGTTATGTTATATCTGATTTATATAGCGCACGTACACCGGATTGGTTTCTTGGCGCTGCTTGGGTAGGTAATGGGTGGTGAGATGAATCAAGTGGTTACTCGAACGCCTGTTTAAAGAGCCATGTTTTTTGCAGTTTGCGGAAGGTTGTGAGATCTGTGCAAGATTTGATCTCTAGGGTCATAGAGTTCCAGTCAAGAACAAAGTAAACTCTACCCTTACAATTTAATGATGTACAGTGTATCATATATAAAAAATAAACAGAGAATGACACCCAAATCAGATTAGGGTAATATGGCATACAAACACGTGAAGACACCAAACTAAATAGTACAACTCTTTTGTTTATTTCATTTGTTAGTGTCACTTTTTATAATACATAAATAGAATTTGTAGATTTTTTATACAAAAATGGTCACAATAAACAAAAAACAACGTACATTGTAGCAAAATATATAAATGGATAAAGGTGTTAGACACACACAATAAATATCTGAGTTTTGTACAAAAAGGAATATACCACAGTAGTGAATACAACAAACAACAGGTTCCCAAATACAGGGGAAAAGGTGAAGGAATATTTTTTGATCAGAGCTACAAACACTCAAATTCAAACAGCTCACATTCATACAACATTACATAACTCATCCAACATCAGATCAAAAAGATTCTTGTGGACCCAACTCAAAGCAGTAACATCGGTAGTCCCACGATATTCTGATGGTTGTTCAGGATAAATGTCGAAAAACACTTATCTAAAGTACATAATCAATGGGAATGGAGAGGGCCCAACTAAACAACGCCGACGCGTGTTTCGGTGAGACAACTCCAACTCAGGAGTACCACCTTCTTCAGGGCGTAACAAAGACAAACTCCCACAAAAATGGGACCTGTGTAGAGATAGAAAAAGGAGCTAAACGTTTTAGGAGCAGCTCAATCAGGCAAATAGTGGCATAGGGTGGATTAAACGCTGTCCCCACTTAGCCTATTACTCTGTCCTATCTTCAGTTTGGTAGACAGTGAACAAATCCAAACGGGGGTCCTACTGGGATCTGAGCCCGCTTAAGGAGGCAAACAATTGCCGGGTTCAAACGACGCTCTCAGGGTAGCATGATCATAAAATCCGCTGGCCCGTTTCAAAGGGCAAAAAGTCACGGGATACAAGTGGCGTTATCAGAATGCCACAGCCATATCTATCATTTAACTTGATAATAAGGTTCAGAGTTGGAGCTCGATCGGCCGTAAACCAAATAATGCGACCCCCAGAAGGATGGTTCCAGTACCTAGGACCCAATGTGGCGAACCTAGAGCCGCCAAATAGTTTCTGTTTAAAGAAGGGTGTTGCCAGGAGGTGCATGTGGGTGGATCTCAGGTTCCGGTTTGGGATATATCTGTTAATCAAGCTGTTGATAAATTTGGCGTTTTTGCCGTTCAGAGATTTAAAAATGATGCAGCCCATCTTAAAGGTGCATCTTTGTGATATAGGGAGCCAGTGCAGTCTCCTCAGAAGGGGGAGACGTGTTGGCGTTTGTTTTCCTGCAGGATCAGCCTAGCCGCCTGGTTCTGTATCAGTTGGAGACGGTAGGTAAGATCGGCCAGGATACCAAAGTATAAGGAGTTAGCATAATCAATGTGCGAGATCACCATGGCGAGGATTGCTTGCAATTTTGCTTCCTGAGTCAGGAACCGGCTGATTTTCTTTATTTTTCTTAGTTGGAAAAAACATGTAGAAGATACCGATCCTATTTGGGTTTTCATGGATAGATCGTTACTGACTGTGACTCCCAGAGTTTTGGCATGCTTGGAAGGAAAAGGTGGTTGTCCCAGTTCATTAGGCCAGAATTGGGGGCTCCAGGGGTTCAGTGAGCCTCCCGTGAGGATCAGTTCTGTTTTATCCGGGTTTAGTTTCAGTTGGTTGCTGTTCATCCAGTCGCGGATGAACAGCATTGTAGATTGACATTCGAGGATGGAGGCCGGAGAGTTTTTTATAGGGAATATCAGTTGGAAATCGTCTGCGTAGTTGAAGGTTTGAATATTCCTTTCTTTTAATGCATGGATCAGGGGAAGAAGGTATAAGTTGAATAAATGAGGGGATAGAGAGGATCCCTGGGGGACTCCACAGGTATTTTTAATCATGGGGGTTGAGAAACCACCAAGGTGTATTGCCTGTGATCAGTTTGTTAAGAAGGATCTGGTCCACTCAAGGGCTGTTCCTTCAATGCCCGCATCTCTGACACAGTCGATCAAGATGTTATGGTCGACCGTGTCAAAGGCAGCAGAGAGATCCAACAGTACCAGGGCTTGGGGGAGACCTTTGTCCGCCTTTTCTCTCAGTGTGTCCAACACAGATAGTATCACTGATTCTGTGGAGTGAGCTGGGCGGAAGCCTGCTTTATGGGCATCCAGGTTTTCAGATTGCTCCAAAAAGGCAGACAGATTTTTGGCTACATGTGCTTCGAGCAGTTTGGCTAGATAGGGGAGCAGTGAGATCGGTCAGTAATTAGTTAAGGTTTTTGGTTCGGCTCCTGACTTTTTTAGGAGAGGGATGATAATAGCTTCCTTAAAGGTCTCTAGTACCTGACCCTGAACTAATGGCTTATTTATGAAAGTCATGTCTGGGCTAGGGCAAGCAGTAAATGCTTCCCTTAGGATCCAGGGGGGACAGCAGTCCCTTGGAGATCCAGACTTAACTTTTGCCAGTAGGTCATTGAAGGTTTCCTGATTCATTATTGGAAGTTGTTCCAGCGTGTGCGGGTTCTGCGGTTTTATGAGGCATGCAGGGCTCGGACAACTGGGGATACCTGATTTAATGATTTTGATTTTTTCAATAAAGAAATTGTTTAAGGAATCACATAAGGATTGGGAGGGAGTGTGTTTTAGTGTTACTCTGTCTGTGTTGGATAATTCATTAATGATTGAGAAGGTGTCTTTGGAGCGATTTGTGGAGTTGATGATTTTGGACGAAAAATATTCGGCTTTGGTAGCCAATATAGCCTTTTTGTAAGTTTCACGTGCATCTAGGGAGATGCTTTTGTCATCAGGTGAGTATTTATTTCTC
The DNA here is from genome assembly GCF_964204655.1 of Triturus cristatus. Lineage (NCBI taxonomy): Eukaryota > Metazoa > Chordata > Amphibia > Caudata > Salamandridae > Triturus > Triturus cristatus. Next base: position 1,006,802,534 of record NC_140587.1, on the reverse strand, counting down.
CACTTCCTTTCTGCGTTTCACAGAGCAAGTTTTAGGTTCTTTAACTCAGGGGAAAACCATCTCTGGGCTTCATGGCGACGAGTACGCGATGGTTTTTTGAGGGGGGCATGTTTATTACTGGCTGTCAACAGCCAGTTTGAGAGGGCTTTCATTGTAATGCTTGGTTTACAATGTTGCATACTGATGTGTTGATGTGAGGTACTCCCTGTGGTCCATGAGATATGTATCCTATTCTGGTGGGTATCCATGTCATCCTTTGCAGCTACCTGGGTGTGTCTGGATCAACCATTTGTGTACATCTCTCTGTGAGCCTTTAATTGCCATGGTCACATCTGTGGCTTGCACCCCTGCACATATGATGTGCTTCCCATTGTCTAAATTGTCACTTCCACATACTTCGTGCTCCTCACTACTGGCCCTACAGGTGTGGGCATCATTGGTATAGGAGCAACTGGGTCCTCTGTGCAACTTGCTGTACATATGTATTGAGTATGTGCAGATGACTTAAGGGAGACTCACGTACCCAGGCTATTGTGACCAGAGCCTTCATTGTGTGGTAACTGATGGCTGACTGAGCAAGTGTTCTGCAGACATGAGTGGGACTTGCGGTGAATATGTTTGGCACAGCTGGGATCCCACAGGAGTTGTGTCCCCTCAAGTTAGTGTGTTGTCCAGTGACATGGCCTGGGCCCATGGTGTGTATTGTATGTGCATGTGTGTCTGTCCACATCCCTGTTCATACACAGACAGTGTTCCCTTGATATGTTAGTGTTGTTGATGCTTGCTGGGTGGTACTGGGTTAATTCCATTACTTTTCCAATGGGCTACCAGATGTGTGAGTGCATGACTCACTCCTGTTAATTGGTGTATCATCATTGTGATTTGTCAGTTCTGAGTGTTGATGATGTTGTCAGACACAGATGGGACACAGTGAGGGTTCCTCAAGGCACTTTTTTGTTCGCAATATCATGTAGTTGTCCCTAGGTGGTAGTTTTCAGTGATTGAGACATTTGTATGTGTGTGTGACTGCTCCCACTTGTCGGGTTCACGGCAGCGATGCTGGCAGGAGTCAGCATGGGTGCCTTGTGTTCCTCCTTGGCATCTGCATAGTCCTGGGACAGTGGCAGGGATTGTGAAGGTCACATGAGCTTTGAGGTAATGGGCATGTACCGCATACTGTACAGTGTGTCTGTCATTCCCCAGGGTTGTAAACAGTCCTTGTGTGATGTGTGTGTGCACCTTAGTTCCTGCCAACATTCCTGTGTTTGTCATGTGGGCATGTGCAATGTCACCTGTCCATGTGGGCTTTACAGATACACATTGTTGCAGTTCAGGTGTGTGGTGTTGATGGTGGACTGATGTGAATGTTTGCATGGATAGTCCCTTAGCTCCCGTTTGTCCATGGATGAGGGGCCATGCTGAGTGATTTGTGTTTGTGTATGTGTGATGTACGTTTGTGGCACAGGACACATGTCTGGGTTTCCCAGTTTGTACGACATCTGCCTTTGTCATCACAGTGGAGGTGTCATGCATGCTTGTGTCACACCAATGTCTTGTCCCTTGGGGTTGTGCTGTTGTGTGTCAGTCCCTTGCTGTGTTAGTTGGTGTTCATTCCAGCTAGTGTCACATGTGTCTGTTGTGCTCCCTCTCATCTCCCAACGCCTGATTGCCCACTGAGGGTGTCCCAATGATGGTTTACTTTTGAATGGCACTGTGTCCACATCTGTGTCACTGTGGTTCAGTCCCTCTCATGTGTTGTGTAGTTTCCTGTCGATACTGTGACACACACACACACATGTTGTGTCCGATGTGCAGTGTGAGTTTGCCTGTTTGTGTTTGTGCATATGCACCAGTGCATTGGTATTGCTGTTGTGGGCCTTTGTCTGGATGCTGTTTCTGTGATTTTGCATGCTGTCCCTGTGAGTCATTTCAAATCATTGTGCACATTCATCCTGGTTGTTGGGTGCCATTGCTGGCATGGAATGTGAGTTAGTGAGCTGACACCTACAGTCTACACATGTTGTTTTGGTTGGTGTGTCTATTTTCGAGATGTGTGCATGCTTGGTGACGGTCACTTCTGCTGTTGTGTCATTGTACGCTGTGTGTATTGTCAGCCCCCATGTGTGGTGCTTGTCTGCACATGGCCGAGAGTGTTATGTTTGCACAGCACTGTTTGCCTCAACACATCTCTGTGTGTCTGGGACACAACCACTATTTTCCCCCTAGAAGTGTTTGATGTGTTGGGAACAGGGATCATACATGCTGTTAGTTATTTGCAGCTTTGATTATGATGACACTTACCTTTTGGTCACTGTGTTGAGGGGGGTTTGGTCCCCATCACCACAATGCTCCACATCTGCTGCATTTTGTGAGCCCCCACTTGACTTCTGTTCTACACAGTGAGGGGGTGTTCTTTTTACATTGCCACAGTGCTATGGTGATGCTTGCCTTGTGTATGTCACACTCATGTGTTGGTCACACATGTGCTGTTACTTACATTGTATGCTCGTAGCCATATTCACTGTTGTGGGCATTTGTCACAGACTACACACCGTTGTCATGATGTCGTGGGGGATGTATATTGCGGATATACCTGATTTTTGCGTATGCTGGATGTGTTGCGCATCACCCATCCTATGGCTGGGGGTGGCAGGGGTGATGGGCATCAGGTCCCCTATGAGTGGGGGTGGCAGGGGTGATGGGCAACATAAGCCCTGTGAGTGGGGGTGGCAGGCATGATGGGCAACAGGTCCCCTATGGCTGGGGGTGGCCGAGGTGATGGGCAACAGGTCCCCTATGGCTGGGGGTGGCAGGGGTGATGGGCAACAGGTCCCCTATGAGTGGTGGTGGCAGGGGTGATGGGGAACATAAGCCCTGTGAGTGGGGGTGGCAGGGGTGATGGGCAACATAAGCCCTGTGAGTGGGGGTGGCAGGGAGGGGTGATGGGCAACAGGTCCCCTGTGAGTGGGGGTGGCAGGGGTGATGGGAAACATAAGCCCTGTGAGTGGGGGTGGCAGGGGTGATGGGCAACATAAGCCCTGTGAGTGGGGGTGGCAGGGGTGATGGGCAACATAAGCCCTGTGAGTGGGGGTGGCAGGGGTGATGGGAAACATAAGCCCTGTGAGTGGGGGTGGCAAGGGTGATGGGCAACATAAGCCCTGTGAGTGGGGGTGGCAGGTGTGATGGGCAACATAAGCCCTGTGAGTGGGGGTGGCAGGGGTGATGGGCAACAGGCCCCCTATGGGTGGGGGTTTTAGTGGTGCTGGCCATGCAACCCGTATGGTGGGCTGTTGTTAGTGGCCAGGATATGTATCCCCTGTGTGTGTGTGCCATTTTGCGGGTACGTGTCGTTTGTGTATGTGGTAGGTGTCTGACTTACCGTCTGCGCCGTCGGCGTCGGTCCCTGATCCGGTCATAGATGTAGAGTACTGGTATGACTTGCGCGATGGGATTCATGATGTGTTTGTGTTGTACACGCTGCTTGTTGCTCCGTCTCGTACCCACTGCAAGCTGTTACGTCTCGTAGCCGTGTATTGATTTGTGGCGCGAATCGTAGCTGATATGCTTGTTTTCCGGATGCTGTGACGTGCCGTACGTGACGACCCGTCTGGCGCGTAGGAAGTACGCATCGTACTTGTCATGCCGTAAACTGCTATGGATACTGCTTCCGGGCGACACGGTTCCTCTTTGGGAGTTACGGCTCGGACGGAGAATGGGTCTTAATTGACAGCCTACGTGTCGGTCGTGTTTTTGGCAGTTATGCGCATCGTACTCCCTATACAGGACGGACCGGCTCCGGGTACGTGTCAGTCGCAGGGTAAGGCTACGGACAGCTGTCCGACCGGCCATCGGAATCGGCCCCTAAATCGGGTGTTACTCTTCCTTCTCCCTTGTCTCTTATACTTTCTGTTCTCCTTTTTATTGCTTTATTTCTCTCATTTTGCTTGTACGGACTGTTGGTAGATTTAAGGTGTTGTGTATATATGGAATTGTATGAAATTTTGAAAACAGATATTAGAAATGACTATATTTGTATCTATGAACGACTCTTCTTATCTTGTATACTCTCTCCAAATAAAATAAAAAAACAAAAAAAAAGAAGACTTCGTACTTGAGAAAGTGAATCACTACACCACAATGGGCCCATATCAGTAATTTTCTCTCTCCAGCCCAGAAATGATGTGGCCTATCTCAAAATTCGAGCCACTGTGCATGTCTGGGTAATAGATTTTTGGCTTTGATTGAGGTGTAGAGTATGCCCTGGTATCCTTCAAGTCCCATTGAGGGCCTCTCCAATCTGAAGGTGGGATTGTCTCAAAGGGTGAATGCTCAGTGATTTGCTACTGCGAAGTGCAATGCCAAATATTTTTTTTTCCATGTCAGGGAGACCAATAACTTCCTCGTACACCCCACGCATCAGCTTAGAGTGGGCTATCAGTGGTGGGGCTCTATTCCACAAATGTGAGCGGAGGAGGGATTCAGTGGAGTGAAAGAACTTGTCGGGCATTCAATGGGGGCCTTTTGTAGTGCGGAAAGCATATGGGGCAATGCCAACATTTTAAACATTGCTGCTCACCCTAAAAGGGAGAGAGGGAGAGTCCTCCAGTGCTGTACGTCCGATTCGAAAAGCTGAAGGATAGAGGCTAAATTTAATTGGAAAATAGGAGGGGGTCCATGGTGACGTGGATACCCACATATTAGAAGTGCCCAGTAGACAGAGGGATACAGACCCTTCCGGGCAATGTGGGCATGGGCCCGTTATCAAATGCATGAGGGATTTATCCCAAATAACAGTATGCCCTGAATTTTGGCCAAAGGGTCACAAGATATGGGTTAGTTGTGTAATTGTCACAGAAGGGTGGGGAGTGTTTTAAAAATTTGGGTAAATATATAATATTAATTTAAGAATTATAAATTTCTTTTAGAATTTTAAATTTCTGATTTAGAATTTTTTTGTACGAGCGGGATGTTGAGTTTTTTGGGGATAAGGGTGGGGAGTGCTTTAAAAATAGGTGTAAATATATATTAGTAATATAAAATATAAAATTGTATTTTTTAAAATTAAATTTCGAATTTTGAAATATTGTTTTAGGAGTGGGATGTTGTGTTTATAGGGGATAAGGGTGGTGAGGGTTTTAAAAATATGGTTTAAAATATATTAATAATTTAAAATTTAAATATTTAATTTATATAATAACATTTCTAATTTTGAATTATATTTTAATGAGTGGGATGTTGGGTTTATAGGACATAAGGTTGTCAAGTTTTTTAAAATAATGTTCACAAATATATTTAAAAAATAAATAATGTTGTAAATATAATTTGAATTTGAAAAATTAATTTGTATGAGTGGGATGTTGGTTCAGTAGTTATTATATAATAAAAGTAATTAAAAAATTAGAAATGTATTATAAGATATGTTTTTTTCATTCAAGTTTTGAAATCTTATATTGTTTGTTGTGTTATTATTAAAATAATCTAGTTTATAGTTTGTAATTCATATATTTTATAATGTTAATGTAATGTGAATTGTAAGTTAAATAAATGTAAGTTAAAAAGAACTACTTAATTTGATAGTAACTGGAGTGGAAATAGTAAATGAATTAATTTTAATATCCAGCACTTACTTAAATGTATTAGTTAGTGGAGTGGGAATAGTACATTAATTAGGTTTAGTGTCCAGCACCTACCCCAATTTAATTGTGACTGGAGTGGGAATATTAAATACATTTAGTTTAGTGTCAAGCACCTACCCCAATTTAATCCTGTCTGGAGTTGGAATAGTAAATTAATTAAGTTTAGTGTTCAGCACCTACCCCAATTTAATCCTGACTGGAGTGGGAATAGTAAATTAATTAAGTTTAGTGTCCAGCACCTACCCAAATTTAATCCTAACTAGAGTGGGCATGGTAGATTAATTAAGTTTAGTGTCCAGCACCTACCCCAATTTAATTCTGACTGGAGTGGGAATATTACATTAATTTAATTTAGTGTCCAGCACCTACCCCAATTTAATCCTGACTGGAGTTGGAATAGTACATTAATTAAGTTTAGTGTCCAGCACCTACCCTAATTTAATCCTGACTGGAGTGGGAATAGTAAGTAAATTAAGTTTAGTGTCCAGCACCTACCCCAATTTATTCCTGACTGGAGTGGGAATAGTAAATGTATTAAGTTTAGTGTCCAGCACCTACCCCAATTTAATCCTGACTGGAGTGGGAATAGTACATTTATTAAGTTTAGTGACCAGCACCTACCCCAATTTAATCCTGACTGGAGTAGGAATATTAGATTAATTAAGTTTAGTGTCCAGCACCTACCCCAATTTAATTTTGATTGGAGTGGGAATAGTAAATTCATTTAGTTTAGTGTCCAGCACCTATCCCAATTTAATCCTGACTGGAGTGGGAATATTAAATTCATTTAGTTTAGTGTCCAGCACCTACCCCAATTTAATCCTGACTGGAGTTGGAATAGTACATTAATTAAGTTTAGTGTCCAGCACCTACCCAAATCTAATCCTAACTGGAGTGGGCACAGTAGATTAATTAAGTTTAGTGTCCAGCACCTACCCCAATTTAATCCTGACTGGAGTTGGAATAGTACATTAATTAAGTTTAGTGTCCAGCACCTACCCTAAGAAAACATTGTCAAGAATTGTTTTGTATTATGAATAATTTTTATATTATCACATATAGGTGCCGATTCCGATCCGGGAAAGTACGATTCGTACGTGAAAAATACATACGAATTGCGTCGGGAAAATGGTCCAAGAGGGAGCCGTAAATTTTTACGTCCGAATAGCGTCGGGAAAAGTGTCCGACAGGGAGCCCGACATTTTTACGTGCAAATCGTAAAACAGAAGTCCGAGCGCGCAAGTACGATCCGTACCACCCGTCCGAATACACAACCGCATGTAAAATTCCCCGTACGGAGTGAACGCTGTAGCCTACATGTACACGGGTAAACTTGTGCCCGGATACGAGTCATACAGCCTCCCTCACCCCGCACATGTCAGCACCGTACCCCCGTATGTCAGCACCGTACCCCCCCTCCGCACCGTACCCCAACACCGTAGCACAGCCCCACACCTGTACGTGCCGCACCCCAGGCCCGTCTCCCAGCCCCGCACCTGTACGCCCTGTCCCCCAGGACCGTACTCCAGCGCCCCACCTGTACGCGCCGCACCCCAGGCCCATCTCTCAGCCCCGTACCTGAACACACCATACCCCAACACCGTAGCCCAGCCCCGTACCTGTACGCACCGTACCCCAACACCGTAGTACAGCCCTGCACCTGTACGCACCGTACCCCAACACCGTAGCCCAGCCCCGTACCTGTACGCACCATACCCCAACACCGTAGCCCAGCCCCGTACCTGTACGCACCGTACCCCAACACCGTAGCACAGCCCCGCACCTGTACGCACCATACCCCAACACCTTAGCACAGCCCCCCACCTGTACGCGACACACCCCAGGCTCGTACCCCAGCCCCGTACCTGTACGCACCGTACCCCAACACTGTACCCCAGCACCCTCACCCAGCATCGCGCATGTACGGACCTTACCTACGCGAAAAAGACTCGTACAGAACCAGGACACTGTAAAACAGCACAAGGAGGGTCAATTCGACTCGCACAACACCACAAAACACGTCAACATGACAAAATACATCTCTATGACAGACCTGGCACATCCAAACAGGCAAACAGAGGCCCTAAATCACAACCACCTCTTATAACACACCCACCACAAATTCAAACCCAGCCACACCCACAAATGGACCAATAAAAAGGGCCCACACACACAACCCATGAGCCTTTGCAACAGACTCACTGCTGCCAGACCCCAAAGACAAACAACTGTACCTTACTTACACCTTAACTACACCTTCACTTACACACCTTCACACAACCTCATTCACAAATACCCCCTCTTCACATTCACACACACACCTACACCTTCACACCCACACACCCACAACCATCCACACCCACACCCCACACCATGCCCACAGACAAGAATAGAAAGTTCACAAGGGCGGAGCTGGACCTCCTCGTCAACGAAGTCATCAGAGTCGAGCCACAGCTGTTTGGAACATTGGTCAGACAGACCAGCATAGCCCAAAAAACAAGCCTGTGGCAGAGGATCGTCGACAAGGTGAATGCTGTTGCGCCCATCCGAAGGACCAGGCATGAATGCCAAGCCAGGTGGTATGATCTGCGCAGGGCAGTCAAGAGGAAGATGAACGAGGAATACGCCCAGAGTAACATCACTGGAGGTGGGCTGCCCCGCAGACCCGTACATTACCATCCCTGGGAGGTAAAGGTGATGGCCATGCTACCGCCGGTGGGAGTACACGGAGTCGAAGGAGTCGCAGAGCCTGGTGAGTACACAAACAACTCACGTAACATGGGGGAATCCCATCCACACCACAAATACACCAAATGCACGTAACTTCCCCCAAGCCCTCACTGCACACAACCACACTCTAAAACCACGCTCATGCCACTAACATCTCCATGCCCCATTCACAAATAAAGGCAATGCCATGTCCCAGGCCACACCAACCACAAACCCAAGACTGGATGTCTGAGATGCTGGGAGGGTGGGGCTCACACAACACATTGTGCAACTCCGAAGCAGACACCAATGCCCTCAGCCCATATGGCCTAGGTACATACCCATGCACCATGCCCAATGCACAGGGACTGGCAAAGTACTGACAAGGTAGCTGACACTTAGCCCTGCTGTATGCAGCACAAGGCCCTTCTGTGACCACTGTACACTCAAACCCCAACTACACAAGCTCAGATATCTAGCACAGGCACTCAAACTCACTGTCATGCCAGCATGCACCATGAGGGGACAGACACATCACCTGGGAGACCCAATGACATATCACACTACACCCAGCAGCAGGCCCGGTCACACACCCCCCCTCACACAAGCACACACCCCCGGGGCAGGCAACGGATTTACCCACTCTCACAATGGACATGTGACACAACAAGACCAATCCATCGCCAAATAAGCATCCGAGCCAAAATTCTACTGGTCAAACACTCAGGAGAACATACCAAACTGTCCCCCGCAACATACCCATTCCCAAGTGGACATTGAGAGGAATGCTAGGCACATCCAAGTACCTGGAGGATCTGTGACAACTTGAATATGTATGAAACATGGATGTGGCATGAAACAGCGTTAACATTGTCTCTCTCTCACACACAGGGCAACGTCATCGACCTCCCCCCAACAATGGGGGGGAACAATCACAGTCCCATGCTCAGCGTGAAGATGATCCCACCGGCAGCGACGACTCTCACCACTCCGTGGATGACCCCGACCAACCTGGCCCCTCTGGTGCCCAAACCCCTGCAGCACCTGCGTCAGGAACATCTGTGCCAACCACCACCCCCATTCCTGCCAATTCCCAGGAGACACCCAGGAGGCAGGCGGAGGCGCGAACCTGACCAGCCAGCTGAGGGAACCGGTATGTCACACATACACCACATCCTGGACACATACCGGCGTGACACCAGGGGCATCAGCCAGGTAGTGTCGAGCCTCACAGAGATGAAGGGGACCCTCGACGAGATGAAGAACCTGCAGGCCGAGCAACATGCCAGTCAACAACAACACCAAGGACGGATGGAGGCAAGACTGGCTGAGCTCCTGGCAGTGCAAACGGACATGAGCCGTTCACTCCGTCGGATTGCCAACAACATGGGCAACCCTCCCTGTGACACCAGGCGAAGACCAGCACCAGCCACAGGGAGGGAGGAGGAGGAGGAGGATTTGTCCAACGGAGCATCACAGACATCGTCAAGGCCTGCATCTGAGGGTCCCCGGAGGAAGGTGGGTCGTCCACGGAAAAGACCGTGAGAGTCAGCGGACCATCCACATCTCCCAGGTCACCTGGCCTGGCACCTGACCCTCTGGCGCAACAGCACCACCTCACCCAATGACATTCTCTGCCACATGGATTTGCTGGTCACAGTCTGACCAATGATGACCAACACTGTGGTCTGGACTCTGATGACTCCAACTGACAAGGATGCCATCTCCCCCTGTGAACTTTGGATTCTATGCACCCGGTAGAGCACCTTACTTCATCTTTGAAGTTGTGGCCTGGCTCCTGAGCGTGGGTGGGGAGTCTGAAGGTCACCTTGCAGCACACAGTGATCCATTGCAGCTATCTCTGCTGGGCGGTGATGTGGCTGGGGCGCTGGATGTTGCAGCTGAGGTGTGTAGATGCAGCCTGGATGTGGACAAGTGTCCTGGGAGTTTGGATGTGGCTGCCCCGTAGAGGGCAGGGCAGTATTTGACACGGATGTTGTCGTGGACCTGGGGGATGGTCCGTCATTCCTTGGAGTGGATCTATCTGGAGATCATGTGCATAATGCAGAGGGTGTTGCAGTCTGAGGCACAGATCTTGGTGATTACCATGGCAAATGTGAGCAAGCAATCCATGATGCACACCATCTAGTGTGCATGGACACTGGGTGCTTGTGCGGGGCTACTGCGGGTGGGACACAAGCAGTTGACCCAGCTGTAAGGGGACAATCCTCAGATGTTGACCTCAGTCCTGTACAAGTCCAGCCTCAGATGGCTGCTGTCCTGCCATTCATCAATGGATCTCATGTAATCTAGAATATTGGAACTGGCAATGTCTGCGCCCTTGGTGAGGGTGAGGAGCACCTGGCTGTCAATGGCATACGAGTTGATGATGAGGTTGTGTGCACATGTGATGGTGGAGAGGGGAGTCCTGGACACATTGTAGTTTGACACGCTGAGAGATGATACCTGTGCCATGTGCCTCACAACGACAGCATACTACATGCAGAAGCCTTGAGTCCCACTCCCATGTCCTTGCCGGGGTACAGAGCCGGTGGGGAGTAGGAGGGACATGACCTGGTGGGTGTGACAGGGCCTGGAAGGCGTGGCAGCGCTGTGTGGGCAGTCGGAGTTGCACACTCATCATGCAAAGGTGTTGTGTGTGCGCTTAGTGTATGCCTGAGAGCTGGCGGCAGATGTGTGGATGGACATTGCTTGGAGGGGGGCTGCAACATCAGACTGTAGTGTGATGTGGGTCATGCAAGGATATGAGGCTCGTGCAATGTGCACGTTGCATGTGCAGACGGTCCAGCCTTTGGGACGGTGTGGCCGCAACTGTGGCACAGACAAGCTGATGATAGCCAAATGAATGGGTTGATGGAGGAAGGGAGGAGCATCTTTGATGTGTGTGTGTTGCCAAATCAGGAAACTTCGTGTGCCCTTGCTGCAGTGGCTGCAACAGCAGGCGGCATGTCCTGGGAACTATGCCACAATTTCCACACAAAGACTAGGATGTCAGAAAGGACTACTGCAACAGGTGTATGTCCAGGTAGGAGTGACCGGTTTTCAATAGCACACCCAGAGACAAAGGATGCACAATCCCCAAAGATGACTGACACCGGATCATGAAACTGAAGGCCAAGCTGCGCACAGGAAACACACCCCAGAAGGTGTTGACGGCCCGTTGTGGGGACCAACATACCAAAACACATACACAGCCATGGACGTCATGCACAATAGAGAATCAAATACATGTAGAACAGCATGCAGGTTGCTAATCTACACATAGACTCATATGCACAATCCTTGACAACCATGCCAGAGATGGCGCATGCACAGTGGCAAGAGACCTGCATTGACAGAGATGAGGCACCTTGGAGGCTGAGGAACACCTTTATTACTCAGGCTCACACCTATGGAAATGCATCAATATTAACAGACTCACATGGTCTTTTGGATTAACATGTGGGACCTACACTGGACACCCCCTTCGCACCACAGATGCTGTCAATCCACACAAGTGAAGGGGGTGAGCCAAACATCCCCTGCTGCACACGGAGAGGCTGCAATTCCCCATTGAGCCTCTCATGGGGATGTCCCGCAATATGTCCACCCGTAGCCTCCCGTATGTATCCGAGGGAAGTTGTACACACATAGATGCCTTCATCAAAATCCACAATCCCATAACAGATGACTGTCACGAAGTGTGACTATCAATTCATGTGAGTCATGCTACATGTTATGTGCCTCATGGTGAGTCGACATGTATGCATAGTAACAATACCTGCACAGGAGCAGTGCCCACACATTACAAACAACTACCACACCCAAAAAGCCTTGCTGCAATCCTTACCAAAAGGAGACTTCTCACCATGTCCGTGCATGTAACGCTGATTGAGCACACGTTGCATTACTCATGAGGAATAGCAGGAGCACAACGATGCCACGAGCAGACAGCATGTGCAAATACCTGGGGATGAGAGACACACAAGAAGTCAGGAAACACATAGTCATCGGCATGCATGGTCATGTACTCTACATGAATAAGGTTGACACCATGCTAGTTGTCAATTGAGTGTGTCAGCTAAAATGTGTGGAATGAGATCAGCACTCGAGTGACACATCAGCACACACCTCAAAGTCACTTCGCATACAGTCAGCTGGACACACACATTGCAACACATGCCACACAAGGCTCAAAGCGTGCACACTCAGACCCAGGGACTCACCATTATGAGAAGAAGTTGCGTATGAGCTGACTCCGGATGTCCTCCTCCTCCTCCTCCTCCTCCTCCTCACTTGCCTCGTGACCAAGGCCCTCATACTCCACGGGTGGATGTTCCTGCTCATCGGGATCCAGGATGAGTGGCACAGCTTTCTCCACTGCCATGTTGTGCAGCATGCAGCACACGTGGAAGATTTTGCAGACCTTCACCCGTGCATATGGGAGGGACCCGCCAGTCTTGTGGAGGCAACAGAATTGGCTCTTCAGGAGGCCAAACGTCCTCTCAATCACTCGCCTGGTCTGCCCATGGGCGTTGTTGTAACGGTGATCTGCAGCTGTTCTTGGGTTGCAGAGAGGCGTCACCAGCCATGGCATGTTGGGATAGCCATAGTCCCCTACATGGAAACATCATGTAAAGAAGTGGGTCAGGAGATGCTGTCACATACTAAGATACCGCTGAATACTGGACAAACAGAGTCTACCCACCAACAAAACATGCTCGTTCGTTGTGCAGCTGCAGCATAATTTCTGGCACCCTGCTACGCCTCATGATGTAGGCATCGTGTGCTGACCCTGGAAAACGTGCACAGACATGGGAAATCACCATGTTAGCAAGACACACCACAAGGGCATGAATGGAGTGGTAATGTTTACGGGTACGAAAGGCTACCTCCTGTGCCTGTGGTGGTACCAAAGCCACATGTGTCCCATCAATGGAGCCAATTACATGGGGCATCCCTCCCAGGGCATAGAACTCAACCTTGATACCTGTCAACTGCTCACGAGTTGGAAAATGGATGAATTCATCCAGGTGCTCCAACATGGCTTCTAAAACATCATGCAGGACACGGCTGAACATGGTCTGGGACATGCCAACCACATCAGCTATGGTCAATTGAAACGTACCGGTGGCAAAGAAATGTAGGGCTGACATCACCTTCATCTTGGAGGTCAGCGCAGTCGGATAACTGTGTCGCGGTTGGAGGTGTGGGGCCAGCCTGTTTGTCAGGTCCACAATTAACTGTTGGTTGAATCTGTAGCGGCGTATGCAGTCACGTTCCCTCATGGCAGCCAAGTCTGGCATTGGTCGGGGGAGAGGCGGTGCCCTGCAGAAATTTGGAAGGAATAACGAAGATTGAGTTCATTACTACACCAATGTCAATGACCTGAGCACATGTTCAACAGCTAATACACATATGCTACATACAGATTCTGGTCTGTGCAATACATCCTGCACACGTATGCCAGCCAGGTGATACTCCTACCAAGAGCCAGCTACAAACGTGGATTGTCAAGGTCTACATGACATGCCATGAAATTAGCTGTGGGCCAGCGTGAGTGAACAGCCAGACACATTACTGGAGTGACATACATCCACATATGTGCATTTGAAGGATGTTATCTCATACAGACAGCTGCCGGCAAGCTAGACGCACAGGTCACATGTCATGGAAAAAGGACAGACCACACACCTTGCCATGAAGGGGTACATGTCAAAAATGATCACACAGACATTGAGACTATGCTGATATGTCCTAAGCTCGCAAGTCCCTGTTTGATGCATACAGACACACGTTACGTGTTATTCCACATGTGTCCTGGTGTGCGTAATAGTGTGACATGGGCATCTACACACAGACACATGTTGGATGCAGCTACAGCAGATGCCGTTGACGGAACACCAACAGCAAGATCATGGAAACACATGACACACACATGACATAGTCACATCGGGGCGCGCTGGTAGTGAGATGTCAGGTGTCATCATCCGTGTACCTGGCATCAGGGGACAGTTGCGGGTGTTGGTGACTGTGCCATGCCATTGATGCAGTGCTTGACAAGTTTGAACTACATGCCCACTTGTAAAAGGTGTGAAGGGGAAGTGCGCCACATAGTGCTCCATCACACATGACATGTGTACACAGGTCATCACACAACTATTGGGTTAAAACATGAGGAGACATGTGCCAGCTCACTGCCTGACATACCTAGGCCCTACACATGAAGCACTGCACTGACAATGACTTGATGTCCATCCTTGAGCGAGTCTGACACCTCCATTCCTTTCCTGTGCGCCTCCTATCACCAGTGTGAGCTGTGAAACGCACCGTACACACGCTCTGAGGGCGTGGGTACGGTCGTATCACTATATGGGTTTTGGGTAGGAGTATGCGTGTGTGTACGGACCATACACACGTACGTTTACACACTGGTCCTATCCCTATGGGAGTGTCGTTGTAGGCATACGCCATAGAGATACGGCTCGTACATGCGTGTATAGGGCCCGTAGCACTATGGCAGTGTTGCCGTAGGCGTACGCTATAGTGCTATGGGCCGCACCCGCGTGTGTACGGCCCGTAGCACGATGGCGTATGCCTACGGCAACACTGCCATAGTGCTACGAGCCCTACACACGCGGGTACAGCCCGTAGCACTATGGCGTACGCCTACGGCAACACTGGCATAGTGCTACGGGCCCTACACACGCGGGTACGGCCCGTAGCACTATGGCGTACGCCTACGGCAACACTGCCATAGTGCTACGGGCCCTACACACGCGGGTACGGCCCGTAGCACTATGGCGTACGCCTACGGCAACACTGTCATAGTGCTACAGGCCCTACACACGCGGGTACGGCCCGTAGCACTATGGCGTACACCTACGGCAACACTGCTATAGTGCTACGGGCCCTACACACGCGGGTACGGCCCGTAGCACTATGGCGTACGCCTACGGCAACACTGCCATAGTGCTTCGGGCCCTACACACGCGGGTACGGCCAGTAGCACTATGGCATACGCCTACGGCAACACTGCCATAGTGCTGCGGGCCCTCGCGGGTACGGCCCATAGCACTGTGGCATACGCCTACGGCAACACTACCATAGTGCTACGGGCCGTACCCGCGTGTGTAGGGCCCGTAGCACTATGGCAGTGTTGCCGTAGGCGTACGCCATAGTGCTACGGGCCCTACACACGCGGGTACGGCCCGTAGCACTATGGCGTACGCCTACGGCAACACTGCCATAGTGCTACGGGCCCTACACACGCGTGTACGGCCCGTAGCACTAGAGTAGTGGTGCTCTAGGGGTACGTGTGAAACGCACCGTACCTGTGTGGGGATTTGACATTTACAATGGAGACACATAAGGGACAAGTATTAGGGCCTACATGCATGCTGGTTGTCATGGATACCCAGTTTGAAGTTCAAATTTTTCCATCATGTGGCCTGGAAAAAGCAGTTGGCCACAATATACATTGTTGCAAAGTGGTTGTTGACTTGACATGATGCTGCAAATTCGAAAAAATGCTAATGCTGTCACTGGTATATGTTTAAAGGGATTGAAGGAAACGTAGGATGCAAAGTGTTGGACAGGCCACACGAAGGGCTTGCTCCCTCCCCGCACGATAGGGCCCAAGCTCCGGGCCGCCAGGCGTGACCCACGAAAAGCACCTGCACCCCGTCTCCCGACGGAACTTCTGCCCTCGGACCTCCATGCATCACGGGGCCCAGCCCCACCGGCTTCCCCGGCCGGGTCAAGCCGCCATCTTGGGCCCTGCACCACGAGGTCGCGTGGCCTCCCCCGACCCTAACCCTGGGCCTGGCCGGCCCCGACATCCCGGCACCACCATCCACCCAGGAGGTGAGCGGACCACTTGGCAGGTCAATGGGAGAACGAAGCGTCAAGAGCTCTTCCCCCGCCAGGTGCCGATCGCCTCCAGCTCCCCCAGGCGCTGGCCCCACCCCCTGCTGGGTGTCTGGACACCTTCATCCCGGACCCTCCGACCTCCAAGTGCGAGGACCCGGACATCAAAGGGCGCCTGCCCTATAATTGGAGCAGCTCCGGAGCAGGATGGCAGTTGTATCCTGGAGTCGAGAGACACCGAGAGAACTCAGCCTGGACGGACTACTGGCGCTGCCGTAGCCCTATCTTGCGAACTATCGTCCTGCCTGCTGGCGCTGCCGCGGCCTTCTGCAACATCCATCCTCGTCGGGACCTGCTGGCGCTGCCGCGGCCCGTTGTAACGACCATCTTCACCGGGACCTGCTGGCGCTGCCGCGGACCATACCTCGACCATCTTCACCGGGACCTGCTGGCGCTGCCGCGGACCGTACCTCAACCATCTTCACTGGGACCTGCTGGCGCTGCCGCGGACCGTGTATCGACCATCTCTACCGGGACCTGCTGGCGCTGCCGCGGCCCGTACCAGCTACACCACCAAGCTCGAGGATTGTGGGCTAACCATCATCTCATCCGAACTACCTGACTGGTAAACAGACTGTCCCGCTTCCCCTTCCCTATCCTAAGAGACCTAAATCGAGGGGACCCCTGAGTCCAGACCTCCTTGTACTATTTTATCGTACCTTAAGAAGTGCATATAAAGAACACTAAATCTTATCCTTGTGTGGTGTCTGTCTGTGGGGGGGGAAGTCACTTGTCTGTACGATCGCTGGAGACGGCTCTCCCCGGAGACCTCTTCCCCTGACCTCGGCCGACCCTCCCGGTCCGTCTAACATTGGTGGCCAGCGGCGCGATCCGAATCAACGCGTAATCGTACAGAGAGTAGCTTACCCCACGACAAAACCACGATGTCGGCCAAAGATAGCGGTTCCACTGAAAAATTCCAAATGGATAAGTTAGAAGAATACAGCCACCGCGAACTGAAACAATTCTGCATGGAACTAGGCATTGCTATCACCGGCCTGAGTACCAAAGGTGATTTGAAGCACGCCCTTGAGTCGTGGACAGAAACTGGGATCGCCGGGCCCTCTGACCGAAACAGTGTCGCACCAGAGGGGAACGCCACGGCTCCCGAGGAGCGGGGAACGGGCCTCTCGCAGGAGGAGATCCAGGAAAGGGAAAAAACCAGATTACACGAGTTGGAAATGGCACGGCTCAAGATGGACGGTGAACTCAAGTTAGCCGAGCAGAAACTAAATCTAGAGCATCTGCGGCTCCGAGAGGAGCGTGAAGAAAAGCAGAGACAGAGAGA
Organism: Triturus cristatus; assembly: GCF_964204655.1. Classification (NCBI taxonomy): domain Eukaryota; kingdom Metazoa; phylum Chordata; class Amphibia; order Caudata; family Salamandridae; genus Triturus; species Triturus cristatus. Next base: position 1,006,784,972 of record NC_140587.1, on the reverse strand, counting down.
GCTTGAGGAAAAAAGAATAACACTCGAACACGAGCCCAAACTGGCGGAAATAGAACTTCGGAAACAGAATAAAGAATCGGGGGTGCCTGAGAGACCGCACACCCCGGGGCCAACCGAGAAAAAAGTACACATCCCCAAGGATGTTGTCCGCGAGTATGTCCGAGAAGACGACATACAACAGTGGTTCAAAGCCTACGAGATCGCCATGACCTCCCACCGGATCGACCGGAGTGATTGGGGAGCCGGACTATGGGGGAGGTTCGTCAACGAAGGTCGCGATGCCCTGCTACAGCTCCCAGATCACCAAATGTCGTCCTACGACCACATGAAGGCTGCCCTCCTCACCCGCTACGGCCTCACACCCGAGATGTACTGCCAGAGGTTCAGAGATTGCACCCGGATCCCGGGTACAACTTGGGTGGAGTACGTTAACTATTTCAGCCGTGCCTTCGAGGGTTGGATCAAGGGGAGCCATGTCACGACCTACGAGCAACTCTTTAACCTTATGGTATGGGAGCACCTGTCGAACAACTGTTTCGTCGAGCTCAGGCAGCACCTCCTCGACAGCAAGCTGACTGACCCCCGGCAGCTCGCCGCCGAAGCTGACCGATGGGAAAGCACCCGAGTGGGCCGGAGAGGGCCACACGAGCAGAACCGAAGCAACCAAGGCCAGCACCGTCCTCGAGGAGGAGGAGGCCAGGGGCGAGGGAGAGAAACCTTGCCGGCAACCCCCGTGGCCAGCACCCCGCCTCCGGCCGGCCGGGGCAACCCCCCGATGCGCCCGGGGTTCCGAGCCAACATCACGTGCCACCGATGCCAGCGAGTCGGCCACTACGCCAATGACCCGAGCTGCCCGCAGAACCAAACACCCAAGCCCCGCCAGGTAGCTGCCGCCGCCCTGGGGGAAGAGCGACTATCAGAGGAACAGGAAGAGTATGAGCCGGCCCAGCAAGAATGGGAACCGGCCGCCATGGTCCTGGCGTGCCTAGGGGGAAGAGACATGGTCCCGCGGGCTCTCCTACCCGCTAACACCAGGAAATACGGTCAGTGGGTGACCATTAATGGACATCGGGCCGAGGCCTTGCGTGACACAGGCGCCAGTGTGACGGCCGTCCGCTGTCACCTGGTGAAGCCCGAGCAGATCCTGCCGAACATTCTCTGCCCCGTCCGCTCAGCCGACAATTCTGAAAGTATGTGTCAAATGGCCTGCGTCCCATTCGAATGGGGAGGGGTCTCCGGCCTGTTGAAGGTGACGGTCCGGGACGATGCCCCCGTGGACTGCCTCCTGGGGAATGACCTCGAAAGTTCCCCGTGGGCCACCGTCGAGAGAAGAGAGCACCTGGGGATGCTGGGCCTCCCGGACTGGGCCTGCATAACCACCCGGTCCATGGCCGCCCATGCCGTCCCCCGATCAGAAGAACCGGAATGGCCAGCACCTCCGCCCCCGGTCGCCCCAGTAGAAGACAACGACGAGGCCAGCCCCCCAGAGCCAACGACCGAAGGGGACGCACAACCCCAGGACTTTCCCGGCCTGGCTCAGTGGCGTCAAGAAGGGGGGCCCACCCAAGAACAGTTCCGCCAGGAACAAAAGACCTGCCCCTCCCTCGAGGGACTCCGCCAACAAGCCAGCGCCCAGAACGCAGGGGACCCCACCGGATCTCACTGGGTCTACTGGGATAACGACCTGCTATACAGCGAACAAAGAATCGCAGAGCTAGGGGCCGGTCGAGTGCTGGTGGTACCTCTCCGCTTCAGAGACTTCCTACTCAACCTGGCCCACGATGTCCCCCTGGCTGGACACCTGGGCCAGGACAAAACTTACAGTCGCCTAGTGACCCACTTTTTCTGGCCGAAAATGAGGAACGACGTCCTGAACCACTGCCGGTCCTGCCCCACATGCCAAGCCAGCCGGAAGAGTGGTCGGAAGCTGAAAGCCCCTCTGCAACCCTTCCCTGTGGTCACCACCCCGTTCGAAAGGGTAGGAATAGACATTGTGGAGCCCCTGGACCCCCGCACGGCACAAGGACACAGGTTCATCCTGGTACTAGTGGACCATGCCACCCGCTACCCCGAGGCGGTGCCCCTCGGACCGTGACAGCTCCGGTGGTTGGCCGGGCCCTAATGGGGATCTTCTCCCGGGTGGGCTTCCCCCGAGAAGTCGTCAGCGACCGTGGCACGAACTTTATCTCCAAATACATGAAGTCCCTCTGGCAACAATGCGGGGTCACCTACAGATTCACGACCCCCTATCACCCCCAAGGGAACGGACTAGTGGAGCGTTTTAACCGCACTCTCAAGGGGATGATTGGGGGATTGGAAGAGCCCCTCCGTCGCCAGTGGGATGTACTACTCCCGTGCCTCCTCTTCGCCTACCGAGAAGTCCCCCAGAAGTCCCTCGGCTTTAGCCCTTTCGAACTCCTGTACGGGCACCCTGTGCGAGGGCCCCTCAGCCTAGTCAAGGAAGGTTGGGAGATGGCCCCCCTAAAGACTCCTCCAGACGTCTTCAAATACCTCCTGGCCCTACGCAATCAGACCCGGCGCTTCAGAGAGATGGCCAAGGCGAACCTCGAGGCCAGCCAGGAGGACATGAAGAGATGGTATGATCACAATGCCTCCTCCGTTGAGTTCGAGCCTGGTCAACAAGTGTGGGTGATGTCCCCCACCGAACCCTGTGCCTTGCAAGATAAGTGGACGGGGCCCTTCAAAGTGGTCGAGCGCAAAAGCCCCGTCACTTACCTCATCGACATGGGGACCTCCCGAAACCCCCTTCGGGTCCTCCACACCAACCGACTCAAACCACACTTTGTGCGCTCAGAACTCAGCCTCCTGATGGCTACGGACAGTGGGGCAGAGGAAGACTCCGAACCCCTCCCGGATCTCCTGAAGACTCAGGAGAATGACGGCTCCGTGGACGGGGTCCGACTCTCTGACGCCCTCACCTCGGAGCAACGCCAGGGCTGCCGAAACCTCCTGCTGCGGTTCGCTGCACTGTTCTCCCTTACCCCCGGGGTCACCCCGTGGTGTTCGCACGACGTGGACACCGGGGACAGTCCCCCTATTCGACACCGGGCCTACCGCGTACCAGATCGGGTACGGGCCTGCATACAGGAGGAAGTGGCCAAAATGCTCACGATCGGGGTCATCGAGCCCTCGGACAGTCCCTGGTCCAGCCCGGTTGTATTGGTTCCCAAAGCCGCTGCCCCCGGCACCACACCTGAACTGAGATTCTGCGTCGACTACCGGGGCTTGAACGCTGTCACCCGGACCGACGCTCATCCGATCCCCCGAGCGGACGAACTGATCGACCGGCTGGGGGCCGCCCGCTACCTCAGTATCTTCGACCTAACAGCGGGCTACTGGCAGATCGGTCTCACACCCCGGGCCCAGGAACGGTCAGCCTTCTCTACACCCAATGGCCACTACCAATTCAAGGTCATGCCCTTCGGCATGAAGAATGCCCCCGCCACGTTTCAACGCCTTGTGAACCAGGTCTTGGCGGGGCTCGAAGAGTTCAGCGCTGCCTACCTGGACGATATCGCTGTATACAGCCGCCACTGGTCCGACCACCTCCTCCACCTCCAAGAGGTCCTACAGGCCCTCCAGCGGGCCGGCCTCACAATTAAGGCCGGCAAATGCCAAATTGGCCAAGGGTCCGTGACCTACCTTGGGCACCAAGTGGCAAGCGGGCTGGTGGCCCCGCTGCAACTTAAGATTGCTGCCATCCAGTCCTGGCAGCCCCCCGTCACCCAGACCGAGGTCCGAGCCTTCTTGGGGCTCACCGGCTACTACCGGCGGTTCGTGAAGGACTACGGCAGCATCGTGGGGCCCCTCACGGGTCTCACGTCCAAGAACCAACCAAGGCGGATTAACTGGACCCCCGATTGTCAAGCGGCCTTCGAGAGGCTGAAGGCCGCCCTGTGCACCGCCCCTGTGCTCCAGGCCCCCGATTACAGTCGGGAGTTCGTGGTACAGACAGACGCCTCCGACCACGGCATCGGGCCGTTCTTTCTCAATTAAACCCCGAGGGTCATGACCAGCCGGTGGCCTTCATCAGTCGGCGTCTCCTGGCCCGAGAACAACGCTGGAGCACCATCGAGAGGGAAGCCTTCGCAGTGGTATGGGCCCTCAAAAAAGCTCCGGCCTTACCTCTTCGGTACCCACTTCCGGGTACAAACCGACCATCGACCCCTGCAGTGGCTGATGCAGATGCGGGGGGAGAACCCAAAACTATTGCGCTGGTCCATTTCCCTGCAGGGAATGGACTTCACCGTGGAGCACCGACCGGGCCAAGATCACGCCAACGCGGATGGCCTGTCACGATTTTTCCGCCTCGACGAGGAGAGTCCCCAAGAAGATGGGTGACTCTCCCCGCCTTCAGCTGGGGGGGACGCATGTTGGACAGGCCACACGAAGGGCTTGCTCCCTCCCCGCACGATAGGGCCCAAGCTCCGGGCCGCCAGGCGTGACCCACGAAAAGCACCTGCACCCCGTCTCCCGACGGAACTTCTGCCCTCGGACCTCCATGCATCACGGGGCCCAGCCCCACCGGCTTCCCCGGCCGGGTCAAGCCGCCATCTTGGGCCCTGCACCACGAGGTCGCGTGGCCTCCCCCCGACCCTAACCCTGGGCCTGGCCGGCCCCGACATCCCGGCACCACCATCCACCCAGGAGGTGAGCGGACCACTTGGCAGGTCAATGGGAGAACGAAGCGTCAAGAGCTCTTCCCCCGCCAGGTGCCGATCGCCTCCAGCTCCCCCAGGCGCTGGCCCCACCCCCTGCTGGGTGTCTGGACACCTTCATCCCGGACCCTCCGACCTCCAAGTGCGAGGACCCGGACATCAAAGGGCGCCTGCCCTATAATTGGAGCAGCTCCGGAGCAGGATGGCAGTTGTATCCTGGAGTCGAGAGACACCGAGAGAACTCAGCCTGGACGGACTACTGGCGCTGCCGTAGCCCTATCTTGCGAACTATCGTCCTGCCTGCTGGCGCTGCCGCGGCCTTCTGCAACATCCATCCTCGTCGGGACCTGCTGGCACTGCCGCGGCCCGTTGTAACGACCATCTTCACCGGGACCTGCTGGCGCTGCCGCGGACCGTACCTCGACCATCTTCACCGGGACCTGCTGGCGCTGCCGCGGACCGTACCTCGACCATCTTCACTGGGACCTGCTGGCGCTGCCGCGGACCGTGTATCGACCATCTCTACCGGGACCTGCTGGCGCTGCCGCGGCCCGTACCAGCTACACCACCAAGCTCGAGGATTGTGGGCTAACCATCATCTCATCCGAACTACCTGACTGGTAAACAGACTGTCCCGCTTCCCCTTCCCTATCCTAAGAGACCTAAATCGAGGGGACCCCTGAGTCCAGACCTCCTTGTACTATTTCATCGTACCTTAAGAAGTGCATATAAAGAACACTAAATCTTATCCTTGTGTGGTGTCTGTCTGTGGGGGGGGAAGTCACTTGTCTGTACGATCGCTGGAGACGGCTCTCCCCGGAGACCTCTCCCCCTGACCTCGGCCGACCCTCCCGGTCCGTCTAACACAAAGGAGTCTGACCAATCACTCTGCACTCCTGTTACTGAAATAGGCCAGCAAGGCAGATATAAGTCAGGCAGAACCCATGAGAGGGCACTTGCCTGCACAACCTTTGATTCAACACCACTGCTGCTGCTTGTGATTCCTCTGGCACCATGTCGCGGTCTGTGGAGAGGGCCCAGCCATTCACCCAGGAGGAGAATGAGGCGTTGCTGGACGTCATCCTCCCACAGTTCCCCAGCCTGTATGGTAGACCAGGGGTGCAGGTGAGTGCTGACTCCGCTACCTTTGACTGTGCCCCTTCGTTTTGTGACTGGCACTTCTGGCATTGTGTCCAGGTGTGACAGACATGAAATGTTGTTTAGAGTGGGTCCCGGGGGGGGGGAATGGCTCATGTCTGTCATGCAGAGCATGATGTGGTTCATGTGTGCACTCCTCACTTGCATTGTGCTTAATGTGACATTCACTGCATGCTGCATGGCACATTCAGCATAGCTAATCCTCTTGGCCCTTCTTGTTCTATAGTCCTGAGGTGATTCAGTGTTCCCCCCGTGTGACAGGTGACTGTACCCACAGATGTGTGTGAGTTGAGTGGAGCTGTGGTGAGAGTGTCCAAATGATCTGGACATTGATGTGTGTGAATGTTCCTTGTCATGTGGGTGAGTGTCTATGTGGAGTGTTGCACCACAGCTGCATGGAGGAGGCAACAGCTCGACCCATCTGATGTGAGAAGTAAGCCGTGCTGTGTGGCTGACTTGCTTGGCTAGCCCCACGCCTGTGACACCCCCCAGGCAAGTGTCACATGTGCAGAGTGAGGTTTGTATCGGCTGTTGCCACTGGCAGGTGAATGATCTGTGCCTGTGTGTGTCTGTGTAGTCTGCTGTTGTTGGGTCAGTGGCCTGGGGCATGTGACTGCTTGGAGGTGCTGGCCATCAGCTTTGTGTTGCTTGTGATGTCCAGTGTGTGCCATGATCAGGGAGTGTGTCGCACCCCTCATGCCACCTGTGTACTTTCAATGCCATGTAGAGCATTGGGGCTTCCACTGAGCCTAATGTCCCTATGACAAAGGCGCTATTCGTTGGCAGCATACTATGCCCTGTTCAACATATCAAAGATGTTCAAATGTGTGTCTCTGTGACATGGAGCAGGTATAGTGATGTTGTCTCACTTTGTCATCCTCACAGGTAACCGCCTACGAGAAGGGGGAGATATGGAAGCGGGCTGTCAGGGCCGTGAGATCTGTGGAGGGTCACAGTCGGCGCCTGGCACAGGTGAGGAAACGCTGGCAGGACATCTGGTGCTGGACCAGTAGGATCGCCCGTTCCTGCTGGGGGACTCACCAGAAGGCAAGAACCGCGGGCACCTGACCCACCAAATAAAGCGTGTCCTGGCGGTGGTCTTCCCTGACATGGATAGGCGGTTACAGGCGATGCAGCAGCAGCAAGGGGGTAGGTACATGTGTGTTTGTTGTGTGTCACCAGCTTTGGGAAGTGCCCAGTCGCATCAATACACTGGCAGGGTTAATATGTGCATTGCATTTCCTGTTCCCCAAAGTCATCCGCTGCTGTTCTTCCTCCTTTCCCCTCCTTGACATGTGTTCCCTGGTCTGTATGTAATCACTATTGCACATGCTCATCTAGGCTGGGGGTTGATCTGAGTGCACATTGCTGTCTGCATCATGTGGGGGTGGTGTCAGAGACATGTGTTGTTACCTTGCCTGTGCCCTGTCCTGTTCAGTCATTTGGGGGTCCATATCAGTTGGCACTGATGCTGAGTCTCAACATAGGAGTGTGAGTGTTCAAATGAACAGTCTTGCAGCATGCATGACCGATGTTGTGGACTCAGACATGATGTGCATGAGTGAGAGATATGCATAGTGCCGGGATGGTAGCTCATGTTACAGTCAGATAATTCCAGGCCCATGGAGCAGTGTGCCCACTTCAGTACCCTAAGACACCCTTGCCTCGGTATCATGTGTGTCATCCAACACTGTGCCCATTCTCAATGTGTTCAGCACAGTTTTGCCTCTGTGGTATTGTTCCCTGGCCTCATTTGTATTTATCTAAAGTGTGCTACATGTGCCCATTGTACAGGCTGACCCCATTTTGCTTCTGCATTCTCACACTGGCCAGTGCCTGTGTGTCTATGTCCAACAATCTGTTGAGGTTTTGTGTCACAAATATGTGTTGGCAGGCTCACGAGGTGATGTGGAGTACATTTAGGATTTCCTGATGCACTTTTTAGTAAACCCAGATTGAGAGGTGTCACTTTTTGAGCTGTCTCAATCACATTGTCTCAGGTATGGGTTGTTTTTGCGGGCAAGGACTACATGTCCATACCTTATGTCTCCTTGCCAGGTCTGACCAGTGTGTGATGATTGTCTGGACAAGCACTCAACGTTCAGTGACCCAGGCATGTTGTGCAGGGTGTCATGTTTGTGCTTTGCAGCATGTGTCACAAGTTACAAAACAAGTTTCCTGCTCATCCATTATTGGCACGGGTGTGTGCTCCAGATGCTATGTGGTTTGGTCTGTGTGTGCTGACATCTGTGTGGACATTCTTCGCTCACATCAGGGTGTCTCCTCAGTGCAGGTGCTCCTTATTCCAACACAATTTCAGGGCCATTTGCTAATGCATTGTCCTGTGTCTGGACATGTGTGCCACTCACATGACAGGTAGTGTGTCAGAAGTGTTGCCAACTGTGTCATCATGGTACGGATGGCCATGTGACAGGTGGCATGTTTTAAGTTGTTATTCAAGACGGCATGTTCCCTGGCACTCACTACACTTGTCAACATGTCCCAATAGTTTACATGCTTCACTTTGATTTTTGTGAAGGACAATGATGTGCCTGCATGACAGAGGTCTCCCAAGGGAGTGCACAAGTACCACGTTTACACTTTTGTGGTACATACTGGCACAATTTGAACATGAGCACATTTCAGGCCAAAAGTTGTTTAGGATTTATACATATCCATGTTCCCACAGTGTGTTAGCATTTGGGTTAGTCCATGATTGTTGCTGAAGGCAACTTACCGGTGTCAAGTCATCCTGACCACCGTGGTGCTATGTATGTGTACTTCCTGATACCACATTTCTTCTTAACATTGGCTTCTTGCCATTATGCGGGCAGCTCATACTATGACTGTGTAAATGTAGTTTTGTGTGCACCTCCTTGTGTGAATTCTGGTATTCATGCACATGTGTGTTCTGTTCCACAGGTGGGACATTCACACATTCCAAATATGTCAATTGTGTAAGGTTTTGTGCTTCCCAATGGATCAGATAGTATTACATTTGCTTTTCTACAGTACTCACAGGTCTACGAGTGTGGGGACCCCTTCAGCATTGACGTCTGTTATTTGGCATTGGGTGCACCAATACTATTTCGTTCACAGTGACCAGGAGGTGGCATGCCGTCATGGTCTGCCTGTGCTCCACTGTTCACAGACACTAGCTTCTCTGTATAATTGGATTTCCAGTTATTTGCTGTGGTGTCCTGATTTTCATTATTTCAGGGGGCATGTTGGGTGAACCAACTGGGGAGTGCAGGGCTTACATATGTGCTGGGTATTCTAGATGTTCCTCATGATGCTTTTCATGATATGCACTGTGACCTATTTAGTTTGGACTCATGTGTCAGATGTAAACAGGAGACTGATTATTTCCTGTCTCTTCACCTTGCCCACAGCATCATCGGGGGACACCGAGGGAGACACCTGCACAGACGTGGAGGAGGGTTCCAGCACCAGTGCCACCACACCTGGCGAGTCGGCAGCATCAAGTGGCACGGAGGGTGAGGGGAGTGCGGCGGAGGACCTGGGTAGTACCACCACCGACTACGAGGCAGACGGGTCTGAGGCTGAACTCCCTGAGGGGGCGGAGGCTGCTCCAACAGCTGGCAGCAGCACTGCAACTGTCACCGCCCCCTCCATTCCCATCACCGCCCTCCCACTTACTCGGGTCACTTCTGTCCGTGTAGGGCAACAACGTGTCTCCTTCGTGCCAGGCACCGCACCCCCTGCCCCTGTCTCCCCTGCTGCCCTCACTGCCGAGTCTGTGGACATTCAGCGGCAGTTGCAGGTTGGGCAGACATCGATCCTGACTGTCCTCCATGGCCACACCAGACTGCTGACACAGATGGTGTCGTACATGGAGGGCATGTCATCAGCGATGTCTGACCAACGGATGTTGCTGAGGTCCATGGACTCGTCACTGACGGCAGCAGTGAGTCTCCTGCAGCGCTCCGTCCCCCAACCTACCCCTGCGCCATCCACACTTCCCACTCCCATTCCTGTCCCAAGCACACACACACCTTCCCAGGCAGGCACCACACCAGACACAGGCAGCACACCAACAGGGAAGGGCAAGCGCACACCTCCTGTCACGCACACTCTTGGGGAAGAAGGCACACCCACTGGGTCTAGGGCACACAGGCGGACACGCAGCCACAGTAGGAGTCTGCATGCCTCACTCCCCAGTCCCTCCGATGTCACTCCCCTCGACTCCCCTGCCCCACAGTCTGAGAAGGAGACCTACTTGGCTGTGCTGGGCCTCAGCCCCACTGTTTCACCTGCGCGCAAACGGGCAAGGCACTCCACGGGTAGGGGAGTAGAGTCCCCCCCTGTCCACCACCTCCCCCAGTAGCGCTGCAACCCATCCCTCCGACCGCCCCCTCCTTGGGGCCTGTGGTTCCTTCGGGTGCAGGGGAGATGCTGCAAGATCTTGCAGACGTGTGCAGCACAGTACTGACGTTCACCTTTGGCGCTGCCCCACCCCCTGTGGTGGAGTCGTCCGTCCCTGCACCCCCAACACCTGTCCTACCCCCTCCTGTCCCTGCGGTGCCTGGTCCTTCCCCACATGATGCCCCCACCCCAGTCGATCAACCAGAGGTATCTGATGTGCAGGCAAGCTAGGGGAGACGCATGGCCATGTGTCCCCCCCCAGGACTTCGTGTCTGGACTGGCCTATGGCCTTTGTAAATAGTGTCCTTTTCTACTTTTTGTTTTCATGCTGAATAAAGCATTTTGTTTTACTTTGCACACAATTGCTTTTCAGGTATTGATGTTGGTGCTGATGCTCCATGAGTTGTGGTGGTGATCATGTGTTGGGTATCTGGGAAATGTAGTAGTCTGCTGCTCATGGGGTGGACCCTGGTATCTGCGTGGCATCACAAGGTCTCTGCAATGATTCTTTAGTCGTGTATGCTCTTTGTTTTTTGATACATTGTCCCAAGGAGTGTTCCTTCCTCTGTGGCACCTGCCATCTTCCCTTCAGGGAATTGCACCATTGTTGTGCTGACCTGTGTGTACATTCCCTTGGTGGCTGATGGATCCCTTCAACTATGTCCATGCCTGCTCAGCAATGTGTGCGGGTGCCATCCTTGGTAGTCACTGTACTTGTGTATAGAGTATGTTGAAATGCCTCCATGGGGATATGGTCCCTTTTCCGCACTATGCATGTGTGTACTCCCAGCGTAGCACACATATGGTACTTGTTCTGCAGGGTATTTGGTCACCTGACTGACAATTGTGGGCATTGTATCTCTGGGTGGTCCAACCTATTCCTTCCATGGGAGACAACAACTTGGTGGCTGTGCCAGCACCTGTACATTCCTATCAGTCCTGGAATGTGCGTGACAGTGTGTGTTCCCTTTGGCTCTCTTAGTTTAGTGGGTTTCACATGACTATACAGTCTTGTGACATGATCTCAGTGTGTGTATTGTGCAGCCTCCGCAAGGGTTGGGTATGCATGTGTCATTTGTCATCGCACCCACATGTGGTGTGTCATGCAGTGGGGGAATGACATCCATCCTCATGGAAGTGGGACACTGCTGTCAGTGATGTGTTGATATGGCACTCTCAACATAGTCGCACATTGTGGATGCGTTCATGGACCCATGGAGTTGTGGTCATCTGAGGATGATGCACCCACCCCTCATATGTCTGGGCACTGCTGGGAGTGATATGCGCCCACCCCTCATATGTCTGGGCACTGCTGGGAGTCCTCTTCACCCACCCCTCATATGTCTGGGCACTGCTGGGAGTCCTCTGCACCCACCCCTCATATGTCTGGGCACTGCTGGGAGTGATATGCACCCACCCCTCACATGTCTGGGCACTGCTGGGAGGCCTCTGCACCCACCCCTCATATGTCTGGGCACTGCTGGGAGTGATATGCACCCACCCCTCATATGTCTGGGCACTGCTGGGAGGCCTCTGCACCCACCCCTCATATGTCTGGGCACTGCTGGAGGCCTCTGCACCCACCCCTCATATGTCTGCGCACTGCTGGGAGTGATATGCACCCACCCCTCATATGTCTGGGCACTGCTGGGAGTCCTCTGCACCCACCCCTCATATGTCTGGGCACTGCTGGAAGGCCTCTGCACCCACCCCTCATATGCCTGGGCACTGCTGGGAGTCCTCTGCACCCACCCCTCATATGTCTGGGCACTGCCGGGAGTCCTCTGCACCCACCCCTCATATGTCTTGGCACTGCCGGGAGGCCTCTGCACCCACCACTCATATGTCTGGGCACTGCTGAGAGTCCTCTGCACCCACCCCTCATATGTCTGGGCACTGCTGGGAGTCCTCTGCACCCATCCCTCATATGTCTGGGCACTGCTGGGAGTCCTCTGCACCCACCCCTCATATGTCTGGGCACTGCTGGGAATGATATGCACCCACCCCTCATATGTCTGGGCACTGCTGGGAGTCCTCTGCACCCACCCCTCATATGTCTGGGCGATGCTGGGAGGCCTCTGCACCCACCCCTCATATGTCTGGGCACTGCTGGGAGTGATATGCACCCACCCCTCATATGTCTGTCCACTGCTGGGAGGCCTCTGCACCCACCCCTCATATGTCTGGGCACTGCTGGGAGTGATATGCACCCACCCCTCATATGTCTGGGCACTGCTGGGAGTCCTCTGCACCCACCCCTCATATGTCTGGGCACTGCTGGGAGGCCTCTGCACCCACCCCTCATATGTCTGGGCACTTTTGGGAGGCCTCTGCACCCACCCCTCATATGTCTGGACACTGCTGGGAGTCCTCTGCACCCATCCCTCATATGCCTGGGCACTGCTGGGAGGCCTCTGAACCCACTCCTCATATGTCTGGGCACTGCTGGGAGTCCTCTGCACCCACCCCTCATATGTCTGGGCACTGCTGGGAGTGATATGCTCCCACCCCTCATATGTCTGGGTACTGCTGGGAGTCCTCTGCACCCACCCCTCATATGTCTGGGCACTGCTGGGAGGCCTCTGCACCCACCCCTCATATGTCTGGGCACTGCTGGGAGTCCTCTGCACCCACCCCTCATTTGTCTGGGCACTGCTGGGAGTGATATGCACCCACTCCTCATATGTCTGGGCACTGCTGGGATGCCTCTGCACCCACCCCTCATATGTCTGGGCACTGATGAGAGTCCTCTGCACCCACCCCTCATATGTCTGGGCACTGCTGTGAGGCCTGTGCGCCCAACCCTCATATGTCTGGGCACTGCTGGGAGTCCTCTGCACCCACCCCTCATATGTCTGGGCACTGCTGGGAGGCCTCTGCACCCACCCCTCATATGTCTGGGCACTGCTGGGAGTCCTCTGCACCCACCCCTCATATGTCTGGGCACTGCTGGGAGTGATATGCACCCACCCCTCATATATCTGGGCACTGCTGGGAGTCCTCTGCACCCACCCCTCATATGTCTGGGCACTGCTGGGAGTTCTCTGCACCCACCCCTCATATGTCTGGGCACTGCTGGGAGTTCTCTGCTCCCACCCCTCATATGTCTGGGCACTGCTGGGAGTGATATGCACCCACCCCTCACATGTCTGGGCACTGCTGGGAGGCCTCTGCACCCACCCCTCATATGTCTGGGCACTGCTGGGAGGCCTCTGCACCCACCCCTCATATGTCTGGGCACTGCTGGGAGTGATATGCACCCACCCCTCATATGTCTGGGCACTGCTGGGAGGCCTCTGCACCCACCCCTCATATGTCTGGGCACTGCTGGGAGTGATATGCACCCACCCCTCATATGTCTGGGCACTGCTGGGAGTGATATGCACCCACCCCTCATATGTCTGGGCACTGCTGGGAGTCCTCTGCACCCACCCCTCATATGTCTGGGCACTGCTGGGAGTCCTCTGCACCCACCCCTCATATGTCTGGGCACTGCTGGGAGGCCTCTGCACCCACCCCTCAAATGCCTGGGCACTGCTGGGAGTCCTCTGCACCCACCCCTCATATGTCTGGGCACTGCTGGGAGTCCTCTGCACCCACCCCTCATATGTCTGGGCACTGCTGGGAGGCCTCTGCACCCACCACTCATATGTCTGGGCACTGCTGAGAGTCCTCTGCACCCACCCCTCATATGTCTGGGCACTGCTGGGAGTCCTCTGCACCCACCCCTCATATGTCTGGGCACTGCTGGGAGGCCTCTGCACCCACCCCTCATATGTCTGGGCACTGCTGGGAGTCCTCTGCACCCACCCCTCATATGTCTGGGCACTGCTGGGAGTCCTCTGCACCCACCCCTCATATGTCTGGGCACTGCTGGGAGTGATATGCACCCACCCCTCATATGTCTGGGCACTGCTGGGAGGCCTCTGCACCCACCCCTCATATGTCTGGGCACTGCTGGGAGTCCTCTGCACCCACCCCTCATATGTCTGGGCACTGTCGGGAGTCCTCTGCACCCACCCCTCATATGTCTGGGCACTGCCGGGAGGCCTCTGCACCCACCACTCATATGTCTGGGCACTGCTGAGAGTCCTCTGCATCCAACCCTCATATGTCTGGGCACTGCTGGGAGTCCTCTGCACCCACCCTTCATATGTCTGGGCACTGCTGGAGTCCTCTGCACCCACCCCTCATATGTCTGGGCACTGCTGGGAGGCCTCTGCACCCACCCCTCATATGTCTGGGCACTGCTGGGAGTCCTCTGCACCCACCCCTCATATGTCTGGGCACTGCTGGGAATGATATGCACCCACCCCTCATATGTCTGGGCACTGCTGGGAGTCCTCTGCACCCACCCCTCATATGTCTGGGTGCTGCTGGGAGGCCTCTGCACCCACCCCTCATTTGTCTGGGCACTGCTGGGAGTAATCTGCACCCACCCCTCATATGTATGGGCAATGCTGGGAGTGATATGCACCCACCCCTCATATGTCTGGTCACTGCTGGGAGGCCTCTGCACCCACCCCTCATATGTCTGGGCACTGCTGGAAGTGATATGCACCCATCCCTCATATGTCTGGGCACTGCTGGGAGGCCTCTGCACCCACCCCTCATATGTCTGGGCACTGCTGGGAGTGATATACACCCACCCTTCATATGTCTGGGCACTGCTGGGAGTCCTCTGCACCCACCCCTCATATGTCTGGGCACTGCTGGGAGGCCTCTGCACCCACCCCTCATATGTCTGGGCACTGTTGGGAGGCCTCTGCACCCACCCCTCATATGTCTGGACACTGCTGGGAGTCCTCTGCACCCACCCCTCATATGTCTGGGCACTGCTGGGAGGCCTCTGCACCCACTCCTCATATGTCTGGGCACTGCTGGGAGTCCTCTGCACCCACCCCTCATATGTCTGGGCACTGCTGGGAGTGATATGCACCCACCCCTCATATGTCTGGGCACTGCTGGGAGGCCTCTGCACCCACCCCTCATATGTCTGGGCACTGCTGGGAGTCCTCTGCACCCACCCCTCATATGTCTGGGCACTGCTGGGAGTGATATGCACCCACCCCTCACATGTCTGGGTACTGCTGGGAGTCCTCTGCACCCACCCCTCATATGTCTGGGCACTGCTGGGAGGCCTCTGCACCCACCCCTCATATGTCTGGGCACTGCTGGGAGTCCTCTGCACCCACCCCTCATTTGTCTGGGCACTGCTGGGAGTGATATGCACCCACCCCTCATATGTCTGGGCACTGCTGGGATGCCTCTGCACCCACCCCTCATATGTCTGGGCACTGATGAAAGTCCTCTGCACCCACCCCTCATATGTCTGGGCACTGCTGTGAGGCCTGTGCACCCACCCCTCATATGTCTGGGCACTGCTGGGATGCCTCTGCACCCACCCCTCATATGACTGGGCACTGCTTGGAGTGATATGCACCCACCCCTCATATGTCTGGGCACTGCTGGGAGGCCTCTGCACCCACCCCTCATATGTCTGGGCACTGCTGGGAGTCCTCTGCACCCACCCCTCATTTGTCTGGGCACTGCTGGGAGTGATATGCACCCACCCCTCATATGTCTGGGCACTGCTGGGAGGCCTCTGCACCCACCCCTCATATGTCTGGGCACTGCTGGGAGTCCTCTGCACCCACCCCTCATTTGTCTGGGCACTGCTGGGAGTGATATGCACCCACTCCTCATATGTCTGGGCACTGCTGGGATGCCTCTGCACCCACCCCTCATATGTCTGGGCACTGATGAGAGTCCTCTGCACCCACCCCTCATATGTCTGGGCACTGCTGTGAGGCCTGTGCACCCACCCCTCATATGTCTGGGCACTCCTGGGAGTCCTCTGCACCCACCCCTCATATGTCTGGGCACTGCTGGGAGGCCTCTGCACCCACCCCTCAAATGTCTGGGCACTGCTGGGAGTCCTCTGCACCCACCCCTCATATGTCTGGGCACTGCTGGGAGTGATATGCACCCACCCCTCATATGTCTGGGCACTGCTGGGAGTCCTCTGCACCCACCCCTCATATGTCTGGGCACTGCTGGGAGTTCTCTGCACCCACCCCTCATATGTCTGGGCACTGCTGGGAGTGATATGCACCCACCCCTCACATGTCTGGGCACTGCTGGGAGGCCTCTGCACCCACCCCTCATATGTCTGGGCACTGCTGGGAGGCCTCTGCACCCACCCCTCATATGTCTGGGCACTACTGGGAGTGATATGCACCCACCCCTCATATGTCTGGGCACTGCTGGGAGGCCTCTGCACCCACCCCTCATATGTCTGGGCACTGCTGGGAGTGATATGCACCCACCCCTCATATGTCTGGGCACTGCTGGGAGTGATATGCACCCACCCCTCATATGTCTGGGCACTGCTGGGAGTCCTCTGCACCCACCCCTCATATGTCTGGGCACTGCTGGGAGTCCTCTGCACCCACCCCTCATATGTCTGGGCACTGCTGGGAGGCCTCTGCACCCACCCCTCAAATGCCTGGGCACTGCTGGGAGTCCTCTGCACCCACCCCTCATATGTCTGGGCACTGCTGGGAGTCCTCTGCACCCACCCCTCATATGTCTGGGCACTGCTGGGAGGCCTCTGCACCCACCACTCATATGTCTGGGCACTGCTGAGAGTCCTCTGCACCCACCCCTCATATGTCTGGGCACTGCTGGGAGTCCTCTGCACCCAACCCTCATATGTCTGGGCACTGCTGGGAGGCCTCTGCACCCACCCCTCATATGTCTGGGCACTGCTGGGAGTCCTCTGCACCCACCCCTCATATGTCTGGGCACTGCTGGGAGTCCTCTGCACCCACCCCTCATATGTCTGGGCACTGCTGGGAGTGATATGCACCCACCCCTCATATGTCTGGGCACTGCTGGGAGGCCCCTGCACCCACCCCTCATATGTCTGGGCACTGCTGGGAGGCCTCTGCACCCACCCCTCATATGTCTGGGCACTGCTGGGAGTCCTCTGCACCCACCCCTCATATGTCTGGGCACTGCTGGGAGTCCTCTGCACCCACCCCTCATATGTCTGGGCACTGCCGGGAGTCCTCTGCACCCACCCCTCATATGTCTGGGCACTGCTGGGAGGCCTCTGCACCCACCACTCATATGTCTGGGCACTGCTGAGAGTCCTCTGCATCCACCCCTCATATGTCTGGGCACTGCTGGGAGTCCTCTGCACCCACCCTTCATATGTCTGGGCACTGCTGGAGTCCTCTGCACCCACCCCTCATATGTCTGGGCACTGCTGGGAGGCCTCTGCACCCACCCCTCATATGTCTGGGCACTGCTGGGAGTCCTCTGCACCCACCCCTCATATGTCTGGGCACTGCTGGGAATGATATGCACCCACCCCTCATATGTCTGGGCACTGCTGGGAGTCCTCTGCACCCACCCCTCATATGTCTGGGCGCTGCTGGGAGGCCTCTGCACCCACCCCTCATATGTCTGGGCACTGCTGGGAGTCCTCTGCACCCACCCCTCATATGTCTGGGCACTGCTGGGAGTGATATGCACCCACCCCTCATATGTCTGGTCACTGCTGGGAGGCCTCTGCACCCACCCCTCATATGTCTGGGCACTGCTGGAAGTGATATGCACCCATCCCTCATATGTCTGGGCACTGCTGGGAGGCCTCTGCACCCACCCCTCATATGTCTGGGCACTGCTGGGAGTGATATACACCCACCCTTCATATGTCTGGGCACTGCTGGGAGTCCTCTGCACCCACCCCTCATATGTCTGGGCACTGCTGGGAGGCCTCTGCACCCACCCCTCATATGTCTGGGCACTGTTGGGAGGCCTCTGCACCCACCCCTCATATGTCTGGACACTGCTGGGAGTCCTCTGCACCCACCCCTCATATGTCTGGGCACTGCTGGGAGGCCTCTGCACCCACTCCTCATATGTCTGGGCACTGCTGGGAGTCCTCTGCACCCACCCCTCATATGTCTGGGCACTGCTGGGAGTGATATGCACCCACCCCTCATATGTCTGGGCACTGCTGGGAGGCCTCTGCACCTACCCCTCATATGTCTGGGCACTGCTGGGAGTCCTCTGCACCCACCCCTCATATGTCTGGGCACTGCTGGGAGTGATATGCACCCACCCCTCACATGTCTGGGTACTGCTGGGAGTCCTCTGCACCCACCCCTCATATGTCTGGGCACTGCTGGGAGGCCTCTGCACCCACCCCTCATATGTCTGGGCACTGCTGGGAGTCCTCTGCACCCACCCCTCATTTGTCTGGGCACTGCTGGGAGTGATATGCACCCACCCCTCATATGTCTGGACACTGCTGGGATGCCTCTGCACCCACCCCTCATATGTCTGGGCACTGATGAGAGTCCTCTGCACCCACCCCTCATATGTCTGGGCACTGCTGTGAGGCCTGTGCACCCACCCCTCATATGTCTGGGCACTGCTGGGATGCCTCTGCACCCACCCCTCATATGACTGGGCACTGCTTGGAGTGATATGCACCCACCCCTCATATGTCTGGGCACTGCTGGGAGTCCTCTGCACCCACCCCTCATATGTCTGGGCACTGCTGGGAGTTCTCTGCACCCACCCCTCATATGTCTGGGCACTGCTGGGAGTGATATGCACCCACCCCTCACATGTCTGGGCACTGCTGGGAGGCCTCTGCACCCACCCCTCATATGTCTGGGCACTGCTGGGAGGCCTCTGCACCCACCCCTCATATGTCTGGGCACTACTGGGAGTGATATGCACCCACCCCTCATATGTCTGGGCACTGCTGGGAGGCCTCTGCACCCACCCCTCATATGTCTGGGCACTGCTGGGAGTGATATGCACCCACCCCTCATATGTCTGGGCACTGCTGGGAGTGATATGCACCCACCCCTCATATGTCTGGGCACTGCTGGGAGTCCTCTGCACCCACCCCTCATATGTCTGGGCACTGCTGGGAGTCCTCTGCACCCACCCCTCATATGTCTGGGCACTGCTGGGAGGCCTCTGCACCCACCCCTCAAATGCCTGGGCACTGCTGGGAGTCCTCTGCACCCACCCCTCATATGTCTGGGCACTGCTGGGAGTCCTCTGCACCCACCCCTCATATGTCTGGGCACTGCTGGGAGGCCTCTGCACCCACCACTCATATGTCTGGGCACTGCTGAGAGTCCTCTGCACCCACCCCTCATATGTCTGGGCACTGCTGGGAGTCCTCTGCACCCAACCCTCATATGTCTGGGCACTGCTGGGAGGCCTCTGCACCCACCCCTCATATGTCTGGGCACTGCTGGGAGTCCTCTGCACCCACCCCTCATATGTCTGGGCACTGCTGGGAGTCCTCTGCACCCACCCCTCATATGTCTGGGCACTGCTGGGAGTGATATGCACCCACCCCTCATATGTCTGGGCACTGCTGGGAGGCCCCTGCACCCACCCCTCATATGTCTGGGCACTGCTGGGAGGCCTCTGCACCCACCCCTCATATGTCTGGGCACTGCTGGGAGTCCTCTGCACCCACCCCTCATATGTCTGGGCACTGCTGGGAGTCCTCTGCACCCACCCCTCATATGTCTGGGCACTGCCGGGAGTCCTCTGCACCCACCCCTCATATGTCTGGGCACTGCTGGGAGGCCTCTGCACCCACCACTCATATGTCTGGGCACTGCTGAGAGTCCTCTGCATCCACCCCTCATATGTCTGGGCACTGCTGGGAGTCCTCTGCACCCACCCTTCATATGTCTGGGCACTGCTGGAGTCCTCTGCACCCACCCCTCATATGTCTGGGCACTGCTGGGAGGCCTCTGCACCCACCCCTCATATGTCTGGGCACTGCTGGGAGTCCTCTGCACCCACCCCTCATATGTCTGGGCACTGCTGGGAATGATATGCAACCACCCCTCATATGTCTGGGCACTGCTGGGAGTCCTCTGCACCCACCCCTCATATGTCTGGGCGCTGCTGGGAGGCCTCTGCACCCACCCCTCATATGTCTGGGCACTGCTGGGAGTCCTCTGCACCCACCCCTCATATGTCTGGGCACTGCTGGGAGTGATATGCACCCACCCCTCATATGTCTGGTCACTGCTGGGAGGCCTCTGCACCCACCCCTCATATGTCTGGGCACTGCTGGAAGTGATATGCACCCATCCCTCATATGTCTGGGCACTGCTGGGAGGCCTCTGCACCCACCCCTCATATGTCTGGGCACTGCTGGGAGTGATATACACCCACCCTTCATATGTCTGGGCACTGCTGGGAGTCCTCTGCACCCACCCCTCATATGTCTGGGCACTGCTGGGAGGCTTCTGCACCCACCCCTCATATGTCTGGGCACTGTTGGGAGGCCTCTGCACCCACCCCTCATATGTCTGGACACTGCTGGGAGTCCTCTGCACCCACCCCTCATATGTCTGGGCACTGCTGGGAGGCCTCTGCACCCACTCCTCATATGTCTGGGCACTGCTGGGAGTCCTCTGCACCCACCCCTCATATGTCTGGGCACTGCTGGGAGTGATATGCACCCACCCCTCATATGTCTGGGCACTGCTGGGAGGCCTCTGCACCCACCCCTCATATGTCTGGGCACTGCTGGGAGTCCTCTGCACCCACCCCTCATATGTCTGGGCACTGCTGGGAGTGATATGCACCCACCCCTCACATGTCTGGGTACTGCTGGGAGTCCTCTGCACCCACCCCTCATATGTCTGGGCACTGCTGGGAGGCCTCTGCACCCACCCCTCATATGTCTGGGCACTGCTGGGTGTCCTCTGCACCCACCCCTCATTTGTCTGGGCACTGCTGGGAGT
Source organism: Triturus cristatus (assembly GCF_964204655.1). Taxonomy (NCBI): domain Eukaryota; kingdom Metazoa; phylum Chordata; class Amphibia; order Caudata; family Salamandridae; genus Triturus; species Triturus cristatus. The sequence goes on along the minus strand of NC_140587.1, from coordinate 1,006,763,941 downwards.
GATATGCACCCACCCCTCATATGTCTGGACACTGCTGGGATGCCTCTGCACCCACCCCTCATATGTCTGGGCACTGATGAGAGTCCTCTGCACCCACCCCTCATATGTCTGGGCACTGCTGTGAGGCCTGTGCACCCACCCCTCATATGTCTGGGCACTGCTGGGATGCCTCTGCACCCACCCCTCATATGACTGGGCACTGCTTGGAGTGATATGCACCCACCCCTCATATGTCTGGGCACTGCTGGGAGGCCTCTGCACCCACCCTTGGTGCAGTACACTGCTGTCCTGTGCATACACACACCAATATACTGCTTATATGCCACAACAGGCCCTATGCCAACATTTGTGGCGTGTGTACGCCTTGTATCCATTCTGTACTGGTGCCGTAGGGGTGCAGGTGGGACGGACCCTAACCCCGCATTCATAGGGTGTACGCGCCGTACCCACGCTCTGGGTGCGTGGGTACGGGCCATACCACCAGTGGAGTGGTGATGGAGGTGTACGCGCCGTACCCACGGCCTCACAGTGTGGGTACAGCGCGTACCCCTCCATCACCACTACAATGGTGGTACGGCCCGTACCCACGCCCCCACAGCGTGGGTACGGCACGTACCCCTCCATCACCACTCCACTGGTGGTACGGCCCGTACCCACGCCCCCCAGAGCGTGGGTACGACCGGTACCACCATTGTAGTGGTGATGGAGGCGTACGCGCCGTACCCATGTTGTGGGGGCATGGGTACGGGCCGTACCACCATTGTGGTGGTGATGGAGGGGTAAGCGCCGTACCCACGCTGTGAGGGCGTGGGTACGGCGCATACCCCTCCATCACCACTCCACTGGTGGTACGGCCTGTACCCACACCCCCACAGCGTGGGTACGGTGCGTACCACCATTGTAGTGGTGATGGAGGTGTACGCGCCATACCCACGCTGTGGGGGCATGGGTACGGGCCGTACCACCATTGTGGTGGTGATGGAGGGGTACGCGCCGTACCCATGCTGTGAACGAGTGGATACAGCGCGTACCCCTCCATCACCACTCCACTGGTGGTATGGCCCGTACCCAGGCCCCCCAGAGCATGGGTACGGGCCGTACCACCATTGTAGTGGTGACGGGTACACGTCCACGTCCACTTCCGTTGTGGCGGTACGTGGGATTGGTGGACATGCCCCCCAAAGTGACCAGACCATGGGGGTGAGTTAGGTGCAGGATATATATGTTTTAACTTGGGGGGGTTATGTTTCCTGCCCCTCGCCCCCCCCACCCCTTTGCCTCTGGGTGTTGTTCTGACCTTCTGCGGCGTCTGCATCGGTTTCTGTGCACCAGGTCATAGGCTAGGAGGGACGGAATGACACGTAGGATGGGGTCCATGGCTGTCCGTTGCGTACCGGTGCTCCTTGTTCGCGTCGTCCTCAATTTCCCGGCAGTTTTTGGCTCCCGTAAAAAATGCTACGTGCGGAGTGACGTAGGCACGAATCGTACTTGCTGGTTCGTAAAACGCTGCCTGACTCCGTCCGGACGTCACGTACGCGATGTCCCGGATCGGAATTGTGGGTATTTTTTAGCCGGTCGGTGTTTTGTACGACTCGTACGGAAATGGCATTTCTGTACGAATCGTACTTGCGGGTTTGTAAGGTGGTTTTCCCGGGTACGAGTCGAACGGAGAATACGCTCCGTACGACCATTCGTACCCGGGTTTTACAGGATCGGAATCGGCACCATATTGCTAATATTTAAAGAAAATACATTTTAAACATTTCTAATGTAATTGAGAGAAGTAAATATTATTTTAATATTTTTACAATCATATAACATATTTAAATTACTAATATTAATATATTAAATATTAATATTAATAATTATTACATATGTTTTACTTTGTAATTTTTTTCAACAATGTATATTTTCATAATGACATAAACAATGTTGTACAGTTTAAAAAAAAGAATTTGATACATATTTTGCTGTTTATGGAATTATAAAAATAAATAATATGGGCATCATTAGGATGGCGGGTGGACTTTGTCTTTTGCCTTTCGTAGAATGGGACCGCCCGTCCTAGATGCGGGGGTCCCGTGGGTGACATTAGGATGCGCCCGCCACAGTGGCGGGCGCATCCTGCATTCTTGACATTGCGGCGGGCGGTGCTCTCAGCACCGCCCTCCGCAATGCCATAAAGGCATGTCGTGCAGTTTCATGCACAATGTGGCAGGCACCGCGCGGTGCCTGCCATGTTGTGCATGGAACTGCAGGTGCACCCCCCACCCCCAGAATCCCTGGAGGCCTGCTATGGGCCCCCAATGGCGAGAACCGACTGCCTTTGGCAACACCCGGCATGCATCATAATATGGATGGCGGTGCGGTGTCTACCAGACACCGCCACCATATTAACTGCTTTTCCTCCCGGTAGGCAATCGGGCAGAAAACCAACAGATGGTCTTTCCGTCCTACTGGGTCCCCCCGCCATAATAATATGATGGGGGGAATTGGCATGCGGGCGGGCACAAGTGTCGGGTGGATCATCACCGCCATGTGGGCTGTGGCAATCCGCCCAACATGCTAACTGACCCCTGTATGTGTTATAATATTTATTATTATAATTTTACAAAGTTATAAAATGATTAAATGCATACAAAAATAACATTATTTGTAGTCATTAAATTAAATATAATAACATTTATAATATGTGAAAAAAAATGCTATTAAATAAAGTGTATTAATTTTCTATGTTTAAAGCTGCCATATTTGTTTGGGGCTTCTATTTTTTGTAACCGCAAGCTGATGTTTTGGGTCATTTGGTAGAGGAGAAGCTCGCTTTTGGAAGCTGCTTCACGTTGAGCAAGGTAAGATTTATTTTCTTTAATCTAACTGTATTTTATAATTATTTTGAAGGTAGTTAGAGTTTATTTAGAGTGTTTAGAGATTTGTTACTGATGTTATGATGTTTTATTCTCGATAGTTAAGTATAGACTGTTGATCGTGATTTACGTAATAGAGGCCTAGTTAGAAAGGTTTAAATTAGAGTGTTTAATGTGTTTATTTTGATAGTACAATGTTAGTAGCAATGTTATTAAGAGAATTATGTGTTGTTTTGTGTGGGTGGGAATGTTTGTATGTTTATTTCCTAGGTTTCTAATTTAAAGAAGCTTCGGCTGCCATAAGGTTGCGTTTTTATTCAATTATGGAAGTGTATATTCGTTTTTCAAGCTAATATTTTATATACACATACATAATTTTTCAGTTTTCCTGGAGCGTTTCTTTAAAAACAAAAGAATTTTTGGTGATGTATTCAAGATTGTGGATTTATCGATAGACGATTATATTTTTACTACGGCTGTATTTTTCCTTTTTTTTTGGGACAACATTTTAAGGATATTTTATTTAAACTTCTCTGGATTATTTTACAAGATGTGGCATATTGAATCAACAACAACAAACACGATAAGTTTAAGAAAATTATTTAATTGTGGGAGGTAAATAATGTTATGTTTTATTGTTGTTGTGTTTTATTTTCTCACATATATAGTTAATGTGTGTAAAGATATTTAATTGTACTATTAAAATATATTACACACACTAATTAAAAATGTGAGATAATAACTAATGATATTTAAATATTGTTATGGAGTAAAAGAAATGTGTTATTAATTTCATTTTTAGGGATATTTTATAGTAGACGTTTTGCAATCACTTCTAGGTACTCTAGGCCTCTTGTGCTAGGATATAGTTTAACTTGCTCTTGAAGGTATTGGTACATTTGTTTTGTGTGTTTAGAGGTTTTTGGTTTGAGTTGCATGATAGATTGCTGCATTAGGAGTTCCTGGTAGCTTTGTTCTTTTTAGGTCTAGCCTGAGCCAGCACATGCGTTGCTTTGGCTGAGACTTTTAGTAAGGGCTTCAGAAAATGCAACCACTGTGGCCTAGAGCTTGCGTTCAGGTGCACGCGCGCAGCCGCCAGCTGTCAGCGCCCGAGGCGCCATCGGTAGCATGATCACTTTTGCTGCTGCCGCGCGCGCACCACTCGCGTGCTTTTTTAAAAATGTACTTTATGCGCGCGCGAGCACAAAACTCACTCACCACTTACATGTTTAAAAAAAAAAACAATTGGGTGCATGCGCACACAACTCCCGGGCTTGCGGTATCACCGCATGAGGCATTTCAGCACGGAAGGGGCCGCGGAGGTGCTGCTGGAGCCGTGTGACACCATACATCGTAAGCATTAGGGCACAGTATGCTTTGCTTGCACTGCTGCCCTGCGTGTGCCTCTAATGCTAGTCTCCTCTGTAGGGTTGACAATCTGTTGCAAAATAAAGCTTCCTAATTAAGGTTTTCCAAATAACTACAATAACCACCTACCCCTAGTCTCCTCTCTGTTTCACTGTAAATTTACATCACGGTATCGGCTACTACAGCCTAAATCAGGCAATGCTTTAGAGCGTACTCCCAACAGGAATTAAGCAAAGACAGACCAGCCAAAGCTTGCAGCCATCTTGCCATAGGGATATTTCATGGACCAGAACAGCAAAGGAGGGCACAGGCAACGACAAAATTATTTAAAAAAATTATAATAAAGAGCAGCTTTGAGTCTCATTTTCTAGCGCTATTTATAATCAAAGAGCTAAGTGTTTCAAATTGTATGGGTGTTATAATAGTACACGTCTACATATTATTTAAAAGGAGGCTTGCACCCCACTTCTTTGTTGTCTTTTACACATCTCCTCTACAGTGTCTATTTCACAAGATTGCGCAATAAGGATGGGGCGGAGTTTTGGAGTACTCATGAAAACTTAAAAGCATATCCTGACTGGAACCACGCAGTGAGCAAAGGGTCACAGTGAGTGCGTCCGTTACTTGAATTTTCGGGAAGTTAACCCATCCACACTTAACAGTAAGTCTTTGAAACTAAATCGGACCAGATGATGCTTTTTACAGCATGCATTTTTAATGTCCTTGTTTAGTCAGAAGGCTGCACGTTTTCAAGGCACTTCTGAATGAGACATCCACTTTTCCTAGAAGTGGGTCAGGTGGTTGGTGTTTCTCTCCAAAATGGATCAAAACTTTTATTTTACACCACTTTTCTCATATACATTGTCTAAAAGCCACATTTAAAGGAAGTCCAAAGTGGCATTTATATATAACAAAAAAACAGTAGTTGGAGTATTGGATGCTATACCTCCCTAAAACAATTTGCAAAGCACGAGGACAAATGAAGCTTTTTTTACGCTAATTTCTCTAAAACAGAGCTAAACAAGCATTTTCAATGCAATAGGTCTCGCATTTGCGAGAGTTTGAACTATTGGCATTGTAAATGATAATGCCTTTTATTTACATGTTAAGACAACCTGCAAAGTGCTTGTTTACGCACTGCTTGCAGGTTTTGAAAACATTTAAATAAAAGGTATTGTCATTTACAATGCCAATCGCTCAACCTCTCACAAATGCGAGACCTGTTGCATTGCAAATGCTTTTTTTCGTTTTTTACATGGACTCTTTTAGAATACTTGTATCTGCAGTCCCTCTCCCTCACCCCGCCCTACTTTTGCTGCTCCCTCCTTTGTGTCTCTTTACCCTTGCGATCATCCCACTGTACGATATTTCTTTCTCACCTCAACCTACACTCTGCCAGTTGTTTCTTTACCACCCCCTGCTGTCAGTTGTTTCTTTGCTGGACAACATGTCTAAAACAAAACACAGACAAAGCAAATAGGTCTCACATAGACCAAGCCTATTGACTTTGACAGTGGCTGTTTTTATTGTTGCAAACTTTGAAACAACCCTGCAAGACCGACCATTTCACAGATCAGCAACAGTTTCAGAATCCATTTCAATAATTTGATTTTCGCATGTAATACCTGAGGGCTTGAGTTATTGGAAGGGTGATGGAGGTCTTTTCGAGGAGGTAGCCTTAGACACATATTCAGTCCCCAGCGTTTCCCTTTTCCAAATCCTTCAGACGAGGCCCTAACGTTAAATACAACTCATTTGGGCGAGCCTCCACCACATGCTAACAGGAGGGGGAGTTTGTCAATCACCGAAACAAACACAGGTGCCCCAAAGTCATAAAACAGAGTCAACATGTGATGCAACAAAAGTCCATTAGAAGAAAAACCAAAGCATTGGCATAGCCAATAGGTCTCGCCTTTGGGACCTTATAAGTGTTTAGCCATGCAGCAGTTGATGTTGTTGCACCAAGGATATTGTGCTACATAACTAAATACTTATAAGGTCCCAAAAGCGAGACCTATTGTCTATGCCAATGCTTGTTGTAGGGAGGTTATTAGTTTAAGTCAAGTCAAGTCAAGGAAAGCTTTATTCAACTGATTTTTTAACAATCACAAAAGCACATAAAAGACAAAAAGACATATTATCACAACATTATACACAATTTAAAAACAATAATCATATAGAGGTCTATTAGGATGGCGGGTGGATGGCCGCTGCCGCGCTTGCAACCCAGAAAACCGCCGGTCTCATTAGCATGGCGGTGATGACCGCGGCGGTGAGAATCTCGGCCCGCCACTTTGACGCTGGTACCAGTCCGCACGCATGCCTAGGGGGCGGAACTGGACCGCCACAATGATGCCGGTGCAGGCCAGGTTCCGCCGGCATGATTATGATGCCGGCAGTAGCAAACTTTCCGCAGCGGTGGAACTGCCATGGAAAGGCATGCGGAGAATGTCTCTGGTGACCCATTGAGGGCCCCCAATGTGTTGGGGGGTGTGGGTGCACTGGGGGGTACTGTGTACCCCCCTACATGTCCCTGTACCAGGTGGCAGGCACTGTGCAGTGCCTGCCACGCAGTGCAGTGACATGCATGACATGCTCCTTTTCACACCGCGGCGGTGCTGCTGGCAGCAGCAACCGCTGCAATGTTAATCGCCAGAATCCGACCACCGCGGTCGGCTTTCGACTGCAGAGCATCCTAATCGGACCGGCGGTTATGCCGCGGTCCTTGCGCTCAGTCTTTTCCCACTACCATGGTGGTCAGGGAGATTTTCTGACCGCCATCCTAATAGTCCCCATAGTGATGAGAAAATATCAGGTGTTATTAAAACAACAGCAGTAAAGTCATAAAAGTATCAAAAAGCTCATTATGCTATACTTCATTTGTTATATACAATTTCTTTTGGAGGAGTACCTTCTTAAAGAACATGGCTAAGCACCAGGCAGTTTGTTCGTCCTCCAACATCTGAAGTCTAATTAATGTGGGGCGGCATTGCTGTAATCCATGTAGTTTTAAAAATGGTAAAACCCATGCTTTCCTCAACCCAGCATAAAATTTACAAAATAAGACCAAAGAATTGTGGACTGGGTAGAATGATTGTCACATGGACAAAGGGGCAGATCCCGCGACCAGTCATTAGTTTTTGGAAGGGTTACGAGTCTGTGAACAATATTCAGGCTGAACCAGGTCAATAGCCGTCTATCAAAGCTACCCGGTACAAATGTGAGGTATTGTTCCATGCGAGTAGCAGCTACAATTAATTGGTATTGGCTTACACTGGGTTTTAAAATTTCTCCTGACATTCTTACTATACCCAATACTTCAAGACACTCCTTTTTTAGAGCCTTTCTGGAGATCGTCTGTAAGGCTGTAGGGTCGGTGAAGTATTCTTGCTGCCCAATGTCCTTCGTAAAATCACAGATATAATTTATCCATGGTATCTTTAAGACCCCTTCCAGCTTAAGGCAATCCTGTATGATCTCTCTATTTAGCTTTGGCTGATCCTTTGACCAGTTCCTATGCCATAGGAGAACTGGTTCTAATTTAATAAGGTCTGAGATATAAGGAAGGCCTGATTCTTCATGACAGGCAAATGAAGGTGTGCTAGGTGGTACCGATAATATGTATCTTAGAGAAGAATTTTCAACAATTTGTATGGGGAGGGTATTAGCAAAACCTCATACTCCGGCCCCATACATTGCATTAGCGGTGCACTTGGCCTTATAAATTTGAATAAGCTCACCTGGAGGCTTCCTGCCTAGCTTTCTTGGAAATGACACCCAGGTGGCTGTAGTCTTAATAAATGACAGTTTTTTTGCAAGTATAGCTTGTGCCCATGAGTCCCCTTGATTAAATAAGATGACTAGGTAGGAAAAACTTTTTATCTGAGCTAGTTTTTGCTCGTCCATGAACATGGTTTTCATTCTTTGAACCCCACGGCCACAACTCATAGTAAAAGTCTTGAAGATTAGTGGTAAGGCCGAGGTATTTCATAAAAACAGTAAAACTATCTAAAACCTTCTGAAGACCCATTTGGGTTCTAGACATTAAAACTGCGTCATCCGCATAAAGGAGCGCAGGTATGGGACAACCATTCACAGAAGGGAAATCTTGATTTTTCCTGAGCAGGGCTTGGCACATACCATTAGTGTACAAATTAAAGAGAAAGGGGGCCAGCACACAACCTTGCCGCACCCCCTTCTTAACTGGGAAAGCAGGTATGAGCTCGCCAGCCAATCCATAGTGCACACTCGCCGATGCATCTTTATACAGGCGCCTTAGAAAAAGTATAATGTGGGGATCAACCCCGACAGCTCCAAGAACCTCCCACAGCCTTTCATGTCGTACTGAGTCAAAGGCTGCAGTAAGGTCAACAAATGCTAGATAAAAGCGACCTTTCTTGACTCACGTGTATTTGCAAACCAATAAGGACAGGTTCAAGCTGTGCTCAATAGTCCCCAGGAACTTCTCTAAATCCATATTATATATCTGAAAGGACAAGTTTTCTTCTGCCCAGGCTTGCAGACATTCCAGAATAACCCGTCCCACAACCTTAACCAAACAGTCTATTAAAGAGATCAGCCTGTAGCACCCGGGATCATCTGGGTCCCCTTTTTTAAAGATTGAAACTATAATAGATTCCACCCAAGTTTTGGGCAATGGGACTGATCAGCTGGCATTAATCACCTGAGTTATAATGGGGCCCAGGAGCAAGGTGTTTGACTTGAAGAGATCTACAGGTACTCCGTCAGGGCCAGGCGCCTTACCGCTCTTGTTCGCTGACAGGGCTCTTTCCACTTCCTCCAAGGTGAACTGTAAATCTGCATAGTCATTAGGTTCTCCTGGCGTATCACTAACTTGGAGGTGTGGATTCATCTGCCCGTTATACACTTTTGAAAAGTGTTTAATCCATAGGTCCTTTGATATGGTAATTTCTATTGTGGGGCCGCCCGTAGATTGTAAAAATTGGGTTTTTACCACTCTCCAGAAGGAAGCACTATCTTTCAGTTGTGCTGCACTGTGAAGGGATTCCCATGCTTCCCTTCTCTGGGCACATCTTCTTTTCTTGAGGGCCAATCTATACTCTAGTCTTGCCTGTCTGACCTTGATGAGGTTTCTAGGTTGCTTATGCAGCTCCTGTTTTAGATTAGTGAGTGCGTGTGTGCATTTTGTGATGAACCATCCCTGTTTTTAGCCTTGTTACTCCTTTGCACAAATAGTAAATCTCTGACCCCAGTCGCAATTTGATGGAAAGACAGTAAAATACTATCTTGTGGGGCTGATTCACTCAGACAATTTTCAATGGCTGTTTTACATTTTGTTACTAATTGTGTTGTGACAGCTTCAGGGTCGACCTTTGTCCACCGCAAGGAGTAACCATTGGTTCTATTGAGTGTTACTTTTCCCGCCATTTCTACAACATTATCTACTCTGGCAAGCCTACCTGATGGCAAATTGACCTCTAGGCATAACGGGAAGTGGTCACTCATGGGGTTGTCGTCCACCTTAAAAGAATGCAACCTGTGAGCGTGGTTAAGTGAGAACAATATATAATCTATTGTTGACAATAGACCTCTACCATTGAATGTCGAAGGCATAGGAAAAGGTCTAGCCACTAAATCATTCACGAAGCCAAGCTTAGTGCTCACAATCAACTCGTTAAACAGATCCCCCTTCACTGTGTGAGAAAAGTGAGTACAACATGTGCCCTCTTCATCAGTGTTACCTCAAATCCTGCTATCTTCGTGAGGACATATAGCACAATTAAAATCGCCCCCACAGATTATCATAGTCTCTTTTCCACTGGCATCAATAAATGCATTGAGTTCACTGCCTAATTTTTGAACAACATTACCAAAGTTGTCTAGGGGGATTATGTTTTAAAAGTTAACCAAGATAGTACAATGGGTCTAATTTCGATGTACTTTTACCAGCTGATAGTATCTATTCCCCAATAATAGGTCTATTTTGTCCAAAGCAAGTTTGTTTGAGATATACATACAAAGCCCACCCTTCGCTCTGTCCCCTCGTTCTTTCACCACAGGTGTATGGAGAGTTTTAAATCCATTAACATGAATTGGTTCTCTGACCCAGGTTTCCTGGAAACATAATATATCCTGGTCAGAGATAAAATTACACCATGTTTGATTGTGTATCTTACTGCACAACCCTGCAATGTTCCAGGACACAATCTTACATGGGAAGCAATCATCGCGGGGGGTAATTCTCAGGGGAGACAAGCTCAGAAAGGGTGGGGCTACCAGTATAAACTGATGCTTGGACCAGGGTTGTTAGTTCACATAGATCTAGACGGTTGGCTAGAGAGCTACTCATGGTACATCTCTCAAGGGGTTCCCTTACGATTGTGATGTTAGGTGACCTGAGATCTATGGGCTCTTGTACTACTGTACGATCTATAGATGCTACTGTGATCATGTTGCTCCACCCCCAGCCTTTGTCCTCCCCTGCTATAAACTGAGTAAGGCGATGTGGCTTGTAGAAATAACCCCGAGGTAGAATGTTAATTCCCGTTTGTTCAATTGACCAATTGCCCGCCCTATCTAGTATTGTTTGAACTAGATTAGGTGACTACACAGTCACCCTCTAGTGACTTTTTGGATCTTCCTAACCAGCTGATCCGCCTATGCATCTTAAACTCTGAAAAAAGCGGGTTTGATAATCCCTCCCTTACACTTATTGCGCGCAACAATTTATTTTTCAATGTTGACTAATGTTCCCTGGCTCTGTGTGGCAACGAAGGGACATTGGCCAACACGATAGTGTAAGGCGTTGCTTCTGGGGGGAGATGTAATGTATTTGAGCAACACGGATCTCTCAGGGGCTGATTTTGTTGTCTTAGCACATTTTGTATCTGCGCTTCCTCTCTATATACGTAATTAGGCCTGTCGGGGGGGGGGGGTTCCTTTTGAACATTCAACAGCTGCTCTTGTATAGTGGTTGGGATCTGTGCTGTGTCCTGCGGCCTACCCAAACCCGCTGTCTTATGGCGGTTAGTGGGGGATCCAATGGAACAGTTTGAGGTGCTTCCACTATTCCAGGGCCAAAAGTACCAGGCTGAGTAGTCGTAGAGCCCCCAATCCTATTAGGCAGGGCGGACTTAGTTCTACATTGACATATGTTAGTTAGGTGGGGCTGAGTAATCATCTGACTGGGCTGGCTGGGCTGAATGCTACCCGTGAGATTTTCTAATTTATCTATGCTCGCTTCCAACCTGGTCAGCTTTTGTATCAGCGGATTCAATAAGGCTGAGGCCACTTCACCCATTTTTATCCAAGACTGCCCGTTGTCATTGATCTGAGGTGGGGTTAGAGTTATTGGCGTTGAATCATTATGAGTCAAATTAATTTCTGGGTGATTCCCCTCCTCCACAATTTTACTTTTGCGGCCTCTTTTTGGTAGGGGATGGGATTGCCTATTAGAGCCCTGCCCCATTCATTTCTTGGACTGAGTAAAGGGAATGCTTCCCTGACTAATTTTGACTTTTTGGCCCCTAGTAATTACTTTTGGCCGAGTTGATGTGTCACTTATCTTGGGGGCATCAGTTGAATCGGATACCTGATTATGCAATACATTAGTCAGGGAAAGATTGTGTTGGGAGTTAGTGAGCTCTACGTAACCAGACATTGTGGGCTGACTTAGGGGGAGTTGTGGCTCTAAGGATAGTCTTCGCTCAGTAAGTGCAATTTCATGAATAAGGGCTGACTCTGCCCTCAATAAGAATGCATCCAGAGTCCCCACCACTCCCTGACCTGGTAATGATTTCTGTTTGCTCATTATTTCTGTGCCATTTACATCTATTGCTATTCGTTATAGCGACAACGTTATACCCTCATACCTCATTCCTAATGTCCAGGTAAAGGTCCACAAAAGTTCGGATCGAAGGTTGAAAATGACATGGCCCAGCTCGGCCTCTTTCAGCCTCTGATGGGTGCAAATGGGACCGCCCTTGGCCCGGGCTTTTCCAAGGCTTTGCCTGGGAACGCCTGCGCGTGTCCCATGCTGCGGGAGCCCTGGACGTGTTATAAGCGCCTCCGGGTGCTCTCCCTTCCATTGGCGGTGTGCGCGCCATGTGAACTGCTGGGCAATGTGGTCCTGTCAACAAAGTAGCAAAATAAATTAAGTTCAAAGGCTCCCTCGCAGCGGGAGCCCTGGCCGCATTATAAGCGTCTCCGGGCGCTCTCCCTTCCATTCACGGCGTGTGCGCCACGTGAACTGCTGGGCAATGTGGTCCTGGTAACAAAGTAGCAAAAGAAAGAAAGTTCAAAGGCTCCCGTGCTGCAGGAGCCCTGGCCGCGGTATAAGCGCCTCTGGGCGCTCTCCTTTCTGTTGGTGGCATGAGCGCCCCATGAACTGCTGGGCAATGTGGTCCTGGCAACAAAGTAGCGAAAGAAAGAACATGGACATCTGGGATGGCAGCGGATGGGAGGGTGGAGATGGTGGTTGTGGTGGGGACAGACTCGCTAGGTGTTGTCTGGGGTCTGCTGACATCCGCCTCCACAAGGGAGTCCTCACTGGAGATGCTATGTTCCTCAGCAGAGGTGTTTGTAGCTGAGGTCTCCTCTGTTTGGCTCCCCTCACCCTCTGTGCCACTGGGTCCCTCCAACTCCTCTGAAGCTGACCCAGTCTGGCTCTGTGGCTCCTCTTGGTCTGTGGAGCTGTCTCCTCCAGTAGCCGTAGATGTATCTGCAATCAATCGGGATAAACAGATCTACATCAGTCACCTGATTCACCTGACACATCACAGTCAGTACAGCACATCACAGAGTACGGCTTTGCATCAAGTGCCAGATATTGCGAAAAGTGGAGACATTATTTGGAAATGACACCTGTCTGTCTGCCAGTTAATCATGCCCCTCATATCCTGCCCCTCCATGGACCCATCTGCCTGGGACATGTTGTATGCCACTTCTCATATGTGTGCACAAGCACCACATAGACATATCTCAGAACTGCAGGACTCGTGATTCTAATCTTCCTGGACTAACACATGCCATCTCCTGCCACTGACTCAGTACATGTGTCATGAGAAGGGATGGCCAAAATCATTGTCAGTAAATTGGATATGCTTCACTCACAAGACACCATGATGTGCACATGTCTTGATGGTCAATGCCACAATAGAGTGCATGCTGTACAACTGACATCACTGTGGGATACACATCAGCAAGTGGGATACCATGCTACGGCCCAGTGTGGCTAAGCAGCCAGCACTGGCTTTAGTCTCAGGGGTAGTGCATTCAAAATTAAACACTCTGCACTGTGTCACAACCATTAACATGTATGAGAATGTAAGCCCTGCAGATGTCAAGTGCAAAGGTACAACTCAATGCTAACCACATCTTCAGGCATCTGATGATCACACGTAATAAAAATGCAACAGATGACTGACTGCAAGCACCAATCTGTAAGCATGATGACTTCACAGCATGATGAGAATGAATTGAGGCTGCCTGCACTGTGATGTATAATACAACATCATGCACCGTCAAGTGATTCCACACCTATGCATGAACCCATTGTGATGATCCATTTCCCACACCCCAGCTAGCTGCACAAATCAAAATGACCAACACCACAGGAGTCTAAGAGTCTAGGCCACCTCACAATGACACCGATGCAGACACCATATAGCACACTTCACAATGCACTAATTTTAGGCTGACACACAGGAGTAGAAGAACAGAGTGTACTTCATGTCTGGAGTAGGGATACTTGTCCAGGAACATGTGCAACATGGGATCACCCTGGACACCAGGCATGTGTGTCAAATACCCCTGGCACAAATGGTGTGCCAAAACATCAATTGGAACACATATCAATTGCCCACACAGAGTACATTTTTATTTTTCAGGCAATGTGCAGACACATGGAAATCATGTGCCTCACTCATGAAGACAAAACAAAGCACCGGTCGCAGATGCTGTTCACAACGTTAAATTTGTACAACAGCAGGGACACACAACCCAAGTTACACAAGTCGCAGCCTGAAAGGGGCCCACCTGTTTATCAGATGAGGATGGGACATGACGTAGTTTTGCCACATGACTCTTGTACAAACAGACAGGAGATGTGTGGAAGTGTAACCAGGATGTGGGCGTGCAAAGAGCATGTGATACATTGGACACAGAGAATGCATGCACTTACCCCCTCCTTGCTGCTGTCTGGCCTTTAACTGCCCATCCAGGTCCGGGAAGACCACCACCAGAATCCTGAGCATGTGGGCGGTCAGTGTCCATCGTCCGCTCCTTCTGCGAGGAGGCGACAGCTTCAGCTGGACTCTGGCAATCCTCCGGGTCCAGCCACGAAGGTCCTGCCACCTCTTCTGGCAGTTGCGGATGCGGCGTCTGTGGCCCTCCACAGAACGAACAGCCCAGGCAATGGTCAGCCAGATCTCCTGCTTCTGGTGGGCATCAACCTGTGAGGATGACAAGGGTCGAAAAAGTCCTTTACCACACAAGCCACATGTTTGTGCATCACATAGTTGGATATACATGTATTTCTCACAAGGGAATATGATGGACACAGGTAGTGCAGATATGGTGATTGACAGTTGTCATGAATTTTCTACAGGGAAACATTGCCTGAGTATTACAACTGTATGAAAATGCACTTTTTATGCACAGTACCTGTCCACCACAGGGACCTACACACCCTGGGGGTATGAACTACTCAGTGAGCATGCTAGAAACTGTTGAACACAATTTCATTGGTGCCAGTCAGACAACATACACAATGAATAAGAGATGTGGAGTGCACACTCACCTGCTCCCCTGGTGTCCCATACAGCTTGCTGTACTGTGGAAGGAGGCTGTCCAGCAGGGCCTTGTTCTCCACCTCTGTGAAGGCTGGGACCCTCTCCACAGTACGTGCCATTCTTGGAGCCAGAGGACGCAGAGACAGCAGCAGTGGTAGCAGAGATGTCAATCTTGATCATGTAGTGCAGGCAAGTGAGCTCCCAGGTGAACAGACAGACTTATATCTGTGCTGCAGAGGCAGATTCAGTCCCATGTGTCAAAAGCGATAGGTCCGACACGTTTGCATCCTATGAATCTGGCCAATCCATCTCATTGCATGCCTCGTACACGCCTTCTGCATCGTTTGAAATATTCAAAAGCATTGCATTGGCGAGTGAGAAATATTGTTGCAGGCAACCAACGGATTTTCAAGAAACCGATTCGTACCAGGCTCAAATCTGCGTCAGTCCACATTGAAGACATTGTGCAAGGTGTGCGTGCAAGGCGTGCATGAGGCTCGGTCCACTCACGTCAGTCCACATTGAGGACATTGTGCAAGGCGTGCGTGCAGCTCGGTCCACCCGCGTCAGTCCACATTGAAGACATTGTGCAAGGTGCGCGTGCAAGGCGTGCGTGCGGCTCGGTCCACCCGCGTCAGTCCACATTGAAGACATTGTGCAAGGCGTGCATGCAAGGCGTCTGTGCGGCTTGGTCCACCCACGTCAGTCCACATTGAAGACATTGTGCAAGGTGTGCGTGCAAGGCGTGCGTGCGACTTGGTCCACCCGTGTCAGTCCACATTGGAGACATTGGGCAAGGTGTGCGTGCAAGGTGTGCGTGCGGCTCGGTCCACCCGCGTCAGTCCACATTGGAGACATTGTGCAAGGCATGCGTGCAAGGCGTGCATGCGGCTCGGTCCACCCGAGTCAGTCCACATTGGAGACATTGTGCAAGGCGTGCGTGCAAGGCATGCGTGCGGCTCGGTCCACCCGTGTCAGTCCACATTGAAGACATTGTGCAAGGTTTGCGTGCAAGGCGTTCATACGGCTCGGTCCACCCGCGTCTGTCCACATTGAAGTCATTGTGCAAGGCGTGCGTGTAAGGCGTGCATTTGGCTCGGTCCACCCACGTCAGTCCACATTGGAGACATTGTGCAAGGCGTGCGTGCGGCTCGGTCCACCCGCGTCAGTCCACATTGGAGACATTGTGCAAGGCATGCGTGCAAGGTGTGCGTGCGGCTCGGTCCACCCGCATCAGTCCACATAGGAGACATTGTGCAAGGCGTGCAGCAAAGCGTGCGTCCGGCTCCTTCCCTATGTGTCCAAAGGGTCCTTCGCATTGGTCCCCTGCGGCAGTCACAATAGAAGTAACTGTTTAAGGCATGCAACACACCATAGCTTGCCATTGACCCATGGGCACAACAACAATACAGTGTGACACAGTAACTCAAAGTGCATGTCAGGCTACATTACCTGTGTGTGTATGTGGGTAAACATGTGAATTTGTATGTTTCACTTAGTGGCACCCACTTCCAGGCAGGGCAGGTTGTCATGGGTACAGATCCAAATGTTGGCTGGACACATAACCACTGTGTTTGACAACAGTACATTTCAGTGCATGAGGCATGTACACAGTTCCCGGTGTACATTGTGTATGTCATGTGACATACACCCTGACTCTTCAGTGGAATGGTAGGTGCCTCACAGGGTGCCACAGTGCCACATATGTGATGTTCATCCACAGTATGTGTGAATGTCCATGCAGAGATGACTTAATGTGCTCAATGTCAAATGTTCACAACATCCCAGTCTATTGTCAATGTGAGTTGATGTTGCGTCTGTGTGTCACAGACATCCATGTGTGAGCTGGCATGAAATCAGGGGGCACTTCATGTGAGTGTCATGTGTGCGTTGTGTTGTGCACATGGTACGCCACATCATGATGGTGTCCATGTTGCGACAAAAGGTCCCTGTGTGTGTCTGTCAGGAACATGTGATGTGGGGTAGACATCTGTCCTCACTAGTCACTATGGTGTGTGTCTGGTATGTGACACTCGTACTGATGTACTGTGACGGAGCCCATTGATTGCTCACAGCACAACAGGGACCTTGTTGTGTGGCCCTGTAGAGCTGAGATGTCAGATGATGGGCATGTATCTGATATGTGTGTCCATACCCAACAGCACACACATCATGTTCTTGTGTCCTACAATGTGGAATCATGTGCTATTTGTCATGTACACTGGCACATAGATAGGGGGAATGAGAAACTGTCTTTGCTCTCCTATGTACTGCAGGAGACCAAATGTCCACAGACCGTTCCTAGACCTGGAAACCATGGTTGAACGTGACTGCATGCGACGGTACCGCTTCACCAGGCCACTGAATGAAGAATTGGCGGAGCAGTTGGCTCCACATCTTCAACCTGGCCGGACATACCCTACAGCGCTGAGCCCCAAGGTGAAGGTGATGGCAGCCCTACACTTTTTTGCCACAGGTACTTTCCAGCACACTGTTGCTACTGCTGGTGGCATGTCACAGACTATGTTCAACCGTGTGCTTTGGGATGTGTTGGAGGCAATGTTGCATTTCCTTGATCAGTACATCCAGTTCCCCAAAGCACAACAACTAGCTGACATCAAGGGGGATGTCTATGCCCTGGGCAGGATGCCACATGTCATTGGCTCCATCGATGGGACACATGTGGCTTTGGTACCACCGCAGGCACATGAGCAGATGTACCAGAACAGGAAGCATTTCCACTCTACAAATGCTCTTGTGGTTTGTTTGGCAGACTTGACCATTTCCCATGTGTGTGCAAGGATTCCCGGGCTCAGTGCACAACGCCTACATAATGAGGAGTAGTCGCATCCCAACGATGATGGCACAGATGCAGTACCAGTGTTCCTGGCTTGTCGGTGTGTACTGACTGCTTAGCATTGTGTGTGTTTGCAAAAGTTGATTCACACCCTATTTTCCCGCTCAACTAATGTGCAATTGTCTCCCTGTAGGTGACTCCGGATACCCCAACATGCCGTGGTTGCTGACACCCCTCAGGAACCCTGTGACACCAGCGGAGATGCGCTACAATGAGGCACATGGTCAGACCAGGAGAGTGATTGAGCGGACATTTGGCCTCTTGAAAAGCAGATTCCGCTGCCTGGACAAGACAGGAGGGGCCCTCCCATATGCACCTGCGAAGTTGTGCACAATAATTATTGTGTGCTGCATGCTACACAACCTGGCAGTGCGAAAGCGGTTGCCTCTCATCCAGGATGACGATGACCAACCTCCACCAGCCGTGGAGGATCCTGGTCTGGGGCATGATGCCAGTGATGATGAGGGTGATGGTGATGTTCGGAGCCAGCTGATCCAGAACTTCTTCTCATGAATGTCAGTATACAGGTATGTGTTGTCAAAGTATTGTGTCGGCATGACCTATGTTGGTGGTGCACTGGTGCTGATTGAGTGTGGCTGTATGCTACTTGTCAGGATGCTTGCTGTGATGTGTCCTTTCTGGTAGTTTGTACTCTCAGTGTTTACCTGATTGTTAGGTTGTGTCTGGGTAGTTAGTGTTTTGTTTTGGGAATGTATATTGTTGTTGTTTTCTATAAATCTGTGTTTTTGATTGTGTTTTCTGTCTGTCCTTCACAGGGTACTTTGGATGCTGTGTGGTGCGGTCTGAACCCCAAGACACAGATCCTTGTTCCAGAGTGCAAGTACTCATTGTCCCAACCAATGATGTGCCACACACCCCAGGACTTTCATCGTTCACCACATGTTTAATTTTCTGATCACTGTCATGTGAGGTTAACGTGCATCAGTTGTGGAATTTTCACAATGTGAATATTTAATAAACCTGCCCTTCACTTTGAGATGTGCTCCGTGTATGTCCACACATCCAACCGTAATTCACATCCTCCACCTATGGGCTGCTTGCCAATGACCCAGGATGGGTGTTGTGTGTGTGTATTCCACTGTATTTCCTGTTGACATCAGTGTGACGAGGAGTTAGGAGCCCTGGTCATTATGTGTTGTGTTGTCCTAGTAGTGTGACTCCCTCATATGTGTCACATTCACATGACTCACATAACGGTGTTCGCAATGCTGTATTAGTTTGCATGCACAGTGTTCCTTGGCAGCTCATCATCACCATGGCAAAAAGCAAGTAGGAATCACGACGGAGGCAAGTATTGTGTGATTGTGAATTTATTTACAAACATGTAAGGATAGTGAACGGATTTTGCAGTGCTGTACAATGTGATGATAATCCAAAGTTCACAGGTGAGTTGGTAGTCTTGGTAATTGAAATGTTCAGAGAAGAATCCACAGTCATTTGGTGCATTGTCACAACTTTGACCCTTCATGTCAAGTGGGTGATTTTGATGTAGGTCGACAAGGTCAACTGGTTTGCACACAAAGGACGTTAACAGGAGCAGGTGTTGGGTGCCTGGGGGATATGCATGGCCATCAGCGTCTCAATTGCCCTTCTTCAGATGACCCTCCTCTTTCTCGGGGACCCTCGTGTGCAGGCTACTGCGGTGCCGAGGACTCTCCGCCAGAGTCCTCCTCCCTCCCTGTGGCTGTTGCGGATGTTGTGGCAACAGATGTTGTGGGCGCACAGGGAGGTGTGGTCAGTTTGGTGCTGATCTGGCGGAGGCATGTCAGTATGTTCCTATGCACTACTGTTAGTTCATCCAATTTGTCCCACTTGGACTCCACCCGGGCCCTGTCGGAGTCCAAGCGGGCATGATGGGCAGCCTGCTATTCTTTGAGTTCCTTGAGGATCCCCACGACCTGTCCAAATCCTCTGGTGCTTTCCTCGTACGCATCTAAGATGCATTCCAGGTGTGGCTCATCAGGCTGTGTCCTCTGCCTGCCCACCCTCCCACCACCCCGACCCACACGGGCAGGCCCTGCAGTGGCTGGCTCAGCCCACACTGGGCCCCTTTGAGTGTTAGCGCCGATTATGTTGTCCCTTGCTTCCGGGGGGCCCTGTGTACCTGTTCCGTTGTTGTTCTGGGGCCTGGGACTCTGTCTGGTGTCCGATGTGGCAGGAGTGGTTGAGGAGGGTGCTGATGTTACTGCTGCTGGGGCTGCACAATGGCTCACGCCGGAGGTGCCAGGTTGGTCAAGGTCGTCGTCCGAAGAGGACATAGAGTGATCCACACTGGGGAGCTCAGGGTCCGCCAGAGTCTGGGACTGGGACTGTTCCTCAGGACCTGCTGTGTCCCCAGCATCCCCTTTGTTTGGAGGAGACACACAATGTATGTTATGTTTCTACAGACCTCAATGTTTCACACACATGACAATTGACACTGGACATCATTATGAGGGTCTGTACATTGCATTGTCCTAAGTTGTGACAGACAGAGGTTGATATTGTTGGAGCACTTTGTAATGGCAACCTGGAGCATTTTGATGTGCACGTCAAGCTGTGTGCATGACCAGCTCCTGTATTGATCAATTGTCTGTAGATGCCCATTGCCACTCAGGTTCCATCACATGCCTGACACTGCTGTATTATCCCTGTCCACATTTGTGCTTTAACAATGGCATACGTACAATTACACTTGGGGTATGTTGCAAGGTTGGGTCATGTGTTGTGTGATTCTTTTCTCTCCTCTGTGCGTCTCATTTGTGTGTCTGTGCAACATGGTTGCAGTACGGTATGCCTGAGATCCATTGTGAGATACTAATTTGTTGTCTGTGTTCCTAGTTCACATCTCTTTTCATACACGTCATGGTGTTAGCATAGCTAATGAAGATGGTGCTGAGTTTTGTATGTGCTAACGCTTTCTATCTCATCAAATTCATCCACAGTGAGAGGGATTGGGCACAGAACCTCTCTTGCTTTTCAATGCTCATTACAGTGATGGGCAGAGGTGTGTGTGTTATAGTTCAGCTGCTGTGAGTTGCATGCCTCCTCAGATGCAGTCCAGGTTAGTCATTGTGTTTGGTGTCTCCATGACAGTGAATGATGTGTTGTATGAATGATGCGTACAACGCAGACCGATGTGGGATTGAAATGCAGCTCACAACTGCACATTTTTTGGATGACACCATGCCTCAGTGTCAGCAATGTGTGTGTCCATTCTAGTCACCGTCAGGTGTCCACTGTCAATGATGTATAGGTGACATTGTGTGTGCTTGTTGCTATGTACTATGTCTACATCTCCCCAATTGTCATCTACGAGACACACCTTCACAGCCAGGTCAGGGACACTGCATCTCCAAGAAGTGGGAGGATACCTACAGTTCCAATGGCTGTCAGTGTAGATGTGTTTGAGTTGGCCAGTGCATAGGTGTGACTTGAAGACAATTCATACATCATGACCATGTGTCATCCATCTTGCCAAGGCATTTACTTTTGGAGTGACTGGTCCCAAGGGCGCACTTTGTTCTTGATGAGAAGGTGTGCTTTGAGGTGGCATTGATGGCATTTGGAGTCATTGCAGGACCTCCTTCACCCACAGAGACCAGTGAATCCCCCATGTGTCATACTTCCATTGCAGGGAGTCCCAATTTACATTCAGGATGTCTGGCATTGGTGTCCTGTTGTCAGGTAGAGGCCAGGGCCCAGCAGGGCATTGTGCTCCCCACAGCAGGGCCTAGTGTCAGGCATCTTGGCAGTACTTTTGCACGCCCTGTGAGGTGAGCATGGTTCAGTGTGAGCTTGCAGGGACATGTGGGTCCCCCACTTTCCCCCACTGGTGTCTATGACTGCAACTCCCATCATGCTTTCTGCTACATGCACATTGCCAGCAGCCCAACCATCCTTTATTTTGACTCAACTTTCCTGTGAGGTGGTGTGACAGTGGTGGCAAAATGGATGACAGTGTTTGTTGGTTATTTCTGGTCATGCCTTGCAGTATTGGTCTTTAGGTTTGTACATGTTAGGATGTAGTTCCATATTACTGTGGGATGGCAGATATTGTGTTTGTGTAACTGATATACACATCACAGGATACTTGCCTTTCCGTTGCTATGGCTTTGCTGGCGGTAATTTGTTTCACAGTTCCCTTGACAGTGCTATATGTGTGTTGCCACACAATGTTGAGTGAATTGGTTGTGTACTCACCAGGCTCTGGTATTCCTGTTAATCCATGTATGCTCTCCGGTGGTAGGATGGCCTGCACCTTCTCCTCCCAGGACCTGAAGTGCGTTGGTTTGGCAAGAGGGCCATCGCCAGTCTGCCTGCTCAGGGTGTGTTCCCTATCGATGAGCTTCTTGACCCTCATGCGCACATCATAATACCTGCTCTGTACATCGTCCTTTGTGCGCAAACAAGGTGCTTGTGCATTGACCTTGTCGACAATCCTCTCCCACAACTTGGTTTTCTGTGACATGGGGGTCTGTTGGACCAATGTGCCAAACAACTGTGGCTCTACACTGAGTATTTCGTCAATCATGACTTCCAAATCACTATCTGTGAACTTTGGATTCTTCTTGGGGGGCATGGTGCTGGGTGGTTGTGGGGATTGATGGGAGGGGTGTATGTGAGTGTGGTGGGTGTGAGTTTGTCAGTGAATATGTGATTTAGTTTTCAGGTGGTGCAAATGGTGTAGTTGTGTGTTGTGTGAGTTGTGGTGTGTCTCTGCAATGTGGTGGTGGTGTCTGCTGTCCTATGCATGTAGTTTGCAAAGGATCATGGTAGGGCTTTCTTGCCATTATATAGGTGGAGTTGTGGGTGTGACTGTTTTTTTATTTTTATTTTTTATTTATTGGCTTTGTCATTTGTTTTGTGGGCTTTTTTTGTGACTTTTCCTTTGCTTTTGTTGTGCATGATGGAGAAGTTTGTTTGACCGTGTCGGACGCTGGATGTGGTTCGTGCGGGCTAACCTGAGTCTGTCACACTGACATTCTGCTGTTTTTGACGTTGTCGTACGCGTCGGATGCAGAGGGGTCTGTTGTTTGCTATTCACTATTTGCTGTGCATATCGATTTTCATGATCGTGCTCCGTGCGAGTCGGTCTCAGTTCACATGTTTGGCATCGTACTGCACGGCTCGTGCATCGCGGGTATGCTTCGGTCGCGTCAATCCCTGGTGCGTGTCGGTTGGTCGGCTTCCCGGTCATTTTACGGGCGACTCACTGATTTCCGTACGGGTCGGTCGTTCGGCTCGTGTTCCGTGCGAGTGGGTTGTAATTCACACACGTTGCATCGTACTGCAAGGGTCATACGGCGCCGGGCCATGTCGGTCGGTCTCCGTTCTCGATCCGTGTCGGTTGGTACATTTTACGGGCAGAATCGGAATCGGCCAGATAGTGTATGTATTTTATTAAAAGTACAATATTTTTTAACATCATAATAATGTGTAGGATATTTTTTATGTCGATATTTTTGTAGAACGATATTATGTTTTCGAAATTATTGTTGTTTTTTAAATAAGTATGTAGGGTCGATATTATTCTTGTTGATAATTGTGTGTTGATAACAATGTAGGTCGATATTATGTCTGTCGATATTATGTCACTGATTCGAGAACTGTTGTACTTTCTCATCAGAGGGAGCCTGGGAATCAAGGTCATCTCACCAAGCTCGGAAGCAGCGCTGCCCACTGGAAAATTACCTAAGAATAGGCAGCCTGACTGGATGGCTGGATTCGCAAACAACCCTGGAATACTGCCTGTACTATTGATGCATAACTAGAGAAAGTATCCGGGGACTTCTGCCTTGTCTTGAGAGATAGAGCATCTTAGAACAAGCTCTGTCTTAGTAGCTTTATGCTACTTGACCCAACTAATGAGGGGAGACTTATTAGGAAGGCTTCACATGCTGACACCTTATCTGATCTTGCCCTGGGAAAAATGCTATGTAGGGATGTCACGTTAGTTCTGGTTTAGGGACAGATTAATGCTTTATACCCTCAAACTTTCAATAAAGGGCAACTTGTACATTTGCTCCATGATCTTTTGTATCCTGATTCTAGAACTCATCATTTTGTGCATGTTGCCCCACCTTAATGTCTTAGATTTGGCTTTGTATTGGTTCCAATGTATTTCTACCCCCTCGTCTTGAGATGCCTGTATGGCCAGTTATTCTTGGCTTTGTAATACACCAACTAATCTTATTTGCTAGTCTGTGATCCTTAAAAGTCATAGTGTATTGGAACTGAAATTATTGGCCTGGTAATGATTTCTCCCCCCCACGTTTTCATGCTGAGGAAAAGTACCATCGACTCAAGGTTCTAGAGCGGATCCAGAACATGGCAACTCAGCTCCTTCAGCTCTATTCCTTTTTCGTGGATGTCAGGGTTTTATGTTAATGAAGAAAAGTAAAATTAATTGACTACCTGTGTACTTTGATTCCTCTATTTGAATACGAGGGTCTGCAACTCCCTGGCAATACCTTCAAATCTACAGCACTAGAGGGATTAATTTGCTGGCTCCTCAAATTTCCTACAATGATACTAGCAAGCAGCATTGCCGTTGTTTATCCTTTTAATTTCCCAAATCCACCTACAGATACCATCCGAGCCTGCTACGTAAACCCAGATAAGGGAAAAGTGGCATGGGAAACTCCGAATCCCCAGCATTGCCCACATGTGAATCCGCTTTGTTTGGTAGCTAAATGAGCAAAGCGCATGGTAAAGTCTGTGAAACAAGCTCAATAGCAACGTCATTGCAAGTGTGATATGTGTTTGTACTCCTTTTGGGCTGAGGAGCGGTGCCTGCCAAGGTAAGCAGGTATTAAAGTCATCAAAATTGGAGGCTATTTAGCAGAATATGGTAAAGTAATTTGAAAAACTATGAGAAACCAAAATCATAATTCGTCTAACTGAATTCCATCAAGAGTGTTCCAGATGATTAGGAATGGGTGCAAAATGTTTTCAGAAAAGGAGGCCTGACTAACGTATTAGTTAGGGAATACTCACCTCCACAAAAATGAAAAGGCATTATTTGGATGTAGTGAGCACACTGTCCTTCATAGTTTTTGAGATCCAGGCCCCGTCCCCTCACTTCCCCACTGTGTAAACACGCCCTGTGGCCGTTTTAAGTTGGGAGATTAAGTCCCCTTGAATCCTGAGGGTCCCTAGGGTCCAACTAGACCACTGGTACCTCCAGTAAGCGCCATAGAGCTGCGTTGCAGAGAGATGTAAAAAGGGACATGGCCTAGACCACCTCTCTACAACACAGCAGAGTGGTGCTTACTGGCTAGTTGGCCCCCAGGGTCCCTCAGGATTGAAGGGGAATTATTTCCCCAACTTAAAACGTGCCACAGGGCTGGTTTGCACACGTTAACTCAGGCCCCGTCCCCTCCCTTCACCACTGTGTTAACACGCCCTGTGGCCGTTTTTAGTTGGGAGATTAAGTTCATTTGAATCCTGAGGGTCCCTAGGGTCCAACTAGCCCACTAGGTACCTCCAGTATGCGCCACAGAGCTGCGTTGCAGAGAGGTGTAAAAAGTGGCACGGCCTGGACCACCTCTCTGCAACGCAGCTCAGTGGCGCTTACTGGAAGCACCTGGTGGGCTAGTTAGCCCCCAGGGGCCCTCAGGAATGAAGGGGAATTATTTCCCCAACTTAAAACGCGCCACAGGGCTTGTTTGCACACGTTAACTCAGGCCCAGTCCACCTCCCTTCACCACTGTGTAAACACGCCCTGTGGCCGTTTTTAGTTGGGAGATTAGGTTAATTTGAATCCTGAGGGTCCCTAGGGTCCAACTAGCCCACTAGGTACCTCCAGTATGCGCCACAGAGCTGCGTTGCAGAGAGGTGTAAAAAGTGGCACGGCCTGGACCACCTCTCTGCAACGCAGCTCAGTGGCGCTTACTGGAAGCACCTGGTGGGCTAGTTAGCCCCCAGGGGCCCTCAGGATTGAAGGGGAATTATTTCCCCACCTTAAAACGCGCCATAGGGCGTGTTTGCACACGTCACCTCAGGCCCGTCCCCTTCCTTTCCCACTGTGTAAACATGCCCTGTGGCCGTTTTTGAAGTTGGGAGATTAAGTCCCCTTGAATCCTGAGGATCCCTAGGGGCAAAATAGCCCACTAGGTACGTCCAGTAAGCGCCATTGCAGAGAGGTGTAAAAAGGGGCATGGCATGCACCACCTCTCTGCAACGCAGAGCAGTGGAACTTACTGGAAGCACCTGGTGGGCTAGTTGGCCCCCAGGGTCCCTCAGGATTGAAAGGGAATTATTTCCCCAACTTAAAACGCGCCACAGGGCGTGTTTGCACACGTCACCTCAGGCCCCGTCCCCTCCCTTCACCACTGTGTAAACACGCCCTGTGGCCGTTCTAAGTTGAGAGATTAAGTCCCCTTGGATCCTAAGGGTCCCTAGGGTCAAACTAGCCCACTAGGTACCTCCAGTAAGCGCCACAGAGCTGCGTTGCATAGAGGTGTAAAAAGGGGCGTGGCCTCAGAACACCTGTCTGCAACGCAGCTCCCTGGCACACACTGGAGATACCTGTTGGGCTAGTTGGCCCTCAGGGACCCTCAGTATTGAAGGGGAATTAATTCCCCAACTTACAACTGGCCAGGGGGCGCGTTTGCAGAGTGCTGCAAGGAGGGGGCGTGGCCTCCAGCGCGATGCCGGTCTTTTATTTTTTTTATTTTTTTAAGAAGGAGGGCTGTGTGGCCCCCCTTCTTTTTCTAATTTACTGGTCCTGGGGACCCCATCCCCCAGGGCCTGCACCCTAATTGTTTTTGTTGAAAAAAATTAATTTGGCCCTCCCAAGGCCTTAATCGGCCCCGGGGAACCCAAACCCCCGGGTCATGACCTTTTTTTAATTTAAATTCTTTAGAAGAGGGGCTGCGTTGCCCCCCTCCTCAGGCCACTTATGGCTCCGGGGACCCCATCCCCCGGGGCCAGCCTTTGTTTTTTATTATTTTAAAAATATAAATATTTATAGAAACACCTAGAACATGCTGGACAAACCGTATGTACCTATCACCATGACGATTTGCGTGATATTCATTAAAAGGCAACTATGCATAGAATGAATCCACATGGAATGTATTTACACCGCTAGTGAAGCTCTGACGTGTCTGACGCCCTACCGTGCCTAATCCCGGGGCGCCCCGCCGGTGGGTACTCTCCAAGTAGACACCCTTGTCGTTTATTTATACAAACATGGGTAGCTATTGACGGGAACATTTAATATACACGCACACCAAGCCATTCAAAGGGGATTTGACAAAAATTCGACCAAACTATGCAAGACACCCCCCTCACGGTTAATAAAAAACACATCCACCGCCGGATGTGTAATACTTTTTATTTTACTCTCTGGAAAGGAGACGAACCTCACTTGAGAGTCACCGCGTGCTCCTGGCTGAGCCCAATGCTGTGTTACACCCACCAGTGCCTGCCGATTGCCTCACACCTCTGTGTTGTATTCCACCAGCTAGTGCGTATGCTATGACACTCTCTAGCCCATGTGCACTGTAACACCACCCCGTGAATATGTCATGCCACACTTGCCTTCGCACGGGTTATATTGCCCCATCTAACATGCCTTCCTCGATGTGTATGTTATAACGCACAGCGCTATGCCATACATATTACAATCTGGGATCCATATCTTTGTCACAGTGCATATGCAACGTTACACTCCCCAGCACATATTTTATATTACAACTTTAGAGACTAGTTATGTTACACAACACTGCCCTGTGCATATTACACTCCAAGGCGCATATCGCATAGCACGCGCTAGTGCCTGTGCTATCTCGCGCTCTCCAATGATGTGTCATTGCGCACAATGTATTGCATATTATATTTCACGCCCCGGTTCATCTTATATCGCACTTTTTGGTGCATAGTTTATACCATATACTACATCTAGTTTTCATTTTCAATCGTGCTCTTAGGACTATGTTCTATATAACATTGCGTCCACCTACCCTTTTCACGGGTATTACATTTTGCGATGGGGGTGGAGGGTCAGGGGGTGTTTCTGCCAAGTGAGCCCAGAGTCACAGTCACAAACGTCCTCTTCTTCCTGAATAAAAGTGAGATTATGCTGCATACTTGTTCATATTTTAAGTAGTTTGCACAGACACACATTTTAAAAACAATAAAGTTCCAAATACCCACCTTCTCTGAACAGTTAGCTTGCTGCCCCATCCACCTCCTCCCTATCCTCTGTTGTCTGAATCCATGGACTAGCCTCGTCCCTCCTGCCATGCATGGTCTGATGTGCTGCCACTGCCCTCCATTTAGCATGATGTACCAGTCCACTCCTCCTGCCCTCCATTGCCCAATTCTATGGCCCATCATTGACCTCCTGCTTAGCCTCTGTGCTTAGCTTGCTGCCCCTATTCTCCTTCCCCCTGCCCTTCGATGTCTTTGTGCATGCCCCTGCTCCAGCTTTTTGCCCACTATGTTCCATGGACCTGCCACTCCTATCTACTCTGAGTGTTCGGTTGAGCTGCCACTCCCCTCCCACCTGCCTAGCATTGTCAGATGACTGTAACCTGTCCCTGCCACCTCCACCCTGCCTGTCCATATGCCATGCCCCTATCCCCTTCCTCCTGTCCTCCATGGTCCATTTTACTGCCACACCCTTCTGCCCTCCCTGATCTGTTGTGCTGCAACTGCTCCTCCTGCCTGCCCCGCGCAGTCTGTTGTGAGGCCCCTTCCCCTAAACTCTCTTGTCTGTGCCCAGGTCCTGACCCTCCCTTCTATCCTCCATGGTCCTTTGTGCATGCCCCTGCACCCTCCTTCTTGCCCATCATAGCCATTGTGCTGCCACTAACCCTCCCGCTTGCCATGCATGGTCTTCTGTGCTGCCATGGTCCCTCCCACCTTCCCTGTGTGGTCAGCTAGCTGCCCCTGACCCCCTCCCACCTTCCCTCCATGGTCTGTGTGTATGCCACCATAGTCTTATTGTTGCTCTCCATGGTGTGTCTTGTTTCTAGTGCCCATCCTGCCTGACCTCCATGGTCATCTTCCTGCTCCTGCCCTGCCACCTTGCCCCCAGCCCTCTGTTTTCATGTGCAGACCCCCTATTCCCTCCCTCCTGGCTTGTCTGTTCCATTGTAATGCCCCTGATCCGTCCCTCCTGCCCTTTATGGTCTGTTATGCTGCAGGTTTCTCTCCTGTCTGTCCATCATGGTCAGCTAGCTACCATTGCCTCTTTCCCATCTGTTCTCTGTTGTCCATGTGCATGGTCCTGTCCCCTCCCTATTGCTTTCTATGGATTGTTGTGCTGCACTCCCGTCCCGCATGCGCTGTGTGGTGTATTGTGCTGCTGCAAACCCTGATGCCTGCCCTGTAGGATTAGTTTGGTGCACCTCTCCATGTCCCTCCTGTCCTCTGTTATCCGAGTCCATGTCCCTACCCCAGTTCCTCCTGCCTACCATGATTCAATGTACCATACTTGCGAACATTTTGAATTTGGTAAGGGGGAGATTTTGAAAAAAACTGGGGTATAGATTTTCCCCTTTGAGTTACATTGAAAAAGAGGAGATTGTAGACAGGAGACAGATCAAATAAAGCTCATTTGAGCTTAAAAACATTGGACGTTTCCTGGCTGAAACGGGTCTGTTGGCATGTATGGTTGTACTACCACTGCCTCTTCCTTCTGCCCACAATGGTCTATTATATTGCCACAGCCTCTCTTGCCAGTCCTGTATTGTTGGTTTGTGGCCCCTGCCCCCCTTTTCACTGCCCTCCATGGTCTGTTGTGCTGCCACTGCCCTTCCTGCATGCCCAGTGTGGTCAAATTGTTGCCTCTGCACTCTCCTACCTGCCTTCAATTTTCAGAGTCCGTGCCCCTGGCCTCTGCCTCTCAACAGTATCCCAATAAACAACTAGATTGCTAACATTCTATATTTATTACAAAAGTGTGGAACGCCTGACGTCATCTTGATGTAATCAAAACTGTAATACCTAGAGTATTTCCTTTAGAAATTACATATATGAGAGGGTCTTATCTGCATCAAAATTATGGATAGTGCTCTAAAAAACTAAAATGAGGACATATTTTCTGAGTTTTCAAATAGCGACAAAGAACTTTTAAATTATTTGTAAACTTTATGTTTTTTTATCCAGTTGACCACTTGATTAAATGTTGCACCTTGGCGAGAGGATGTGGTGTTACTTACAGAGCTGCAGACTTTGCAACTGGGGAACGAGGTTGGAGTTTCTGCTTCAGCTCAACATTCTGTGATTGTGGTCAAATCACTTAATCTCCCCATGTCTACAACCAAAATGAATTTGATCTTGTGTGATGTAACCAATGCTCATGTAAAGCATTCCAATACCTGACAAGTCTGCACTATATAAAACTGCAAATACACAAAAAATAAGTGTTTTGCACACTTCTGCCATTGGGCTTCATCTGGGTGATATTTGTGCTGCATTTAGGCTCTTTTGTGTCTGATTGCCATCTTGGGAGATTTATTTGTTATGAAGTTTCCTAATTTCCTCATTTACTGCAGTCTCCTCAGTAGGAAATGCTTTCAGTTTTTTACTTTGGTTCCATCAAGAAGGTATTCAGATATGTCACACATTTGCCATAAATTCTGAATGTTAGCACTCTAGTTGCTCATTAGATCACTGTAGTAAAGCTACTGCTCACCACGGACGTATGCTGCTGGTATTAAAATGCATGTTTCAGTCTGCATGTCAGAATATTTTAATGAAATAGAAGAGGATTTGAGAAGTCACTCAAAAAGTGCCCTAATTTTTCTTTCTTCAGCAGTAATCATAATTTCTATGGCAAAATGAACCCCCTCATTGTGTTCCTTTTTAAATTAAATGTTTTAAGTGTTACCAGTTTATTCCAATCAAGATGGCTTCAGGTGTGCCATACTTTTGTCATAAGTAAGACAGTAAGCGCTCTAGTTGTTCTTAAGAACACTCTGGGACATTCTGTCATTAGGCTATACTTGGGCTACATCTGGGTGATATTTGGGCTACATTTGGGCTCTTTTGTCTCTGGTGGCCATCTTGGGAGATTTATTTGTTATGAAGTTTCCTAATTTCCTCATTTACTGCAGTCTCCTCAGTGGGAATACTTTCAGTTTTTTATTTTGGTTCCATCAAGAAGGCATTCAGATGTGTCACACATTTGCCATAAATTCTGAATGTTAGCACTCTAGTTGCTCATTAGATCACTGTAGTAAAGCTACTGCTCACCAGGGAAGTGTGCTGCTGGAATTCAAAGTGCATGTTTCAGTCTGCATGTCAGAATTTTTTTATGACATAGAAGAGGATTTGAGAAGTCAAAATGTGCCCTAATTTTTCTTTCTGCAGCACTAATCATAATTTCTATGGCAAAATGAATCCCCTCATTGTGTTCCTTTGTAAATCAAATGTTTTAAGTGTTACCACTTTATTCCATTCAAGATGGCTTCAGGTGTGCCATACTTTTGTCATAAGTAAGACTGTTAGCGCTCTAGTTGTTCGTTAGAACACTCTGGGACATTCTGTCATTGGGCTATACTTGGGCTACATCTGGGTGATATTTGGGCTACATTTGGGCTCTTTTGTCTCTGGTGGCCATTTTGGGAGACTTATTTGTTATGATGTTTCCTAATTTCCTCATTTACTACAGTCTCCTCAGTAGGAAATACTTTCAGTTTTTTACTTTGATTCCATCAAGAAGGCATTCAGATGTGTCACAAATTTGCCATAAATTCAGAAGTTAGCACTCTAGTTGCTTATTAGATCACTGTAGTAAAGCCACTGCTCACCAGGGAAGTCTGCTGCTGGTATTGAAAGTGCATGTTTCAGTCTGCATGTCAGAATTTTTTAATGAAATAGAAGATGATTTGAGAAGTCACTCAAAATGTGCCATCATTTTTCATTCTGCAGCACTAATCATACTTTCTATGGCAAAATGAACCCCCTCATTGTGTTCCTTTTTAAATTAAATGTTTTAAGAATTACCACTTTATTCCAACGAAGATGGCTTCAGGTGTGCCATACGTTTGTCATAACTAGACTGTTAGCGCTCTAGTTGTTCTTTAGAACACTCTGGGAAGCTGCAGTAGAACACAAAGGAATCAACTGACAGTCTCTGCCCTTGTTGGATGTACATGTTTTACTGAGAATGTCAGACTTCATTCTCACATGACTGAGAAAGATAATGTGAATTTACAGAAAATATGCTCTCAGTTAGCTTATAGATCACCTTCCAAACCTCTGTGGGAAAAGCATGAGAAAATAGTTTTCTCTCAAACATGATTCATGATATCACAGCAGAAGGCTTTTTCACATGGTAAAATCACCTTAGAACACACCACAATTCCTAAAATGAGTATGGTACCATCAACAAATGATTTATAATGTAACTAAAGTCTTAAAACCTTCTATTAACTGCAATGCTTTTTAATGAGGTGCTATCATGTATATTGGTCCCAAGATGGTTGCCAATACTTCTTGGATGAAGTGCTGACAGCCAATCAGATCTCACGATGAGATGTGTGGTTAGGCTCCGCCCAGATTTATATGTGATTTTACGTTTGATTTTCTCAGGAACTACTGAACGGATTTACACCATTTAAGCAAAACACACATGCCTGACCTGAGGAATACCTCTTTGCCAAATTTCAAGTAATTCTGTTCAGCCGTCCAGGCTGTACCTTCGACTAAAGGTCCTATGGGAAAATGCATGGGGAAAACGCATTTTGGGACCCCCCTTTTATCTCAGCCCCTGCTTGACGAATCACCCCGAGACTTTCAGGATCGGAGCTGAGCGGAGCGCCCAATTAGTTTTGAATATTTCACGAAGATAAGTCAACCGGCGCCAAAGTTATTCAAAACAGAATTTTCAGATTTCCTATGGGAACTCGGTCCTAACTATAACTATCTACTGGCGACTGCCAGTAGATAATATATATATATATATATATATATATATATATATATATATATATATATATATATATATTTATATATATTTCTCCAAGCGTTTCTTTGTCAGGGACATAAAACGTGGCGCACACACTTCGATAATCTTTTCAAATTCTTTATTCCGCTCCAAGGGCAGACAAACGCGTTTCGGCCATGCTGGCCTTTGTCAATGTCAATGCACGCAATGTTTGCACCGGATAAATAATCATTGTTTAACCCACGTCATCTCAGATTGAAATAGAAAGAGGACTGCAACATTTAGAAAAACTCTTTCAAAGCCGGTCTAAACAGCTGCAATTTTAAGCTAGTGAGGAGATGCTATATAATCCTATAGCTGAGTTCTGCCAATGTGCACATACATAATTAACAAACATATTGTTTTCAATTTTTTGCCAAGATTATTCATGAATTCATTGGAATCACCTTTCATCACAAATTTACGCCCTGAATGAGCAAAAACATATATGTGCAAATGTAATTACAGTGAACATTTCATTCATGTTTTTCATAGCTGTTCTTTAGGCAACTCAATTAGCCCTCCTTCATGATGTTACACCCAAATGGGCTAGGGACATGTTGCATTTAATCCATGAGATCTAGCCCTGAATGGGCATATATCATTGCAAAGTCACAATTCCTATCAATCATTCTATGGGTTAGACATGTTAACAATTAAAAACAATCAAATTCTGTACAAAATATAAACTTACTGGGAGGGAAAAGCTTTCATAAAAATATATTTAAATATATGAAGTTTTTCTCAACAGTATTGCCATCAATTCATTTAAGATACTCTGTTTTTACCACAACACATGCAGTTATGATTCTTTTCTTATAATAATTTCATTTTTTCTCATTTTTTCACCATAGATTTTTCCAATTTTTTACTTTTATACCTTCTGCATCCTCATTTTTCCTTATGAGATATTATTGCATTTTATTGTATCACAATTATTTATAGCAATTTTTCGATTCCTGTTTTTTGGTATTTTAGCCAACATATATCCACAATTCTTCCTCACAGTTTAATCCATTCGGTGCCAGGGTACGAAGCTCTATGATGTATTTTGATTCTAGCTGTCTAAGAGTTCTTATCCTGTCACCACCTCTTCTAAGAGGTGGGACTCGATCTAGGCAGAAGAATTTTAAGAGATTACTGTTACTTTTATGTTTTTCGGCAAAGTGCCTGGCCACAGGATAATTATTATCAATTTTAGTTATTGCACGCATGTGCTCTAAAATTCTCTTCTTTGCTTGGTGTATTGTGCTCCCCACATATCGAAGGTTGCACGGACACATCAAACAATAAACTGTGAAGTCTGAATTGCAGTTCAATAGTTTAGTAATGTTTCTCGGTTGCTCATTGCCAGGAATCAAATAAGTTTTTGTGACTGTGCTGTTCTTACATGCCTTACATTTTAGGCAAGGATAGTAGCCTTTGATGTTGTGATGGCATGTGTCTTTTTTCGAAAAATAACTGTGTACTAGCATGTCCTTTAACGAAACATTCTTCCTATATGTTATGCTAGGTTGTTTTGGAACTTTTTGGCCAATGGTTATGTCTGCCTGAAGCATACCCCAATGTTTCTTAAGAATCTTACGAATTTCACCAGAATCTGAGGAAAAGGTTAAAATAAGTCTAATGGTGCCATCATTTTTTACTTTTGGGGGCTTTCTTAGGAGATCTTCTCTTTTCCGTGTTTCTGCCCTATCTGTTGCTGCCTTAAGAATATGCTGAGGATACCCTCTCTGCTTGAAACGTTCCACGGCTTCTCCATTGGCTTTTTTATAATTTTCTTTTGTAGTGTTGTTCCTTTTTAGACGAAGACATTCCCCATACGGTATACTGTTCACCAGACAGCGTGGATGCTGGCTGGTGAAGTGCAGAGTTGCATTTCCTGCAGTGGGTTTGCGGAATAGTCTTGTCTTCAGGGTATCATTATCTACATATACCAGAAGGTCTAAATATGGTACTTCCCTTTCACTGATGGTTCCTGTGAAGTGGAGATTGATGTCATTTTTGTTCAGACTTTCGAGGTATTCCTCTAATTCCTGTCTATTACCTGTCCATGTGAAAAATATATCATCAATGAAGCGGGTCCAGATTCCTATCTTCTGTGCCCACGCTTCATTGATCCCTGCCCAGGCCACGTGCTTCTCCCACCAGCCCACGAAAAGATTCGCGTAGCTGGTGGCGAAGCACGTGCCCATCGCAGTACCTTGTTTCTGAATATACAGTTGTTCACCGAAGGTAAAGATGTTATTATTCAGACAAAATGACAGAAATTGTAAGATCATTTCACTGTGTTCTGTGTATTTCAGTGATCTCGTTTTCAAAAAGGATTTTATGGCTATTTCTCCCTGACCGTGGTGGATACTCGTGTACAAACTGGTAATATCTAAGGTGACAAGAAGGAAAGAGTTATCCCAGGTTATGTTGTCAATTATCCTGATAAAATCTGTGCTGTCTTTTATATAAGATACCAGGTCAAATACAAATGGACACAGCACATCATTCACCAGGATTGAGGTGTTTTCCAAAAGGCTACCCATGGATGAGACTATTGGTCTCCCTGGGGGTCTTTTGTCATCTTTGTGGAGCTTTGGAATGTGATAAAATGTGGGGGTAACAGCATGTTCTGTTTTGATGAATTCATATTCATCTTGACCTAAGATCCCCTTGCTTTTCCAGAAATCAATCATGCCATAAAATTCTAGAATGCTTTGGTTGTAATCTTTAGTTGTAATTTTTTCATAGCATACATGATCATTTAATTGTCTTAGAGCCTCCCGTTCATACGATATACTGTCTTGAATGACAATGTTCCCGCCTTTATCAGACGGTTTTATTACAATCGTCAGATCTTCCTGTAAGGCTTTTATTGCTTGACGTTACTCCAATGAGATATTTTGATTCCTCTTAGTTATTCCTTTAGGGTTAGTTCTTAGCTTGTCCAAATCCTTGATTACCAGTTCGTGGAAACTGTCAATCATATCATACGCTGTTCTCGGTATGAATCTGGATTTCTTTTTTAAGGTGGTGACCATTCCTGTTTGTGTTATTTCATTTAGTTCCAGAAATTCTGTGTCACTTAGTGGTTGTGTCAGTTCATCTCCATCTCCTTCGATTTCTTCTCGAAGGCTATGAAGCGCTCTTAAAGCTGGTAATTCACTTCCAGTTAGTAGATCCATCGGGTCAATTGTCCGGTCTGGATCTCTCACAGGTTTCGGGATTTTCCCATGGAACATTTTATTTAATTTCAATTTTCTGATGAAAAGATAGAGGTCAATCCGTGTTTGGACGTAGTCCCATTGATTTGTTGGGCAGAATGATAGACCTTTTCGTAGTACCTGCTCTTCTACTCTTGTTAATTTTCTTTTCGATAGGTTTACTACTGTTAAGTCTTCAGTTTTTATTTTTTGTTCATTCCCCTTCTGCTCCTGGTGACCCTCAGGGTTTGTTGTGCATTTGCCTTTTTTCCCCCTTCTTGTTTTCCTTTTTCTCCATCTGGGGGTCTTGTTCTCTGTGGGAGTTGGCGCCATGATTGTTGGATGACCTCATACTCCTTTGGAAAATTTACTCTTGCTCCTGTGCTTTCTATCACATCTGCTTGTTCCAATTGGTCCGGGTCCACCTCTGACTCTGACGTGTCTCTTGTCACTTCGACATTACTTTTCTTTGCCTCTTGTATTGAGTTTCTCGGCATGTCAAATTTCTTGGCAAATGTCAGGACCCTGCCGGATTCGTAATCATGTTGGTCTCGGGCGAATTTTTCATGTTTTCGCTTTATTATTATTTCCTCGTACTTAAGTAGGCGCTGTTTCATTTGTTGCCTCAGATTTTCAGCTGTCTCAGTTGCCGAGTCTTTTGCGATTAATTCTTCGAGTCCTTTTATTTCCTCCAATAATTTGACTCTATCGCTGATTGCATACTTTATCAGGATCTCTACCATCCCCTTTGCTGATCGTGTGGTATGGTCTGACCACTCTAGTAGTAAGTTCGGATCCGGATTTTCATAGGATGGCACCGTGTAAATTCTTAGTCCTCGGGGGATACGATCAACCTCGAGGTAGCGTGTTAGAGATGCTGATTCCCACCATTTACGCACTTCTTTTTCGTACGTTTTTTCAAGTTTTTGAAATGGCCCCTTCAATGAATTTGGCGGTATACTGCTCTCTTGTTTGTTTTTATATTTGGTTCCTTCATTGGCTTTTACTGTAAAGACCGTGGCTGCCGCCTCTAGTCTCTCCTCCTCGCTAAACATTGTTGCGGTTGCCTTGGATGTATTCGCGGATTAGTTCAAAATCCGTATTGCGTACTTCCACATGCAATACGTGTAAAGCTCTTAGTTGTTGCCAGAGTTCAAAGTATAAGCATCCAGCCAGTAAATTCACGAGCGTATCTTTTAGAATGGCATATTCGACTTACCCGAACTGGTTTCTCGATAGGCTTGCGCGTCCTCCGACTCGGTCGCCTCCGATATTCATCCAGTCCTGGTTTTTCGTTCGCCTGATACCGTCTCTGCTTCCCACTTTCGTCGGTCAGCTTGCTTTGATTTACTGGCGGTGCCGGCGTTTTGCAAATAGAAATTCTTCCAAGGTAACACCAGTACCACGCCGCACTGCTTTCTGGATGGGTGCTGCCACCGACGTGGGTGTACCGTCGATAAATTTCTCCAAGCGTTTCTTTGTCAGGGACATAAAACATGGCGCACACACTTCGATAATCTTTTCAAATTCTTTATTCCGCTCCAAGGGCAGACAAACGCGTTTCGGCCATGCTGGCCTTTGTCAATGTCAATGCACGCAATGTTTGCACCGGATAAATAATCATTGTTTAACCCACGTCATCTCAGATTGAAATAGAAAGAGGACTGCAACATTTAGAAAAACTCTTTCAAAGCCGGTCTAAACAGCTGCCATTTTAAGCTAGTGAGGAGATGCTATATAATCCTATAGCTGAGTTCTGCCAATGTGCACATACATAATTAACAAACATATTGTTTTCAATTTTTTGCCAAGATTATTCATGAATTCATTGGAATCACCTTTCATCACAAATTTACGCCCTGAATAACAAAAACATATATGTGCAAATGTAATTACAGTGAACATTTCATTCATGTTTTTCATAGCTGTTCTTTAGGCAACTCAATTATCCCTCCTTCATGATGTTACACCCAAATGGGCTAGGGACATGTTGCATTTAATCCATGAGATCAAAAAAAAATTATATATATATATATATATATATATATATATATATATATATATATATATATATATATATATGTATATATATATATATATATTCAAAGCAGGCGCGCTTCTGCAAAAAGCGCGACACGAGCCACTCCAGTAGTGCAAGTTCAGGTTTTTTAATCAGAAGAAACAACAGGCATGACGCGTTTCGAGTTCACCACTCTTAATCATATGCCGATAGCCATGGTCTCAGCGGGTTCGTTAGATTTTAAATAAAACGTGACTTATAAAACATAGAGAAAGGACACCAGTCCATCTTTCCAGTTCTTAAAGGGGCAGTTCTTTTTCCAAATAACATTCGTTTTTAAATGTCACCATATTTACAAGAGCAGCGAAAAAAGTACAAATACTTAATCTCAGGTTTTCAATTAACCCCCAAGTGGTATTTAATTCTCGTTATTTTCGTAGCAGTTTGTTCAAAAATAAAGGACTTCTAGTCCCAGGATACATTGCAACTGCCCACAGGTTTCACTGGTTCTCCATGTCGATGTTGGCAAGACTGCACGATGTTACACCGTCGACTGAGTGCAATGCTTGCTTCAAAGGAATAGTTCCATTACTCAGTCACAGTGTTTCAAGGTCAAGTCCCGCTACCACTGAGTTTAAAAATAGCTGTTGTTCGTCTTAAGAAGTTCGTTACCTCTGGCACGGATGCTGATCCTGGCTGCTTATGTTCATTCCCCAAGTTTTGAGGCGGGCCTCACAGAGTGGCCCTTTCCATTCAAATCTTCGTTCCTGTTCATAGAAAACAGCCGGAGGGCATTCCACAATAAGCTCCTCGCTTCACCAAAAGTCTGACCAAAGGAATGCCACCTCCTAGCGGATCGGGGCTCGTCTTGAGGTGAGTCAGACGCCTCTCATCGATTCAAAGCAGGCGCGCTTCTGCAAAAAGCGCGACACGAGCCACTCCAGTAGTGCAAGTTCAGGTTTTTTAATATATATATATATATATTCACTGAAAAAACCATAGGTTTCAGGGGCGTTATAGTTAGCTGGACTTTTCACTCGTACAAAACCATTGAAATTCCCCTGTTATAGTAAGTTCAGCTAACTATAACTCGCGCGCCCGCAATGCACTGCTGATGATGTCACATATTACGTCACTCATGACATGGTCAGTGACATCACTCATGACATCACTGATGACATCACTGATTACATCATCCAGTGAATGTGTGTTTTTCTGAAAATTACATATGTTTTATATATGTATATCTCAAGGCCGATGGAAGAATAAATGGGTATATAAGTGTCTAAATGGATGATTTTTTTTGAAAAATTGATTGTATAACTGACTGATTAAGTGTATCTTAGTGAATACATGGCTTAGTGAGTACTGTTTAAATATGTAAATATCTGTATCAGTCTCTCACTTTGTGTATAAGTGGCTGCATGGGTTGGTGAGTAGCTACATGAGTGTCTATATATGTTATTAGTTGGTTTTTTGAGTATCAGTATGAGTGTCTGAGTTTCTGTATGGTTCGGAGGGGGTATTACGTAGTGCATTGGTGCATGAATGAGTGACTCACTGTTTGTATGTGTTGAAGACAGCATGTGTGCAGGACTGTATGGGTGGATGAGTGTGTGCATGGGTGTGTTAGTGAGTGAATGACTGTCTCAATAGTGTCTTTATGATTAACTACATATGTTTTAAACTAGTATATGTGAGTATTGGTGTATATAAGTGAGTATATGTCAGAGTGAGAGATTGAAAGAGTTCCTGTATGAATAAGTATGTGTTTCTATAAGTGATTGTTTAAAAGACTAAGTATGTGTAAGTTTCTGTAGAAGTAATTGTGGTGGTGTGTGTATAACTGTATATGCAAGTAAATGGATGTTTGATTCTTTATTAGCATGAGTGACGATGTGTGTGAGTAACTCTATGGATGAGTGGCGTTGTGTAACAGGATGTATAGGTGTATGAGTACATATGATGAGTGAGTACATGTATGAGTGACTGTATAGGACTGTTGGTGAATGAGTGGATGTGTATGTGGATCTTAGAATTACTGAATAGGTTGTTGTAACTGGTATTGGTATGTCCATTGT
Organism: Triturus cristatus; assembly: GCF_964204655.1. Classification (NCBI taxonomy): domain Eukaryota; kingdom Metazoa; phylum Chordata; class Amphibia; order Caudata; family Salamandridae; genus Triturus; species Triturus cristatus. Next base: position 1,006,723,838 of record NC_140587.1, on the reverse strand, counting down.
TTTGAAAATTTTAGTTTCTATTTTTGAATGTGTGTATCAAAGGTTATATTAGGGGGAGAGGAGGTCTGCCACTCTATCACAAGGATGATGTCATCAGTGATGTCATTTGAGATGTCATCAGTGATGTCACTGACCATTTCATGAGTGATGTAATATGTGACGTCATCAGCAGTGCATTGCGGGCGCGCAAGATATAGTTAGCTGAACTAACTATAACGGGGGAATTTCAATGGATTTGTATGAGTGAAAAGTCCAGCTAACTATAACGCCCCTGAAACCTATGGGTTTTTCAGTGAATTTCTAAGGTTTTTTAAATGCTAATTCCTAACTATAACGTGCCTGAAACCTGTGTTTTTTTTCAGTGAATTTCAAAGGTTTTTTAAATGCTAATTTCTAACTATGCCTAAAGAGATAGGACATGTGAAGAAAGGAGAAAAAACGCACAGAAAGAAAAAAACGAAATGCAGAAAGAAGCAACAGAAGTCCTCAAAGACGAAGAAAAGTGCAGGAAGAAGGATAACATGCAGAAAGAACAAACAGAAGAGCAGAAAGAAGCCTTGTTTCAAAATCATCCTGTACCCTCAACTTTTTCAGACGGATACTGGTGGAAACTGAGTCTGACTAACCAGTCCTAGAGCCAGTGCTATATTAAAAGACACTCAGAATACAGTGAAAACACCTACATACACTAGGGAACACTATGCGTTGGTGTCCCCCTGTGATTAGCATGACCTCCTCTGTAAGCCCCTAGTATATAATAGGGCAGGGGATTAAAACTACCTCTTAAAATGCGCCGCAGGGCGTGTTTGCACACGTCACCTCAGGCCCCGTCCCCTCCCTTCCCCACTGTGTAAACGCACCCTGTGGCCGTTCTAAGTTGAGAGTTTAAGTCCCCTTGAATCATAAGGGTTCCTAGGGTCAAACTAGACCACTAGGTACCTCCAGTAAGCGCCACAGAGGTGCGTTGCATAGAGGTGTAAAAAGGGGCGTGCCCTCAGAGCACCTGTCTGCAATGCAACTCCCTGGCGCATACTGGAGATACCTGTTGGGCTAGTTGGCCCTCAGGGACCCTCAGTACTGAAGGGGAATTAATTCCCCAACTTACAACTGGCTAGGGGGCGCGTTTGCAGAGTGCTGCAAGGAGGGGACGTGGCCTCCGGTGCGATACCGGTCTTTTATTTATTTTATTTTTTTAAGAAGGAGGGCTGTGTGGCCCCCCTTCTTTTACTAATTTTTTGGCCCTGGGGACCCCATCCCCCAGGGCCTGCACCATAATATTTTGTTGAAAAAAATTAATTTGGCCCTCCCAAGGCCTTAATTGGCCCCGGGGACCCCAACCCCCGGGTCATGACCTTTTTAAAAAAAAATCTTTAGGAGGGGGGCTGCGTTGTCCCCCTCCTCAGGCCACTTATGGCCCGGGGACCCCATCCCCCGGGGCCGGGCTTTGTTTTTTATTATTTTAAAAATATATATATTTATAGAAACACCTAGGACATGCTGGACAAACCGTGTGTACCTATCACCATGACGATTTGTGTGATATTCATTAAAAGGTGACTATGCATACAATGAATCCACGTGGAATGTATTTATACCGCTAGTGAAGCTCTGACGTGTCTGACGCCCTACCGTGCCGAATCCCGGCACCCCCGCCAGTGGGTACTCTCCACGTAGACACCCTTGTCGTTTATTTATAGAAACATGGCTAGCTATTGACGGGCACATTTAATACACACGCACACCAAGCCATTCAAAGGGGATTTGACAAAAATTCAACCAAACTATGCAAGAAACCCCCCTCATGGTTAATAAAACACACATCCACCGCCGGATGTGTAATACTTTTTATTTTACTCTCTGGAAAGGAGACGAACCTCACTTGAGAGTCACAGCGTGCTCCTGGCTGAGCCCAATGCTGTGTTACACCCACCAGTGCCCGCCGAGTGCCACACACCTCTGTGTTGTATTCCACCAGCTAGTGCGTATGGTATGACACTCTCTAGCCCATGTGCACTGTAACACCACCCCGTGAATATGTCATGCCACACTTGCCTTCGCACGGGTTATATAGCCCCATCTAACGTGCCTTCCTCGATGCCTATTTTATAACGCACAGCGCTATGCCATACATATTACAATCTGGGATCCACATCTTTGTCACAGTGCATATGCAACGTTACACTCCCCAGCACATATTTTATATTACAACTTTAGAGACTAGTTAGGTTACACAACACTGCCCTGTGCATATTACACTCCAAGGCGCATATCGCATAGCATGCGCAAGTGCCTGTGGTATCTCGCGCTCTCCAATGAATCTGTCATTGCGCACAATGTATTGCATATTTCATGCCCCGGTTCATCTTATATCACACTTTTTGGTGCATAGTTTATAACATATCCTATATCTAGTTTTCATTTTCAATCGTGCTCTCAGGACTATTTTCTATATAACACTGCGTCCACCTACCCTTTTCACAGGTATTACATTTTGCGATGGGGGGTAGAGGGTCAGGGGGTGTTTCTGCCAAGTGAGCCCGGAGTCACAGTCACAAACATCCTCTTCTTCCTGCATAAAAGTGAGATTATGCTGCATACTTGTTCATATTTTAAGTAGTTCGCACAGACACACATTTTAAAAACAATAAAGTTCCTAATACCCACCTTCTCTGAACAGTTAGCTTGCTGCCCCATCCACCTCCTCCCTATCCTCTGTTGTCTGAATCCATAGACTAGCCTCCTCCCTCCTGCCATGCATGGTCTGATGTGTTGCCACTGCCCTCCATTTAGCATGATGTACCAGTCCACTCCTCCTGCCCTCCTTTGCCCAATTCTATGGCCCATCATTGACCTCCTGCTTAGCCTCTGTGCTTAGCTTGCTGCACCTATTCTCCTTCCCCCTGCCCTCCGATGTCTTTGTGCATGCCCCTGCTCCATCCTTTTTGCCCACCATGTTCCATAGACCTGCCACTCCTCTCTACTCTGAGTGTTCTGTTGAGCTGCCACTCCCTTCCCACCTGCCTAGCATTGTCAGATGACTGTAACCTGTCCCTGCCACCTCCACCCTGCCTGTCCACATGTCATGCCCCTATCCCCTTCCTCCTGTCCTCCATGGTCCATTTTACTGCCACACCCTTTTGCCCTCCCTGGTCTGTTGTGGTGCAACTGCTCCTCCTGCCTGCCCCGTGCGGTCTGTTGTGAGGCCCCTTCCCCTGAACTCTCTTGTCTGTGCCCAGGTCCTGACCCTCTCTTCTATCATCCATGGTCCTTTGTGCATGCCCCTGCACCCTCCTCCTTGCCCATCATAGCCATTGTACTGCCACTAACCCTCCCGCTTGCCATGCATGGTTTTCTGTGCTGCCATGGCCCCTCCCATGTTCCCTGTGTGGTCAGCTAGCTGCCCCTGTCCCCCTCCCACCTTCCCTCCATGGTCTGTGTGTATGCCATCATAGTCTCATTATTGCTCTCCATGGTGTGTCTTGTTTCTAGTGCCCATCCTGCCTGACCTCCATGGTCATCTTGCTGCTCCTGCCCTGCCCCCTTGCCCTCAGCCCTCTGTTTCCATGTGCTAACCCCTATTCCCTTCCTCCTGGCTTGTCTGTTCCATTGTAATGCCCCTGATCCGTCCCTCCTGCCCTACATGGTCTGTTATGCTGCAGCTTTCTCTCCTGTCTGTCCATTATGGTCAGCTAGCTACCATTGCCTCTTTCTCCTCTGTTCTCTGTTGTTCATGTGCATGGCCCTGTCCCCTCCCTATTGCTTTCTATGGATTGCTGTGTTGCACTCCGTTCCCGCATGCCCTGTGTGGTGTATTGTGCTGCTGCAAACCCTGATGCCTGCCCTGTAGGGCCAGTTTGGTGCACCTTTCCATGTCCCTCCTGTCCTCTGTTATCTGAGTCCATGTCCCTACTCCAATTCCTCCAGCCTACCATGATCCAATGTACCATACTTGCGAACATTTTGAACTTGGTAAGAGGGAGATTTGGAAAAAAAACTGGGGTATTGATTTTCCCCTTTGAGTTACATTGAAAAAGAGGAGATTGTAGACAGGAGACAGATCAAATAAAGCCCATTTGAGCTTAAAAACAATGGACGTTTCCTGGCTGAAACGGGTCTGTTGTAGGCCTGGGCGGTAAATTCCGTTCCGTTCGCGGAATTTGCGGAATTTGGGTAATTTCGCGTTCTACGGAGAACGCGAAATTGCCCAAAGTTCCGCTTTCCGCGACTTCGTGAAATTTTTGCTTGTTCGCGTTCTCAAAATGCGTGTTCGCGAGATATTTCTCCCCGAGCACGCAAACAGCGATTGTGAACAGGAAAAAAGCATCGCAAACAAGCAATTCCGCGTGTTCGCGGAATTTCTGCGTGTTCGCCGAGATTTTTTACCGTTTCGCGGAGATTTGCGTAGCGTGATTACGCAAATTCCGCCCACCCCTAGTCTGTTGGCATGCATGGTTGTACTACCATTGCCTCTTCCTTCTGCCCACAATGGTCAATTATATTGCCACAGCCTCTCTTGCCAGTCCTGTAATATTGGTTTGTTGCCCCTGCCCCCCTTTCCACTGTCTGTTGTGCTGCCACTGCCCTTCCTGCCTGCCCAGTGTGGTCAAATTGTTGCACTCTCCTACCTGACTTCAATTTTCAGGGTCCATGCCCCTGGCCTCTGACTCTCAACAGTATCCCAATGAACAACTAGATTGCTAACATTCTATATGTATTACAAAAGTGTGGAACGCCTGACGTCATCTTTATGTAATCAAAACTGTAATACCTAGAGCATTTCCTTTAGAAATTACACATATGAGAGGGTCTTATTTGCATCAAAATTATGGTTAGTGCTCTAAAAAACTAAAATGAGGACATATTTTCTGAGTTTTCAAATAGCGACAAAGAACTTTTAAATTATTTGTAATCTTTATGTTTTTTTATCCAGTTGACCACTTGATTAAATGTTGCACCTAGGGGAGAGGATGTGGTGTTACTTCCAGAGCTGCAGACTTTGCAACTGGGGAACCAGGTTGGAGTTTCTGCTTCAGCTCAACATTCTGTGATTCTGGTCAAATCACTTAATCTCCCCATGTATACAACCAAAATGAATTTGATCTTGTATGATGTAACCAATGCTCATGTAAAGCACTCCAATACCTGACAAGTCTGCACTATATAAAACTGCAAATACACAAGAAATAAGTGTTTTGAACACTTCTGTCATTGGGCTACATCTGGGGGATATTTGTGCTGCATTTGGGCTCTTTTGTCTCTGGTGGCCATCTTGGGAGATTTATTTGTTATGAAGTTTCCTAATTTCCCCATTTACTGCAGTTGTCAAGAATTCCTGTCATACGAGGGGAGGAAAACGGTAACCAGCGAAAACGGACTACATCTCCCAGGATGCTTAGCGGTTGAGAGGTTATGTAAACAGGAGAGCTGTTACATAACTCAAGGGAAACACGCCCTTATGTAAACTGGAGAGCTGTTACATAACTCAAGGGAAACACACCCTTATGTAAACAGGAGAGCTGTTACATAACTCAAGGGAAACACGCCCTTATGTAAACAGGAGAGCTGTTACATAACTCAAGGGAAACACGCCCTTATGTAAACAGGAGAGCTGTTACATAACTCAAGGAAAACACGCCCTATAAAGGGAGGAACCGGGAGGTACAAGGCTGTCGGATATTGTGTTTACACCGACGTACCTGCTTCGTGAAGAGCAGTGTTCCGGAGTGGTGCTCCAGTAAGGCAAGAACGGAGGTAGGTCGAGTCGTTACTCCCTGGGCCGTGTCTTGCCCCATCGTCACCTGTGAAGGACCCGGAAGCTCTACCGGTCAACCATTGAGCTTCGCTTTTTGACTCGGCTGAGTCCAAGCGCAGTGGCGCTTTTGCTGGTTGGAGTCGTAACTCCCAGCCCGACCAGAGACACAGGGACTGCCAGCTGTAACGCACACCAGGAGGTGTTTGTCGCGTTACAGACTCGGAAGTCCACAGGATCGATCGAGCGGCTGCTCTCGGTTCAGTCTTCTTGCTTGTGATTGGGGTATCGGTGACGCATCACCAGGAGGTGACTCCGCGTCCCGGTGCAGTCGGAGGAAGAGGTTGAGCGGCTGCTCCCTTCAGGTAGAGACCCCGGCTGGGTGTTTCCCTGACTCCTCGATTCTCCCCAACACTCTTCGTGCCCCTCACAGCCTACCGATTGGCATTGTCGGCCATTTCATTTCTGCCCTCTGTTGGCATACGCCGGGATCGGCGTATATGCAGAGGACGGTTAGGACCATCCGTGCTGTGGGCTGGTAACGTACTTAGCCTGGAGGATTCCAGTGACTATAACTTTTGTTTGTTCTTTGTATTTTATTTGCCTTCATTAAAAGAACTAACCCTTCACAAGTGGTTGCGTCCTCATTGTCGTGTCTGTTAAACGATCCTGAGACGTTCAGGGCATTACAAAATATCCGACCTTAATAACACTAACTGTCTCCCGGTCGATAACAGACATGGCAACACTTGATGATGTGCTGGCTGCTTTAGCGGCCATGCAAGTTGAAGTGGCTGCCTCTAGGCAAGAAACAGCCGATGTAAAAGCCAGACTGGATGCTATCCAATTGGACCCGCTCACGCCCAGCACCTCCCTCACGAACCAGACCCCTGCGGTAGTAGTGGAAATGCCGGTAGCCATCCCCTTGGCAACACCAGAGAGGTACAGTGGGGATCCTAACACAGTGCAGGTATTCCTCACACAAGTGGCGCTACATTTATCGTGCAAACCAAAGGCGTTCCCCACGAGTCAGGCTCGTGTGGCTTTCCTTATATCCTATTTGGCTGGAAACGCGGCACAATGGGCCGTACCTCTGGTGAGCAGGGACGACCCCCTCTTATGTGATTGGGGTGCTTTTCGCGAGGAATTCCTGAAGGTATTCGACAGAAGGGCTGACTCGTACACGGCGGACCGTGAAATGCTTGAGTTGAGACAGGGATCCAACGACCTGGTGCAGTATCTCAACGCGTTCCGAAGGCTGGTTGCGGAAACCAAGTGGCCTGTTGCTAAACAGACGGCGCTCTTCCATCAAGGGCTGTGCGATGAGCTCAAGGACGCCGTGGCTCATATTGACCCTCAACCCAAGACATGTGAGGGCCTTATCAACCTGGTATTACGGCTGGAACATAGGCTAAGTGAAAGAAAGGGGGATCATGGGAGAAAAGGAAAATCCCTTCCATCCTATGTGACGGTGGGAAGTCCTGAAACTTCCACCGCATCCAAGGGAGAACCCATGGACATCAGCGCAATACGAGCGAGCCTCACAGCCACGGAGAAAGAGTCACGCCGTAAACAAGGATTGTGCCTATATTGTGGCAAAAAAGGCCACTACGTACGTGAATGCCCTGCCAAACCGAAGACGTCACGTTATCGGGCCAACCGGTCGGTAACAGCCGTGGTGGACATACCGGCGGAAAACTAGAGGACTCCAAGACCAGAGAAGGGGCATCTCGGAGTCACTCATCCATCCCTTCACTTTCCAACTCGGTCACTAAGGGACAACGACACCTGTTTATCACGGTGCACGTGGGAGTGCATGACCAGTGGATACCCGTTGTGGCCATGGTGGATTCAGGGGCCACTGGCATGTTTATGGACCACAACGAGGCATGCAGGCTAGGGCTAGTGCTTCTTCCCAAAGCAGTACCCGAAGACGTCTATGCGGTAGACGGAAGGCGATTGGTGACGGGGCCCATCGGACAGCACACGGGGGTCCTTCCGATGAGATATGGGAGGAACCATTTGGAACAAATCGATTTTAACATCATCCGAGCGCCCCAATATGGCGTCATATTGGGATTGCCGTGGCTACAGAAACACAACCCCTTTGTGGATTGGCCAACACATCGCATCGAAATGACGTCACCGTATTGCATCCTGCATTGTGGAATAAGAACGGAATCCCTTGACGCAGATGAGAGCGGGAGTCAGACGGTGGCTACAGCGGCAGAAAAAGATGTGGCTCTCCCCCAGGCTTATCACAGTTTTGAGGATGTATTTGATGAGGTGAAGGCGGAAGTGCTACCACCACATAGACAGTTTGACTGCCAGATCGACCTGGTGCCAGGGGCCAGCGTTCCCAGCGGCAGGCTGTATGCCCTGACGGAGCCTGAAAACGTGCATCTCCGGGGGTACCTGGATAAACTCCTCAAGCTAGGATTCATCCGCCCGTCCAAGTCTCCGGCCGCCTCGCCACTCTTCTTCATCCCGAAGGCTAATGGGGAGCTGAGAGCCTGTGTGGACTTTAGGGCATTGAATGCGATAACCATAAAAAATCGGTACCCCTTGCCTCTCATCAGTGTACTTCTGGAACAGGTCAAGAAAGCTCGTATCTACACCAAGTTGGATTTGAAAGGGGCATACCATCTGGTGCGCATGAGGGACGGAGACGAGTGGAAGACCGCCTTTAAGACCAGGTTCGGCCTTTTTGAGTACCTCGTCATGCCGTTCGGTCTGTGCAACGCCCCGGCAGCCTTTCAGTACTTTTTGAATGAGGTATTCAGAGAGGAGTTGGATATCTACATGGTCGTATATATCGACGACATCCTCATCTATTCGTCCAGTGTGGAGGAGCACGTACACCACGTCAAAGCTGTGCTCCAAAAGCTGAGGGAAAACATGCTGTTTTGTAAACTCAGCAAGTGTGACTTCCACGTCACATCCGTGGAATTCCTCGGAGTGATGCTGAGTCCAGAGGGACAGGAGATGGCAGAACGAAAGATCAAGGCGGTGAAAGAATGGCCGGTGCCCCAAAGCGTGAAGGACGTCCAAAGTTTCATTGGCTTCGCCAACTTTTACAGGCGGTTTATAGATGGATTTTCAGGAGTGGTGGCCCCAATCACACAGCTACTGAGGAAGTCCAAGGAGTTTGTCTGGTCCCCTGAAGCGAACAAAGCCTTTGAGGCCCTGAAAAGCGCCTTTGGTAAGGCGCCAGTGTTGGCTCACCCCGATCCGGATCTCCCCTACGTGGTGGAAGCGGACGCGTCGGATGTGGCGCTGGGGGCTATCTTGTCCCAACGCAACCACGACACAGGGGTGCTTCATCCCGTTGCGTAATGTCCCGCAAACTCAACGACGCCGAACGCAACTACCATATTGCGGAGAAGGAGCTTCTCGCAATCAAGGACGCCTTCACCGAATGGAGGCATTGGTTGATGGGGGCAAGACATGTGGTATCGGTGTACACGGACCATCGGAACCTACAGTTCATGACGGCCACAAGACACCTTTCTCCCAGGCAGCTGCGGTGGATGATCTTCTTTGCGGGGTTCAACTTCCGCATCACATATCGGCCGGGGACGGAAAACCGGAAGGCGGACGCCCTGTCCCGTCAATCTGCAGTTAAGGAACCATTGCCTGCAACCGAGCGTTCCATCATTTCCCCGAGGATGGTATTGGGGGTTATCCAACCGGATACTTTCCTGAGGGGAATAAAGAGAGGGATCAGGTCATTCGCATGGCGGAGGTGGCTCCTCAGTCACAGAGAATGGCAGCTGAAGGACGGGATACCCCTGAAGGGCAGGTGCCTATTGATACCCACGCCTAGGCTAAGGAAACAAGCATTCATCTGGTGCCATGACTCTCCATGCGCAGGTCATTTGGGCTTTGACAAAACGGTGGCTAGCATGGGACGGCATTTCTGGTGGCCAACCATGAGAGTGGATGTCAGGAGGTGGGGACAGGAGTGTCCTACGTGTGCTACCATGAAGGCCGACCATGGCCGAACCCAAGGGCTCTTACATCCACTTCCGACCCCGGATAGACCATGGGATAGCATATCACTGGACTTCGTGGTGGGCCTACCGGTAGACCAGGGGATGACGGCAATACTGGTGGTGGTGGATTACTTGACGAAAATGGGGCACTTCATCCCCTGCAAGAGAGTCCCTACGGCCGGGGAATTGGCGTCACTACTCCTAAAGAATGTGGTACGACTGCATGGATTACCTGGGGTGATCGTGTCGGACCGGGGGTCGCAGTTTACTGCGCAATTCTGGAAGACTTGGTGCACTGCGCTGCATGTTAAGACCGCCCTGTCCACCAGCTACCACCCTCAAACGGACGGCCAAACCGAGCGCCTGAACCAAACGCTCAAGCAGTATCTGCGATGTTTTGTGGACCAGGGCAGGGAAGAATGGGTCGACTTGCTATGGGTTGCAGAGATAGCCTATAACAACGCCACTCACAGCTCCACACAGTCATCTCCGTTCTATAGCAACTATGGCCAACATCCCAGGTTCTTGCCATTTCTACATCCGTTCAGAGAGGACAGGATTCCCGCCACAGCGGACAGGGTGGCACACATAAAAGACACGTTGATGCGCTCAAGGGCTGTCCTAATAGAGGCCAAGAGAAGATACAAGGCTGCGGCAGATAGGAAGAGAAGGCCCGGGCCACTGTACCGCACTGGAGACTACGTCTGGATATCCACAAGAAACATGAGGTTTCGAAAGAACAGTGTGTTCCATCCCAAGTACATGGGCCCCTATCGAATTACCAAGTGTATGGGTCCCGTGAACGTGAAGGTGTGCTTGCCCCAGTCATTGCGGATACACCCTGTCTTTCATGTATCATTGCTCAAACCAGCACCCTCCAAGCCGTCTGGGACACCTAGGCCGGTATGCGTGGAGTCGGAGGTGGAGTATGAAGTGTCGGGCATACGGGCGTCCAAATGGCGCAGGGGGAAGCTGTGGTACCTGGTCGCGTGGAAAGGCTATGGCCCGGAGGAGCATTCATGGGAACCGGCTGAAGGGGTTCATGCTCCGCGCTTGGTCTCCTTGTTCCATCGGCGTTTTCCTGCCAGCGCTGGACCCGTGGGGAGCCGCTGAGAGGGAGGATGTACTGTCAAGAATTCCTGTCATACGAGGGGAGGAAAACGGTAACCAGCGAAAACGGACTACATCTCCCAGGATGCTTAGCGGTTGAGAGGTTATGTAAACAGGAGAGCTGTTACATAACTCAAGGGAAACACGCCCTTATGTAAACAGGAGAGCTGTTACATAACTCAAGGGAAACACACCCTTATGTAAACAGGAGAGCTGTTACATAACTCAAGGGAAACACGCCCTTATGTAAACAGGAGAGCTGTTACATAACTCAAGGGAAACACGCCCTTATGTAAACAGGAGAGCTGTTACATAACTCAAGGAAAACACGCCCTATAAAGGGAGGAACCGGGAGGTACAAGGCTGTCGGATATTGTGTTTACACCGACGTACCTGCTTCGTGAAGAGCAGTGTTCCGGAGTGGTGCTCCAGTAAGGCAAGAACGGAGGTAGGTCGAGTCGTTACTCCCTGGGCCGTGTCTTGCCCCATCGTCACCTGTGAAGGACCCGGAAGCTCTACCGGTCAACCATTGAGCTTCGCTTTTTGACTCGGCTGAGTCCAAGCGCAGTGGCGCTTTTGCTGGTTGGAGTCGTAACTCCCAGCCCGACCAGAGACACAGGGACTGCCAGCTGTAACGCACACCAGGAGGTGTTTGTCGCGTTACAGACTCGGAAGTCCACAGGATCGATCGAGCGGCTGCTCTCGGTTCAGTCTTCTTGCTTGTGATTGGGGTATCGGTGACGCATCACCAGGAGGTGACTCCGCGTCCCGGTGCAGTCGGAGGAAGAGGTTGAGCGGCTGCTCCCTTCAGGTAGAGACCCCGGCTGGGTGTTTCCCTGACTCCTCGATTCTCCCCAACACTCTTCGTGCCCCTCACAGCCTACCGATTGGCATTGTCGGCCATTTCATTTCTGCCCTCTGTTGGCATACGCCGGGATCGGCGTATATGCAGAGGACGGTTAGGACCATCCGTGCTGTGGGCTGGTAACGTACTTAGCCTGGAGGATTCCAGTGACTATAACTTTTGTTTGTTCTTTGTATTTTATTTGCCTTCATTAAAAGAACTAACCCTTCACAAGTGGTTGCGTCCTCATTGTCGTGTCTGTTAAACAATCCTGAGACGTTCAGGGCATTACAGCAGTCTCCTCAGTAGGAAATGCTTCAGTTTTTTTCTTTGATTCCATCAAAAAGGTATTCAGATATGTCACACATTTGCCATAAATTCTGAATGTTAGCACTCTAGTTGCTCATTAGATCACTGTAGTAAAGCTTCTGCTCACCACGGAAGTCTGCTGCTGGTATTAAAAGTGCATGTTTCAGTCTGCATATCAGACTTTTTTAATGAAATAGAAGAGGATTTGAGAAGTCACTCAAAATGTGCCCTAACTTTTCTTTCTTCAGCACTAATCATAATTTCTATGGCAAAATGAACCCCCTCATTGTGTTCCCTTTTAAATTAAATGTTTTAGGTGTTACCAGTTTATTCCAATCAAGATGGCTTCAGGTGTGCCATACTTTTGTCATAAGTAAGACAGTAAGCACTCTAGTTGTTCTTAAGAACACTCTGGGACATTCTGTCATTGGGCTATACTTGGGCTACATCTGGGTGATATTTGGGCTACATTTAGGCTCTTTTGTCTCTGGTGACCATTTTGGGAGACTTATTTGCTATCAAGTTTCCTAATTTCCTCATTTACAACAGTCTCCTCAGTAGGAAATACTTTCAGTTTTTTACTTTGATTGCATCAAGAAGGCATTCAGATGTGTCACACATTTGCCATAAATTCAGAATGTTAGCACTCTAGTTGCTTATTAGATCACTGTAGTAAAGCTACTGCTCACCAGGGAAGTCTGCTGCTGGTATTGAAAGCGCATGTTTCAGTCTGCATGTCAGAATTTTTTAATGAAATAGAAGAGGATTTGAGAAGTCACTCAAAATGTGCCCTAATTTTTCTTTCTGCAGCACTAATCATACTTTCTATGGCAAAACGAACCCCCTCATTTTGTTCCTTTTTAAATGAAATGTTTTAAGAGTTACCACTTTATTCCAATCAAGATGGCTTCAGGTGTGCAATACGTTTGTCATAAGTAGGACTGTTAGCACTCTAGTTGTTCTTTAGAACACTCTGGGAAGCTGCAGTAGAACACAAAGGAATCAACTGACAGTCTCTGCCCTTGTTGGATGTACATGTTTTACTGAGAATGTCAGACTTCATTCTCACATGACTGAGAAAGATAATGTGAATTTACAGAAAATATGCTCTCAGTTTAGCTTATAGATCACCTTCCAAACCTCTGTGGGAAAAGTATGAGAAAATAGTTTTCTATCAAACATGATTCATGATATCACAGCAGAAGGTTTTTTCACATGGTAAAATCACCTTAGAACACACCACAATTCCTAAAATGAGTATGGTACCATCAACAAATGATTTATAATGTAACTAAAGTCTTAAAACCTTCTATTAACTGCAATGCTTTTTAATGAGGTGCTATCATGTATATTGGTCCCAAGATGGCTGCCAACACTTCTTGGATGAAGTACTGACAGCCAATCAGATCTCACGATGAGATGTGTGATTAGACTCCGCCCAGATATATCTATCTTTTTAACTCTAATTTTCTCAGGAACTACTGAACAAATTTACACCATTTAAGCAAAAGGCATGACTCTGAACCAAGGTCTACCCTTCTGCCAAATGTGGTGTAATTCCGTTAAGCAGTTCGGGCTGTAGCTGCATCAACAGGTCCTATGGGAAAATGCATGGGGAAAACGTGTTTTGGGACCCCCCTTTTTTCTTGGCCCCCGCTTGATGAATCACCATGAAATTTTCGGGATGGGAGCGGACCAGAGCTGGCCAAAAGTTTGGAAAATTTCGCGAAGATTCGTCAATCGGCGTCAACGTTATTCCAAATAGAATGTTGCAGATTTCCTATGGAAAATAGGTCCTAACTATAACTACCTACTGGCGACTGCCAGTAGGTAATATATATATATATCTATATATCTATATATATAATTTTGATGCCTGAGTTGCTGTATTGTTTCAACACACAGGTACGAACCACTCGAAATCCTTATATATATATTCACTGAAAAAACCATAGGTTTCACATATGTTATAGTTAGCTGGACATTTCACTCGTACAAAACCATTGAAATTCCCCCGTTATAGTTAGTTCAGTTAACTATAACTCGCGCGACCGCAATCCACTGCTGATGACGTCACATATTACATCACTCATGACATGGTCAGTGACATCACTCATGACATCACTGATGACATCTCAAATGACATCACTGATGACATCATCCAGTGAATATGTGTCTTTCTGAAAAATAAATATTTTTTATATATGTATATCTAAAGGTTAATGGAAGAATAAATGGGTAAAAAGTGTCTAAATGGATGTTTTTTTGTGTAAAATTAATTGTATAACTGACTTATTAACAGTATCTTAGTGAATACAAGTATTAGTGAGTAATGTTTAAATATTTAAATATCTGTATCAGTGTCTCACTTTGTGTATAAGTGGCTGCATGGGTTGGTGAGTAGCTACATGAGTGTGTATATGGGTTATTAGTTCGTTTTTAGAGTATCAGTATGAGTGTCTGTATGGTTCAGTGGGGGATGTTACTTAGCATATAGATGCATGAATGAATGACTCACTGTTTGTATGTGTTTTGAAGACAGTATGTGAGCAGGACAGTATGGGTGGATGAGTGTGTGTATGGGTGAGTAAGAGAGTGAATGACTGTCTCAATAGTGTCTTTATGAGTAAGTCCATATGTTTTAAACTAGTATATGTGAGTTTTGATGTATATAAGTGAGGATATATGAGAGTGAGAGATTGGAAGGGTTCCTGTATAAATAAGTATGTGTTTCTATAAGTGATTGTTTAAGAGAGTAAGTATGTGTATGTTTCTGTAGAAGTAAGTGTAGTGGTGTGTGTATAGCTGTATATGCAAGTAAATGGATGTTTATTTGCATGTGTGAGTATGTGTGTGAGTAACTCTATGTATGAGTGTAGGTGTGTAACAGGATGTATAGGTGTATGAGTACATATGATGACTGAGTACATGTATGAGTGACTATATAGAAGTGTTGATGAATGCGTGGATGCGTATGTAGATTTTGGAATTACTGAATAGGTTGTTCTAACTGGTATTGGTATCTCTATAGTTTTCAAAACTTTAGTTTGTATTTTTCAATGTGTGTATCAAAGTTTATATTAGGATAAGAGGAGGTCTGCCACTCTTACACAATGATGATGTCATCAGTGATGTCATCAGTGATGTCATTTGAGATGTCATCAGTGATGTCATGAGTGATGTCACTGACCATGTCATGAGTGATGTAATATGTGACGTCATCAGCAGTGGATTGCGGTCGCGCGAGTTATAGTTAGCTGAACTAACTATAACGGGGAATTTCAATGGTTTTGTACGAGTGAAATGTCCAGCTAACTATAACATGTGTGAAACCTATGGTTTTTTCAGTGAATTTGCAAGGTTTTTAAATGCTAATTTCTAACTATAACGTGTGTGAAACCTATGATGTTTTCAGTGAATTTGTAAGGTTTTTTAAATGCTAATTTATGTATGTATTATTATATTTTTTATATATTTATTTTACAATAAACTACCTATGTATATAGTTATAGATTGACTGTATCCTGTAATATGGAATGGCTCAGCTCTTTTTTTTTTTTATTTGGATAAAGTTGAACAGCATAGTCAATATCTTCTATAAACTTATAAACAGTTTAAAATGTTTTTTTTTTTTTAAGGGTTTTTCACGGTGCGCGCACCGGCAATTTCTTTTATTAAACGAAATGTTTTTTTTTTATTTACGAGGTCCTTTATGGACCCCCTGAGAAGGTCTAGGGGGTCAGGGAGTGTCTTCCCTGCCTCCTTTTCATGTTTTAGAAATCGGGTTAAAAGTAATTCATTTCTGATGCGTGCGTGCACCGCGCGCGCACCGTACGAGCACCGTGCGCGCACCGGCAATTTTTTTTATTAAACAAAATGTTTTTTTTGATTTACGAGGTCCTTTAGGGACCCCCTGAGAAGGTCTAGGGGGTCAGGGAGTGTCTTCCCTGCCTCCTTTTCATGTTTTAGAAATCGGGTTAAAAGTAATTCATTTCTGATGCGTGTGTGCACCGTGCGCGCACCGTGCGTGCACGGCAAGTCATGTGATTACGAAACAACATTTTTCATTGGTTCATAGTAGTTTCTGTTCCAGAATCTTCAAACACCACACCCACTCCCCTCACTATTTCTTCTTATTTCCTGGGACAAGGAGCTGAACAGCTATTCTAGTAGAATTTTACTTGAAAATGGCAGAACAGCAGTCTACTTCAGGGAGTGAGGAGGAGACCTTTGTGGTACCACCAAGGAAGACCAAACAAAAAGACTCTTTCATCTGGAAATTCTTCACCTTTCCAGAGGGCCAAAAGAAGGTCAATGCACCGAAGGTGACATGCACTATTTGTGGAAGTGTCTTATCCAGAGGAGATCCCACGAAGAAATACTCGTTTAGTATTTATTCAATGTTGAGACACTTCAAGACAGTGGATCCTGTACCTTATGCTCGAGAGACAACTAGAGCCCTAAGAGACAACCCTCCACCTGCTCAGCCGAGCACATCATCTGCGGCCGCAGATTCTCCGTGTACCAGGTCACTAGACATCCGCCCACTTTTCCAGAAGGTGCACATACATTGTAATGTGTGCAATGCTGTTCTTTGCTACGGTGAGAGCAGTATTAACTTGATCGAAAACAAAATACAGCAGCACACATGCTCCAGCCCATAATTTTTTTCATTTATTATTTTTGTTCCTGTTGAACAGTTTTTCATTACCAGTTTTTGGTGCTCTAAAAAAATTAAAAAAAATACAAAATTGTTAAAAAACTAAAAAAAAAATACAAAACAAAAAATACAAAAAAAACAGTTCTTTTCAGAACTCACTTCACTTCTCCAAGAAGAGCTATATTCCTAATATACTGTGTTGTAATTTTATTCAATGAATGTGTAGTGTATACATGAATGATTGAAATGATTGAAATGACTAGGTGAAGAGGAGGAAAGGACAGACATAATGAGTGAGAAAAGGAAAGTATGATCAGTCATGAAAGGGAAGTGAAAGACTGACTGCAACAAAAGGACTAAGGGTAGATGATACAGGTAAGAAGAGTGAATGAGTAAGGGAATGGCAGTGAGTAATGGAGAGTGATGGAGGGGGAGTGAGAAAAGGGGAGTAAGGGACGGAGATAGGAAAAGGGAGTAACAGATGAAGCGGATGAAGTACAGCAGGGTAAAGGGATTGAAAGTAAGAGAAGTGGAGTGATGGTGAGATAAGGGGTATGAGGATTAGAAAAGGGGGTAAGGGAAAGTGAAAGATGGGGAGTGAGGGGATGGAGGGATTTAGGAAACTGGAGTGAGAAAAAGGGAGTCAGGATTTCAATGAGCAAAGGAGAGTGAGGGAGAGTGAAGGAAAGAATGTGAAAAGGTGAAGGGGTGTGAGATACAGACAGGAGGAAGTGAAGTAGGAGAATAGGAGTGACTATGAGTAAAGGATAGTGACAGTTAGGGAAGGTGAGGGAAGGAGAATGACGGAGAAGGTTAAAAAACGTAACATAGATGGAAAATGAGTGATGGAGAGAGGAGGAGTTGTAGAAACAGAGATGTTAAGGAAATTAAGGGTAAGACAGACAAAGGGAGAGAGACAGAAACAGAGACAGAGAGCAAGGAACTTAGAAGGAGTAAGGCAGTTAGAATGACTGAGACATATGGAGACAGGGAGAGAAACATGGTTGAAAAAATAGTGATGGAGGCAATAAACCTAGGGGAGTAGTAGAGTAGGAGTGAGGGAGTTATGAAAGAGCAGTAAAGGAAGAAGAGAGAGGGAAGGGAAATGAGAAAAGCAGAGTGAGGAGAAGTGAAGAAAAGGGAGCATGAAAGTGAAGGGGTGAGAAATACAGATATTTTAAACTTACCTGACCAACAAAATAACTTTAATTACAAGAAAAATGGATTCAATTTCCTAAATTTTCTTTCTAGATCTGATTTTTTTTTTTAAAAGTAGTAATATTTAACAATACATTTTAGAATACAGTACACATATTTTCATATTTAACAAAGTATTTTTTTTCCCTTTTTTTGCTGTTTTCAGAATATATTGAATTTCACTGAAAATAGTGATATCAATTGTATTCATCACTTAACAGCGGGCAAAAAAATAAACAATCTGAAAGATTGTTTAAAAAAGCCCTGAATCTATCCTCAGTAAAACATACCTTGATAGAAATGTAACATATATATTAAAAATATCTTCTAAGAACAATAACTATTTGCAAAAAACTTGTAGCAAACGCTTTGAGACAGCTGACAAAGCGCATCAAGGTACTGTTACATAAGATTATGTCCAAGTAAACAAAGCTTCGTGAATTCTAATGATGAGATGCAGCGCCGGTAGGAAGGGAGCCGACTCCCGATGGAAGAACGGAATCCCTCGGCGAGAAGCAGGAGAATCAGGTATAATCCCCCTGGTCCCCTGATTTTGTGACCGTTCTTCTGTCTAGTTGTCTACCTCCTTTCCCCGTCCTCGCCCTGGAGTTTTTCGAGTGGCTGTGCTGTCTTCCTTATGTGGTTCCACCACCTTCATTTTCTCATTGTATGTTCGTGGTGTGCACTTTACAAATACCAGCACATGTGCAGTGTTTCTCACTGAGAGAAGTCCAAAGGAAGCTGAGCAGGAAAGACATTTTGCAGATAGAGTCTTCTGTATATATCATCCCCTGGCAGCTCCTACCTGTGTCCAGCCCGTGAGAAGCACCAAGAGTACGCGTCTCCTCCCTGCCGCCGCCGCTGTAGCCATCCTTTCCCGCGGCCGCAGTGTGCAGGGGGGACAACAGCCCCCAAGCTCCTCCGCGGCGGAAGCCCGCCACCGTCATCACCGTGCCTGGAGGCGCATATATCTACGGACGTCCCCCGCGACGCGGGACGCGCGCGGGTGGCGCCGGGCTAAGCCCGGGCAAACGGCGGGCCCTCAGAGGTCAACAGTGGTCGGGCGGGCCACCCCACTAAGCTGAGAAGTCAGGTGAGCGAGGAGACATGTCAATCAGGGGGAAACGCTCCGTCAATCCAACTAGTAAACCGGCATTGGCCCACCCTATATCATCGCTATCTCTAGAAAGTGTGCTGGATAATGCTTTTAACATGGTTGCCAATGAAATCGCGAGTACAGAGAGACGGATGTCATTGGAGCTTTTACGTGCACACTCCGAGCCCCGGGACCCAAGCATAGATCATATCGTACCTCTATCCCCAACTGTTACAGTTATAAAATCAAACTCGTCTCATATTCCACCTATCTCCTCTGGGGGGGAAAGTGGCACAATTATTCTTGACTCTCAGTCTGCTGCCACTGTACACGTTTCCACCCCTCTTGCTTCCCCGGAAACCAAAGCAGCGGGAGGAAAAAGGAAAAGAGGCCCTCCCAAATCATTGACCAATAAAAGGAAACAAGCTATATGCAATAAGAGCCAACCCACACCACAGAGTATGTGGACTAGAGGGAAACAAAAAACAATTGGGGGCAGTAACGTCATGACTGAACAAGTGCAATTTGTTGAAGGACCCTTGGACACTACCCCCCCAGGTAATGGCTATAATTGCACATGCACACAGACCGATCCTGCTAGTGAAGGAATCACATTAAAGAAGTCTAACATGAACTTTATGGAAACCATTGTGGACACTATTTTTAAACAGCTAGAATGTCAGATGATCAAACAGTTTAATAATATTTTTAAAAGACTTGATCGAATAGAAACTCTGATAAAGAACGAAGATGTCAAAAGGAGGGGGGCTATCAGTCTTGATTTAATAAGGGGAGAGCGCCTTCTGAAAGAGCTGGAAGCTACCAACAGGGGCACTTTGAGTGAAGGGACCAATGCTTCCAGCAGCGCAATTTCCTCCAATACTGCATCCAAAGCCGTTAACGAAGGGAGAAATCACATTGTAAAAAACCCCCAGCACACCCTGATAGGAGCAACAGAACCAGTATGCCCTATTAATACGGCCACCATTATGTCAAAGGATGCTCCCACCCTGCCAGCTACAAGGAGGGAGGTACCTATCAATACTGGATTAGACAAGGGCCGAACCACCGCTACAAGGCTAACAATACACCCAGGGTCTGCCCTCCACTTGCCCCCCGACGCATGCCCTTATGTAATAATTCTGGCCGGAGTACCTCAGTTAAGGGAGGGACAGAGTGAGTCATGGATGCAGCTAAACAATAAGTGTATAGATTGGCTATCTAAACACAAAGGGGTTGGTCCTAACATTATGAGAGAAATCCTGACCGTTCGACGGGTGAGCTGGGTTGGGCCACTACCTAAGAATATAGAAGGGGATTGCATTGTGATCAATTTCAGAAATCCCTCCACAGTCAAATTTATTCTTGGTAGTATCAATACGTGCTTTTCCCCCTCTACTGTCATAACCTCTTTGCCCCATCATAGACCACCTAGCCCTGCCTTACCATCTTTTACCCTGCATAACAGGTTCAATGCACTGTCTGATCTGGGTACCTTGGACTGACCACCAATTACCTCCCCAGATCCAGTAAGCAGGAATTATCTTAATATATCCGGTTTAGCGGGGGAACCAACTATTGAACCGACTACAGTGACTACGAATGATGCCAAGGCGCCTAAGGGCAATAGTTATGTTTCCACCTTGGTATCACCCATTAATAACTTGACAATCCTGAGTTGGAACATAGCTGGTCTTAATGCTAAAGTGACAAATGGGGACTGGGCGGACTGGATTTCTAAATTTGACATCTTGATGTTTCAAGAAACTTGGTGCACCACTTCCCTACTTTTCGATGGATACAGCTGTTTTAACCAAACTGTACCAACCCCAGCTTTGGGTAGACCCAGTGGGGGACTATCCATCTGGGTTAAAATTAGTGCAGATGTTAAAGCCGAACCGCTGGAAACATATGACAGGAGCTTCCAGGCATTGCTTTACACCAGTAGAATAAGAATATGTTTAATACATTTTTATAATAATGATTTTAAAACACATCCTAATATGAATTTTATAAGGCTGTTCAATTTTATTGATAATATTACAGAAAGACAAAAATGTGGTAAACTTGATGGGATATGTTTAGGAGGGGATTTTAATGCACACATTCACCGTCAAACCCCTCGTTGTAAAAGAGGTGAAGAACTGACTAATCACCTGGCCACAAGGGACCTAACCAATGTAATGGAAAAGGTAAATACCACTGAAAATAAATGTCCCGTGGCTACCTATGTCGGGCATGGGAGTGCATCCACAATTGATTACGTATTTATAACCTCCCCGCTCGTGGATCTTCTATCAGAGGCCATAGTTGCTAGGACTGTACATAGCGACCACCACCCGATTTTATCTAGTTTCAAATCTATTAAAAAAAAGGCGAAACAGACAGAAATAGGGGCTAAAAACTTATTCACGTTGACAGACAAACTGAGGGTGGTCTGGAAGGGGATTGATGACAAGGGGGTGTTAGCTCGTGTTATAAAATCTCACCCCCGATTAGTATCCACCTGTCTATCATCTGACTGCCCTGGTCACGCGATTGTGGAAGCATTTACAGAGCTGTGTAAGACCATCAAAAAGGAGATATCAAAGCCAGCTTTAGTTAATACTAATACTAACCCTAGATGGTTTGATAACTCCTGCTCCAAAGCAAATAGAGAATTGAGAGCCGCCCTAAAAGCCGACCCACCTGATCAGTTGTTGGTGAGGTCCCTGAGGTCTAGTTATAAACGTACTCTAAAAATACGATCTGAAGAGCTCCTAAAATCCCACTGGGAATCCCTTGTACGCACAGCAGCAACGAAGGATGTTGCTGGGTTTTGGAGCGAGGTTAAGAACCTGAAATCGTTTGGCTCCAACATCACCCCCATAAACTGTAGCATACTAGGGGATGTATGGGTGGAGCATTTTACAAATATCTACATGGCACCGACCCCTATTATGGTAAATTTCCAACCATTTAAGTTCCCGAACATCTCTATAATGGAGGTGGAGGACGCAATTTCTCAAGGTGCAGGAAACAAAGCGCTGGGGCCCGATGGATTATCCATTGATCTAATAAAATCAGAGCCTGACTTCTGGTCACCACTATTGTGCAATGTTTTTAATAATTTATCCATTACCTCACTGCCCGATTCCTGGTCCAATAGCACCATCGTACCTATTTTTAAAAAAGGCAATAGACTTGACCCTGCCAGTTATCGCCCAATATCATTAATTGATAATACACTGAAGATTCTGGGCAGGGTCATTTTCAATAAGATCAGTACTTGGGCTGAAGTAAACAAAATTCTACATCCATGCCAGTTAGGTCATGTAGGGACGGTGGAGCAGTGCTTAAACTTAAATTTAGTTTTAGATAAATATACCGTAGCTAAAAAATCCCCACTTTATTTGGGTTTTATGGATTTAAGTTCCGCTTTTGATTTTGTTAACCGCTCCCGTCTATGGACAGCCCTGCTGAGATATGGTTTGGACGAACCTTTGGTCCATTTTTTAGCTCATTTACACAGCGATTTAAAATCCCGTGTTCGCATCAACAATGATGGTGAGGTTTCGGGCGAGATTTTAATTGGTAGGGGAGTAAGACAAGGCTGTGTCCTGGCTCCCCTGCTTTTTATTTTATATATAAATGAATTGAGCACATCTCTGGGCAACCTAACCATCGACGTCCCGCTCGTCAATGGCAATCCCCTTCCTGTACTTCTCTATGCCGACGATGCGGTACTTATAGGACGTACACCCAATGCACTGCGCACTTTAATCTCAGGCTTTGTTTCTCATATGGCCGACCTCGACTTATGCACAAACTTTAAAAAATCCTACATAATGTCTTGCGGGCCAAAAAAACTCAAAATCCGCCATATTATGTCAGGGAATAATGTTCTAAATAGCACTTGCACTTTCCCTTATTTAGGCTTGCTGTTTTCTGACTTTGGATCCTGGCAACCTCATGTTGCCAGAGGGAGGAATAAACTGGGCAAAGCTATTAACACTATAATTACATTACGCCAACCAAAGCATATCGAAGTCATTCCATCACTCTTACAAATTTACAAGACCCAGTGCGTCCCTACAGGAACTTACGGTGCCGAGGTGTGGGGATACTCGAATTGCACCAATATCCAGATAGAAGAAAATATATTCTGCAGGAAGGCCCTGGGGGGAGTTATTTCGGCACCCTCGTATGTGTGCCATAGAGAATTGAATCTCCCCTATATAGAGGATTTTATAAAATCAAGACCCGCTTTGTTCTGGCTAAAAATTTGGCGTAACCCAGCTGCCTCATTGACCCGTGATATTATTTTAGATTGTCTAAAAAGTGAGCGTGCTAATCACATTCCCTGGCTTAAGGCGGTACAGAAGAGTCTAGTAAGCATAGAAATGGGGCACCTTTTCTTAGCACCTGAAACAATAGACTCTTCGCATAAGAACATAGTAAAAAGGGCCCTATTCGACCTGTACCGAGTGAATAGAGAAAATATTGAATTCGTAAAGCCATCAATCCTCAGGTATATCCCCATTCAAGAACCCTGCGCTAGGCCACACAATATGCCCCAAGGTTATTTGCGCAAGAAACTGGGCAGATGGAATAGGAGCTTGCTGTTTAGGTTCAGGGATGGAAGTGTGGTAAACTTACTTTGCTTCCCCTTAGGTTATACCCACAACTTGGGGAATTTAGACTGTCCTTGTAACCAGGGTGGAAAGCAAAGTTTGCTGCATTTTACATTGTTTTGTGGCTTTTATGCAAAATATACCAAACACTTCCTAATCCCCTATTTTAGAGTCAGTGCCTTGACGGATTTTAATGAGGCTTTCAGAGTTTTATTGATGTTAAGCACTGACGATGTAATCTTCAGAGTTAGTCACTTTCTTCAAACTGCTGTCCGTTCCCACGCCTCAATGAATGTGGCCTGATAGGTGTTTGTGACCTTGTACCATCTGCACACCGCACATTCTGCATAATGGGTGCTTATACACCGTATTGTCTCTGGCCTGATAGTCTGTATCATAAATTGCACATTGCTTTTTTGCACAATGGGTGTTCCCTTAGATATGCTTTGATTAATAAGATCTGTTTTACTGTCATTGGGATGACTTTTAATGTTTTATATATATTTAAATGGATGTGTTTTATAGAGCTATCGTTTTTATTCTTTCTCTTATTCCTGATGTAGAACAAAATGAACATGGCCCACTATATTTAGAAGCATCCTTGTATAATCTGAACATTGCTATTTGCACTTATCTGGCTGTTTTGCACATTCGATGTAATTTTTAATGTGTATAGTGATGAGTGATGCATTTGTATGTACTTTTATGGATGTTTTCAAATTATCCGAATAAAGATCATTTGATTGATTGATTAAACTATTTGCAATAAATTACATCTGTAAATCTTGTTGCTTAAGCACATACACCAAAATATTATCTGTCAAAGAAGTCCACAATAGAAACATTTACCATTCCATGAGGCCAAATGATAATTTTTAAATCCTTTTTAGGTGAAATATCCAATGGTAATCCTAAAATCGAAATAATGGTTTCTTCAGATGCTGCAATTTGTATTTAAAATTTTGGTTTTAGAAAAATTAAGTAGGAATTTGGTAATTCTGCAGGCAAACGTTGCTTGAAAATCAATTGAGAATCATTACACAGTGTCCAGCCTTTTTCACATTTTAGATAAACTGTGTAATGACCAGAAGTTATAGAAGGTCCATCATGGAAAATTATTGCAACTGCAACAAAAGTCTTTCCTGATATTGATAATTGATTTCCTACAAACTTCTTTATTAAAGTGTCCAATTTTGTTCCATCAGCTCTACAACGTTGCATCATTAAAATTATATACTGTCCATATTTCTTTAAAAATAACGTTGATAACATTGCTGATTTACATTGAGAACATTCCATGTTGTGATTTGCATCTTTAACTAATTTACTAAAAGTCACTGATTTACTCTCTGGTAATGTTAAATGTATGAACCTTTCAGAATCAACACTAGTGCTGCATGTGTTCATACAGTTTTCACAACAATGTTCCCATTTATAAGAGAGACCAAACATATTTTCTATTTCTACCCCTTCATCTTCCAGTACCATAAGCATATACATTAAGAATTCCTGTGCATCTTGCTGGACATTTTGTGTAAACTGTGTACATCCAGAACATACATCTAAAAGATTTCTAACATCAGAAGCACTTTCTATTTTAGTTTTATCATTACTCAACTTCTCATAAAGGAAACTCAGCAGAGAACAAAATCTTTTTTCATGATTTAGTATTATCTGATCTTGCAAACTTTCAAGATAAAATACAACATTCAGCACTACATTAGCGTAGCAGTTGACACCAGAGCTATTTTCAAAATGACAACCAACAACCTCTTCAACATTGTCCTTTTGCTTTTTGCTTGCAATCACATCACTCTCTTTTTGTTTTCTCTTCTGTACATCCTCATTACAGGTATTCTCAATTCTCCTTTTCCGACAAACAACACGTTTTTCAAACACAGGATACTGACCTAAATGAGGAGCATAGCTTCTTCTTAATCTATTATACTCCTTTACACAATTTGCATCAGCACTAACTTTTGAGTCATCAAAGTCTATCATGAATAAACCAGATAAGTTTTTCACTCGTGACAAAGCAACATATGCCATACCTTCTTTAAACACACTAGATCCAATGTTTACAAAAGCACTATCTACAGTTAATCCTTGAGATTTGTGAATAGTTACAGCATATGCTAGAGAAAACGGAAACTGCTTCCTACGTACATATAAGTCTTTCACAAGCATAAAACGAACTGAACAACGATTAATGTCTTTAACCTCTTCAATCTGATCAAATTTTATTTTTAAAAATTCAATTCCATCTTTTTTCTGGTGATTAACAAAACCCACAACTTTACCCATAGCTCCATTCACTAAACCTTTTTCTACATTCAAATTACGTCTTAAAATTACTCGACAGTTGATACATACATAAAGATTCTTTTCTAAACCAGCTGTTTTCGATATGTTTTTCTCTAGAGAATCCAATTTAGTTTTCAATTTGCCTGTCAATATAATAGTTATTCCTTCATGCTGTATTTTATCCACAGCTTCCATTTTCATAATCTCTTCATTTTCCAATTTCAAAAGTTCTTCATTGAATATAGAGCATTCATGTAGAGTTGGCATTAAGCAGATTACAGTATTTTTTTCTGCAATTTTCTTGTAAATTTTCTCTGGAACTATTTGTTCTGTTGGAAACAAATTACATAGCAATCAACTCTGTAAAGCTTTTCTGCCATGTTCTGTGAGTAGTCCAATTCTGATATCTTTGAGAATTCTTGCATAATCATCATCATTTGCTTGCCGCATATTGGTAATGAGTTCTTTGTACTCAAAGTATGACCAAATATTCACATTACCTATACTTCTTAATGACTTTTTCGTGTCTTCATGTGCAAGAGTATTAAATACTGTTTGTCCTTTAACTGGAGTGAGCTGCAGTAGATCCCCAAAAACTATAACATGTTTTCCTCCAAATAACACGTCATAGTCTGTCTTTAGAATTTGCTGCATTCTTAAATGCACAAAGGCAAGCATTAAGTTTGATACCATGCTTACCTCATCAAAACTGAGAACTTTCATTTTCTTCAACACTCTTGAAACTTCAAAACATGCTTCTCCTGTTAGCTTGTGGTATTCTATTTTGTTCTCATGCTCTCCTGGTAACATTAGCAAACGATGTAAGGTAATTCCTTTTATGTTATATGCTGCTAACCCAGTTGGAGCAGTAACAACACAAGACAAAGTTGAATCAGTTTTTTTCTGTAGGTAGCTTCTAATTACTTTAATTAAGAAACTTTTTCCAGTTCCAGCTTGTCCACTCACATACATTCTGATTGGTTCAAATGATGTGCATGAGCACTCTTAATTTTCATGTAGTAATCCATGATCAATTTGTTTTGTGACTTCTTCATAAATTTGTTGTTGTTCATCATTCAGTTGCTGTTCCAAATTTGCTAAGTCTATTACATCTTCCTGAGCTTGATTCATAGCTGTTTCCACTTCAGTCATGGCTATTGCAGCTTCATTTTATACGATTGGTTGTCCTAGGGGATCTTGACTGAGCGTAACAGAACTTTGACTGTCTTGAGAACTGTCTCTAGCTACTTCAGCTGAAATTGTAGCTTCTTGTTCAATTTCTTCATTTAACATTTGTACATAATTTGTGAAAGTACTGCATTCTATGCTATCTTTACATGCATTAAAGGAATCTTCATAGCTCTGAAAATCTCCAAGTAATTCATCCTCTGAACGCCATGGTTTAAACAGCTGTAAAAGTGCTAAGTAGTAAAATTCCTTTTTGTCAGTAGTGTCACAACTCAGCTTCCTGTGATTAATCAAACTTCCTTTTGTTTGTTTCACCAAACATCCTTCCTCACCAATGACTTTATATTTTCCATTGTTGATGTCTTCTATGGCATTCCGTGTAAAAATGTAGTTCTGCAGCACTTCATAGAGACACATGTTCTCAAGATGATGACTTCTGTTTGGGTAATATGTGTCCAACATATTTGTTTTCAAAATGTCTGTACTTTCTGGTTCGTTCTCTGCTAAATATTCAATTTCTCGAATAGATTTCAGTACCCGATTTCGCATTCCTGCAAGGCCTAAACTTACCCAAATTATTCTTCTGGATTTGGAGTACAGACTTGCAGATGATAACCTATCTGAGCATTCGTGTGACCCAATTTCTCGATGCGATAACATCTTTAAACTGAAACTGTATAGCTTTTTACTGACAGTCTTCTCGTGAGAAATCTCTTCCCACATTTCTTTCAAATTAAGTTAAACACACCAGTGGTATTTGTTTTAGGTTAAGGCGCACAGAGAATGATCACACACATTAGTATTTAGAACTTTGTAAATGACGGTGCTAAAAGGTGAGAAGAACCACCCTACTTCCCAAAATTGGGGGCCTTAGCCCTCTACAATAGAAAACAATCCTTAGCACATGTGATACTTTAAAGATGTCAATATATATAGCGCATTTCCACAGAAGCTCAACACAAGAATACAATTGGGATTATCCTCCTTCTTCTTAATTGTTTTCTTTATTTTATGCAAATCTTCTCAGTTATTCTTTAACAGCCACAAGCCAACACGTGTTTCGTCGCTGCAGGGGGATATAGTCCCGCGACTTTTTCAAGGCTGTGTTCATATAAAGAAATAAAAGACCAGTATATGTATTGAGATAATATACATACTTCACACAATTACATTCCACAATACCTGAGGTGGTGGGAGAAAACACCACAAAAAAAGGGGTGTAACTCATGCTCCAATCGTGAAGAAAGTTATTATCATAGAAAATGAGTAACACAGCAAAGAAACACAGAATGTACCTCTGTGGAAACAGTAGGTCTATGAACCTAACAGCAATGGAGAGAGCAAATTTAGGTGCGTTTAAAATGGTGTATCTAATCCTTGATTATCTCAAGAAAAGTGATGAGAAATGACCCGATAATATTAGCGATATCACGTGAAGTGAACCATTCTAGGTGTTCAAGCGGTCCGGTAGAAGTGATCTTATGCGAGCATTGACTTGGTGAGACACTCGTGATGTGCATTGGTGCAGCTAACGTGATTAGAAAGTATATTGATGAAAAAATATAGCTACCTATTACTTGGTTGAATATTGTATCTGAAAAGCCATAACCAAAATAAATATGACGTAAATTGAACCGTTCACAATTCAATCTATTTATAAGTACAGATAATAAGCTTTTAGTGAAACCTACTTAGTCAGTGGTGATAATTCCAAACCGCCAATGGTTTCTGGTGTGGCGGCGTCTTAAGTATCAAAATGTTATCCGGTTCTTGTACTTTCTGGTTAAACCTCACAGTGCTGTAAAAATTATATAGAATCTAATTAGAAGTTTGTTGTCAGCCTGCCTATTTTATAAATTTAACAAGGCGTCTGCTTAGCAGAAACTTAACCAAAATGTGTTGGTAGAAATGATATAAAACAGAGCAAACACTAGGTAAGTGTTATCTCAAAACAGCTATAGTGATATCAGTGTAGCAACAGAATTCTGGCCAAGATGATAGCTGTAAAATTATGTGTAGATCTCATAAGTAAATGAAATATTTGAAAGGAGTTCTCATATCTCTAAAACATCGGGTCCCTATCCGAAAATTAAACTGTAGGGTCGTCTATTGTAAAAAAATTTAAATCAATAATTTGCTGCTAATGGTGTCATACCATACAACCTCTGTTTTGAGAAAAAAGAGGTCTGTTTGTAATTCAGTTAATGTGTCCTCTCGACCCTTACGTTAAGCTTAAGCACAATGTGTGTGCATTGGGAGGAGTTGAATATCTGTAACAAGTAATGGATCGTGAAGTCTTACTCGCCACTTTGCATTCGCTTACCTTATTCGACTAATGAGGATGTCCTCCGTGACACCAGCCCATAGTTGTGATGCCGAGTGCACTCATGCGATACGTTCCCCACTCTAATTTTAAAATCGGAAAAGAAACCGTGTGTTCACGTTGTACGCGAGTCGCGTTCTGACTTTCAAAAAGTAAGTAGAGAGAAAGGACTCAAAATATATTTCTAATTCGGCGGCCATCTTAAGACGTGACTCAAGTAACATGTGTTATTATTTAGTCGGGTAAGTAAATGTTATAGGAACTAAATTGATAGAGTTTTTATTGCAGGGTGAGAGTTTGTGGGTAATCAAAGTAACTTGTTTCTCCATCCATTAGAGTCAGTACAATAAAATTAGAGCTTGAATCCTTCCTTAATATTAATGTGTCCATGTAGGTTATATAACACAATAGAGTATAAAAGGACGATTATTTATATTCAAAAAGCATATTGTTTGTTTTGTCATTCATGTTGTAATGTATCTGAAAAGGGTAAAAGGAAGGTTACACCACAAAAAAACATTTGCATCAAGATATTTACATTAGGCTAATTTAGGAATATCATCATTTGTCAGTGAATGGACTCAACATGTCTGTTATTAGGGCATTATATAGTATCATTTGATTAATCCGGAGTTACTACTGAATATGGTGTACATGGTCGGTTTTTTCTAGTTGGTACTCCTATATAATAACTCTACTTATGTTTTGTAAATGTGTTCTGTCTTAGGAGTTTAAGTGTTTACTATAATCTGTTTTCAGAAAATGTTATCAGGTATCCTATTATTTGCCTAGAAAGTAGTGCAGTTAATGGTCGATGTTAAGACCCTGTTCCACACTATGCAATTTTAAAATCCAATGGGCCTCTCTCTGCCTCAATGTAAGCTCCCTGTTCCCCCCCCTCGGGTTTCTCGGCACATGTTCTATTCCGTAGAATTTGAAAACACGGTTAGATGTTTGGGCGGAACAGATTGACATGTGTGCTGCTAGAGGGTATTTCATGTCTCCCTGTTTAACTGCTCTCGTGTGTTCACTAATTCTTTCTCGTAGTGTTCTGATCGTACTGCCGATATATGGCTTTTTACATTTGCATTCAATTGTATAGACCACAAATTTGGTTAGGCAGTTGATGTTAGTAAGAATTTTGAATTTTCGACCCCAGAACAGTATTGAGTCATTCCATTCAGAGAGTTCATCACGGACAAACCAAACATTACATTCAGAAGAGGGGTCTCACTTAGGAACTTACTTAGCCCAAGTTACCCAAAACCTGTTAAAAAAACAAATTGGCTGAGCAAACATACAGAGGGCTTTTACAGTTGTGGTCATTGTAGTTCATGCAAATGGGCTTATGATAAAAAGACTGATTTTGAAGGACCGGGAGGTAGAAAATTCAAAATTCTTACTAACATCAACTGCCTAACCAAATTTGTGGTCTATACAATCGAATGCAAATGTAAAAAGCAATATATCGGCAGTACGATCAGAACACTACGAGAAAGAATTAGTGAACACACGAGAGCAGTCAAACAGGGAGACATGAAATACCCTCGAGCAGCACACATGTCAATCTGTTCCGCCCAAACATCTAACCGTGTTTTCAAATTCTACGGGCGGAACAGATTGACATGTGTGCTGCTAGAGGGTATTTCATGTCTCCCTGTTTGACTGCTCTCGTGTGTTCACTAATTCTTTCTCGTAGTGTTCTGATCGTACTGCCGATATATCGCTTTTTACATTTGCATTCGATGTTAGTAAGAATTTTGAATTTTCTACCTCCCGGTCCTTCAAAATCAGTCTTTTTATCATAAGCCCATTTGCATGAACTACAATGACCACAACTGTAAAAGCCCTCTGTATGTTTGCTCAGCCAATTTGTTTTTTTAACAGGTTTGGGTAACTTGGGCTAAGTAAGTTCCTAAGTGAGACCCCTCTTCTGAATGTAATGTTGGGTTTGTCCATGATGAACTCTCTGAATGGAATGACTCAATACTGTTCTGGGGTCGAAACTTCAAAATTCTTACTAACATCAACTACCTAACCAAATTTGTGGTCTATACAATCGAATGCAAATGTAAAAAGCGATATATCGGCAGTACGATCAGAACACTACGAGAAAGAATTAGTGAACACACGAATAGAACATGTCCCGAGAAACCCGAGGGGGGCGGGAACAGGGAGCTTACATTGAGGCAGAGCGAGGCCCATTGGATTTTAAAATTGCATAGTGTGGAATAGGGTCTTAACATCGACCATGACCTGCACTACTTTCTAGGCAAATAATAGGGTACCTGATAACATTTTCTGAAAACAGATAATAGTAAACACTTAAACTCCTAAGACAGAACACATTTACAAAACATAAGTAGAGTTATTATATAGGAGTACCAACTAGAAAAAACCGGCCATGTACACCATATTCAGTAGTAACTCCGGATTGATCAAATGATACTATATAATGCCCTAATAACAGACATGTTGAGTCCATTCACTGACAAATGATGATATTCCTAAATTAGCCTAATGTAAATATCTTGATGCAAATGTTTTTTTGTGGTGTAACCTTCCTTTTACCCTTTTCAGATACATTACAACATGAATGACAAAACAAACAATATGCTTTTTGAATATGAATAATCGTCCTTTTATACTCTATTGTGTTATATAACCTACATGGACACATTAATATTACGGAAGGATTCAAGCTCTAATTTTATTGTACTGACTCTAATGGATGGAGAGACAAGTTACTTTGATTACCCACAAACTCTCACCCTGCACTAAAAACTCTATCAATTTAGTTCCTATAACATTTACTTACCCGACTAAATAATAACACATGTTACTTGAGTCATGTCTTAAGATGGCCGCCGAATTAGAAAGATATTTTGAGTCCTTTCTCTCTACTTACTTTTTGAGAGTCAGAACGCGACTCGCGTACAACGTGAACACACGGTTTCTTTTCCGACTTTAAAATTAGAGTGGGGAACGTATCACATGAGCGCACTCGGCATCACAACTATGGGCTGGCATCATGGAGGACATCCTCATTAGTCGAATAAGGTAAGCGAACGCAAAGTGGCGAGTAAGACTTCACGATCCATTACTTGTTACAGATATTCAACTCCTCCCAATGCACACACATCATGCTTAAGCTTAACGTAAGGGTCGAGAGGACACATTAACTGAATTACAAACAGACCTCTTTTTTTCTCAAAACATAGGTTGTATGGTATGACACCATTAGCAGCAAATTATTGATTTAATTTTTTTTACAATAGCCGACACTACAGTTTAATTTTCGGATAGGGACCCGATGTTTTAGAGATATGAGAACTCCTTTCAAATATATCATTTACTTATGAGATCTACACATAATTTTACAGCTATCATCTTGGCCAGAATTCTGTTGCTACACTGATATCACTATAGCTGTTTTGAGATAACACTTACCTAGTGTTTGCTCTGTTTTATATCATTTCTACCAACACATTTTGGTTAAGTTTCTGCTAAGCAGACGCCTTGTTAAATTTATAAAATAGGCAGGCTGACAACAAACTTCTAATTAGATTCTATATAATTTTTACAGCACTGTGAGGTTTAACCAGAAAGTACAAGAACCGGATAACATTTTGATACTTAAGACGCCGCCACACCAGAAGCCATTGGCGGTTTGGAATTATCACCGCTGACTAAGTAGGTTTCACTAAAAGCTTATTATCTGTACTTATAAATAGATTGAATTGTGAACAGTTCAATTTACGTCATATTTATTTTGGTTATGGCTTTTCAGATACAATATTCAACCAAGTAATAGGTAGCTATATTTTTTCATCAATATACTTTCTAATCACGTTAGCTGCACCAATGCACATCACGAGTGTCTCACCAAGTCAATGCTCGCGTAAGATCACTTCTACCGGACCGCTTGAACACCTAGAATGGTTCACTTCACGTGATATCGCTAATATTATCGGGTCATTTCTCAACACTTTTCTTGAGATAATCAAGGATTAGATAAACCATTTTAAACGCACCTAAATTTGCTCTCTCCATCGCTATTAGGTTCATAGACCTACTGTTTCCACAGAGGTACATTCTGTGTTTCTTTGCTGTGTTAATCATTTTCTATGATAATAATTTTCTTCACGATTGGAGCATGAGCTACACCCCTTTTTTTTTTGGTGTTTTCTCCCACCACCTCAGGTATTGTGGAATGTAATTGTGTGAAGTATGTATAATATCTCAATACATATACTGGTCTTTTATTTCTTTATATGAACACAGCCTTGAAAAAGTCGCAGGACTACATCCCCCTGTAGCGACGAAACACGTGTTGGCTTGTGGCTGTTAAGGAATAACTGAGAAGATTTGCATAAAATAAAGAAAACAATTAAGAAGAAGGAGGATAATCCCTATTGTATTCTTGTGTTGAGCTACTGTGGAAACGCGCTATATATATTGACATCTTTAAAGTATCACGTGTGCTAAGGAATGTTTTCACATTTCTTTCAATTCCGTTTTCTCAGATTTAGTGATGTAAGATGTGACATACCGACCAACAGCAATAGAATTGTCAGCTACATACTGAATTTCCATGTTAGCATTCCACATGGATAAAATGACTGGGTTGTAGTCATTTATATATTTTGACTCTTCTTTTCTTCTTAGGTTGTAGGTATTTTTCGGAGATTTTCTTGTAATGGTATGTCGCACAGCTGACATAAAACTGTTTACTCTTCCTTTTGAAAGAACAGGTCGTGGAAATCCAAATCGACATTTTGTGTAGAATTTATCTTTACTCTTGTACTTTTGTCGACAGTACTTTCCACACCGATGACTTTGGAAACGTAAAACTTGCTCTTTTAAGTTTTTTTTTTCTGTGCTTTTAGGTATAGCACATGTTGCATATTCTTCAATGAAAGATAAAACTGCATCATCAGAATCTGTTCCATATTTTGGGGCATCCTTGATCCACAACAGCATATGAATATGAGGAGCACCTCTTGCTTGGTACTCTTTTCTCCAAAAGAAATCCACAACTTCTCCAAGAGGTGGATTTTTTTTATTGCAGATGAAGGACATCATAGCCTCAAATCTATGATTGAAATATCTGCAAACATTAACCGGATCCAATGAGCACAATTCTCCTGCTGTCTTGTATTGGATGTTTTCAATATTTGAATTTGCCTCTCGTAGAAAATCCACTAAATCATCCCAAGCGTACTCAGCACAGCTTAGGGTAAGGAACCATGTAGGAGTTCCTAAATTCCGTAACATACATTTCAATTCTCCATGGCGTCAGTACCAATATTCATTAGTTCCACGCTGACAAGCCATCAGATTAATCAATTGATATTCCAAATGATCATCTCGCTGTTGCACTTTGTTCATAAAATCATTTGCAGACACATTATGTAGATGTACTCCAGTTTTTAAAATGTGATTTACTGCATAAGATAGTGCAGACAAGTCAATTTTAAATAAAAGATCGAACAAATAAGGAATACTTTGACGAAATCTTGGATCTTCTGCATATAATCTTGTAGTCCGATACTCAGAAGCAGGAATCTGTACTGGACGTTCTTCATATCGTCCACCTTTTCCTGTAGGAAACAGCTGGGGAAAACAACGAGCTTCCAAGCTCTCCTCCCATACACTCACGGGAGTTCCTTTTGCTTTTTTCATCTGAAACAGATCAATAGTGTTTCCCATAACTTCTTTAGAATGAAGAGGATGTATGCTGAAATGTTCATAAATTTCTTCTTCTTTTGACTTATCCACTTTTTCAATTTGCCTAGTTGGTATTCCTTTGTCTGCTAGTAAAACTTCTTCATCTTCATCCATATAAATTGATTCATAGTACTTATTATTTCTTTTCAAATATAAATTTGCTCTTTGTACTTTTCGTACATCTACTAGCTCCTGCCAAATTTTCTTATTCTTTGTAGGTACACCATTAACCAGAATAACCAATGGTTCAGTTTCCAAACTATCTGCATAAATTGTTTCAATATTTCTTTTCAAATCTAATGGCAAATAGACAACTCTTCCTTTTAAACCTCTTTGTAAATCTGAAGGAGGTAATTTACCTGTTTTGGGCTCCATACTAACTATAGTCTGAAACGGATGGACACATTGAATGAGTATAGACTCATACGTATTTAAATCACTAAGTTCTGCAGGAATATCAACCAATTCTAAATTATTATGTACAGCTCTAGCTGGCATTTTATTTTCTTCTAACTTGTTATAACAGTATTTAAAATACGCTGATCTTCACCCAAATCTTCCAGAAACAAATATGTAGCAAAATCCTTCCACTCATAATTATTTTCTTTTTCACTTTTTTTATAGAGATCAACATTCCTTGTTTGAGTTTTATAATGGCTTCTCCGGCAACAAATACAAGTAATATTTGGTCTTTCATTAGAGATGATAGTACATTTTGTCATTTGAGCTTCAAAATTTTTACTAACAGTGGGTTCTACATTCTCTTCCACATTTTCTTCAATAACTGTGTCATTTCCTGCACTTTCTTGTTCTGGACCAAAGTAACAAAACTGAATATCATCAGTAACCTTCTCTACATCTGATACAGATCCACGCAACAGAGCACTATTCAACTCATTTAACTTTAGTGCTGGACTTTTAGCAAAATACAATCTTCTCACAAACTTTCTCATTTCAGTATGATGTACTGCCAGCATCCTAAAATGGTGAACAACACTTTGACAAACTTTCCTAGAAAGACAAGCCAGAGAATGTCCTTGCAAACCAGTATTCTTTCTCACTCTGCATTGATCTAGTCTTTGAAGCACCTTAATCTTCTGTTTAACACTTTTTTTTACTATATTCTCTTAGAAAGTCACGTAATTTATCAATAGATTCTTGTCATACAGTACAAATACTACTACAATTCCAAGTGTACACTGGGGCTTTAGGACGTTTCCCCATAACCTCATCAGCTAACACTTCTTCCTCATTTCTTGGAACCATTTTCTCCTTTTCCATTACACAACCATCTTTAACTTCATAAGTTCGACCACTGGTGTCAACTGCATGCAGCAAACTATTACTTTGAAGATAACTCTCTTCATTAAAAAATGGTTCAGTACTTGAACTATGCTTCCATTCTCCTAAGAACACATTACAAAAGTTATTTTTTTTCACTACTCTTTTCCTTTTGCTTTTTGACTTCATTACATTGACTATTTTATCTAATGTACGCATCCTGTTCAAAATTAAAATGAATAGTTTTCTTTTTAATTCCAAAGCCTTTGCAACAATAGATTCAATATGTTTCTTTTTCTTATAAAATATTGCGTTCTTCCTATATTTTTTCACATCCTTTAGCAAATTGAACACCACTCTTCTCTGAAACATTTTTTTACGAATGTTTTGAAATTCTGTTTTTCTTTTTAAGTCATTCTTTCTTGCTTCTGATTGTACATTAGCATTTAGTATTTTCTTTCTATTGTCTTGTTCTTTTCTTCTTGAAACACTATTTGCAGTGGATATACTTTGTACATGTTTTCTATGTTTGAGGATATTTAAAAAAAAATCATTAGTCTGCTTACCAGAAGACTTTTTCTTTTTTCCAACATGAGGTTCTTCAACTAATTTTTGTTGTCCAGTTGTCTTCAAATATAGATGTTTTTGCTGTTCTTTTCTCTTTCTTGATTTTATAGGCATGTTTAATTTATTTCAGTGTTGTTCAGCAATACCTATAGGAAACTAAAAACAAAATACCTTTATGTAATTTAAATATATTACTATATTTTTTTTGAGCTTTTCAAATCCTATCATATGAGCTGCCCCTTTCCTACGAGTGCAAGTCTTACAGAACAAGAGCAACACAAATTAAATCTCTGACAACAATTCCTCTGTGCAGACAGACTCATGGAGTGATTCTAGGCAGAAAACGACATTTGATTGGCAATTATTTCAAAGCACACTTACTACTGTGGTAGAACAAGTGATAATTACTGTAACAGCCTGACACATTTTCCTTATAGTTTAGAGAGGCAGAAAAGAGCACATGTCCTAACAGCTACTTGAGACCATGAGCATGTGGAACCTGCGTGAGTGATTAGACTAGAGCAAAGGAAATGAGCCTTGGTGATGTTGAATGTGTTAGCGTTACACACTGCTATCTGAAATACCACACAGTGCTGAATAGTAAGCATGGGAATGCAGGAGAAGCAGCTGACTGTGTGCTAAGAGTGTGTTTCTGGAGACTGTGTTGTACTGAAGATCGTTATCTATATATGTACAATGCTAAGTTAGCACAACTGCGTTAGATGTTAGAAAGCCATCTTGCCGCTTTTGCTGCTTTTGCACATGACACTGTAGTCACATGTTATTAAATTGAGAAAAGCTTACTCGACTTTGCTTCAAATGAGAACTGTCTGTTGTTCACATCCCAAACAGTGAGCTGCGACCTTGGTCTGTACACAGTGTAAAGAAACAGTCTGGGTCGCTAGACGGTGCATGTTGTTGAGTTCAGGTTGATCGGCCCACTAGTTTAGTCATAACACGCACGCAGCTGCAAATACCTGAAAGTCGAGTGCTTTTAATATTGCAGTGTTACATGTTTTTCATTACATTCAGAAGAAGAGCTTTCCCAGGAGCAGAGCATAGCTGATCCTATGATGTGAACTCACTGAGCTGATCTTTAAGGTATGGGGTTCCCCATTCAAGCCTAGAGACCTTTTACTAGTCTAATAATAATACTATTAGTTTGCTAGAGAAAGGAAGGTGGCTTAGATCCACTGTCATTTTAGTATGATTACTCCTTTCATTTTCTATGGTATTGTAACTATGCTGATGGTTTTGAGTTTAATCGTTTGTCTGCTTATGTTAGCCAAACTGCTGCATCTTAGGACACGAGGTTTATAAAATAAACTCTTTAAACTTTTACTGTGTCTCTGTTTATTCTGTTGTGGACTGGTATGAGAATAATTACGAAAAGGTATTTCTGATTCCCACCATTCCTGAGAAATATACTAAGTCGCTTGTTCTGGGTTGTCTATACATTGGGACTGCCGAGCTAAACCTCGAATAACGAATGGGACACTGATGCTGGCCGGATAAGGGGTTCTGGGTTCTACGGTGAGTTTTTGGTACACCACAATTCACTGAGGGCCTGGGTTCCTGCGCATAGTTCTGTGCATAAGCAGAATCCCTGCAACATGGCGCACCTAACGTTTGGTCTATTGATTTGAGACGCCTTAGTAGTGCTTGTATTAGTCACAACACCCTCACTCTGGTTTCCGGATAACGGGAGTGACGGTTTAACCTACCTGTGTTTCGACTAATAGGTTCCTTCAAGCTTGATCATTAAAAAGGTTATTTTTTCTGAACCCCAGTGCTACTGTTGATATTGTTGACACTCTTTAGTGTGTCCTAATGGCGGTTGACATAGCTGTGCATAGCCGTGCACCTCTGCGCCGTCATTTGACGACATATGGGGTGCCGGATGATGGGATGGCTGTAATTTTTGTGGTCAGCGCATGGGTGACTTTTCCGGCGGTGGATGACGATGATACGTTTCACACCTACACTGCCACACAGCTGCCTGCGGTCTATACTCCATATCGGACACAAGAAATTCCAATCTCTGCCTGGCAGCATACTATTTGGTTTAATGGCGCCCTTCCCCATGCACCGGCGAGAATGGGCCCGTTGTCTATTGCAGGGGCCACATGGCCGGTGCTGGCCGGCTTTACGCCACATCCCCGCTATCTCACGGTAGGGGTGGCTGAGTTGCGTATACTACACACAGCCCTGATTACGGTCCATAGGGCTTTGGTGCAGTACATGTCGCGCAATGTGCAGGTGGGGGCACCTGCTGTTGCGGGACAACCTACGGACCACCACGCGGTGGTCATTAGTCCTGTTATGGTTAATTTGGTGGTTGGCAAGCGCCCCCAGAGTAAGGATGAATTTCCTTATTGGCTTGCTGAGAAATTTGACCAGTTGGAAGCGGTTTTTCCAAATACATCTCCTGTGGAGAAACACAGGATCCTCACCATTACTTTGCCAAAAGACCTAGTCCCGGATATGGCCGATTGTGACAACTGGGGTAAGGTCTTTGCCGCGACCTATTCGAAGTGCTATGGCACTCCGTCTATGTCTGTGCTACCATCCGTCATCAAAAAGATTCAGAAGAATCATGGTGCGGAGGCTGCTATTGAATTGGGAATGAGGCTTGTCGACAGCTTCGATGTGGTATGCTCCATGGTAATGGGCAACCTCAAAGGAGATGCCATGTAGTTCCAAGGTGCAAATATGATGGACCGCGTGGATGACCTCGACAAGCCCAAATAGTTCGCTAAAGTAATTGCGAATGCATATAGGACCGCGGGTCGTAGTGCCTTGGGTGTAAAACCGACTGTGATCATTCCTGATATAGTACAGCAAACTAAGGTGAGCTCGTCTACAAAAGACGAACGCCCCAACTTTCCTAAGCAAAGTTGGAGAGCTAAGAAACAGGGGAAACAGCAAGAGAAACAGGGGTCACGTCCTGCCTCACCGGTACAATCGTCTACCGAACGCACTTATGATCTGCGCGATCGATCTCGTATTAAGTCACCTGATAGATTTCAGGTTTCTGAACAACGCTCTCCTCGTTCTTCACAGGAAACATCGGCTTCACAATCCGGTGGCAGAGACCGTGGGAAAGGAAGGGGTGCTCAGAGTCGTGAGCAGCCCCGCCAGTCGGACGGCAAAGGCAAGCAGGACGAATCTGCACGTCAAAGACCCCCGTTTCAGAAGAATAAAGTTGCTGCACTGACAGCGAGGTATGCCTCAGATGGTACGGACGCAGCTTCAGAACCTGACATGGGCACTAACGCTGCTAGACAGCACGGCGGAAGTTACAGTAGTGCGACAAGCACTGCGTCCATATCTGGTGGCGACAGCAACTGATATATTTGTGAATATTGAAACTGCTGACACTCGGGTGTCTCCCCCTGATAGACTGTATAATATAGTCATTCAAATTGAAGGTGACATACAACGTACAATTCAAGGTTTTTTTTAGGATAATCTGACCACTTCCTATGATATTCTATTGGAGAAGGCAGATTGGCCCCCGGCTTTCATTTTAGAGGCTCCTAGAGGGGAGGAGGTTATCCTCCCGTCCTTTGCGCACACAGTGCCTAAGGTCCTAGCTAAAAAGTACGCCGCGGAATGGGCTCAGGTGCAAGCGCCTGCGTTATATCGGAATCAGGTTGGCTGGGATAAATTGTCTCCCGGCCATGAGATTCCGTTGCGGACTACGCCCCAACCTCAACCCCAATACCCCATGCGTCGCGAAGCTAGACCTCACGTCGCGTCGATCCTTGAACAATTGGAATGTCAAGGAGTAATCGAAACATGTGTGTCACCTATGAATAATCCTTTGTTCACTGTGACGAAGCCTGACGGGTCGTACCGCCTAGTTTTGGATTACCGGCACCTAAACTCGCATTGCCGGACCTGTGCAGTACAAAACACCCACAGCTCAGCTCTCGTCGATAGTCTCGTGAGAAAAAGGTTTAAAACCACACTTGACATTTCCAATGGCTTTTACAGCCATAACCTGTCCTCTCTTAGTAGTGAGTGGACGGCTTTCACCTCGGGTGGCAAACAAAAACAATTCAAAAGGTTACCAATGGGCTATAAGAACAGCCCTGTAGTCTTTGCTGCTCGCGTGGTCTCGCTCTTAGAGGGCATAGACCCTGATGCGTACTCGTATGTGGATGATATTTATCCCACAGATGACGAGTTGGAACCGCATCTCAGTCGCGTTGATCGCATTATTGTTTTGTTCGCAGACTTCGGATACAAATTTAACTTTGCGAAGTCTCACATTGCGGAATATACAGTTTTGTTCTTGGGGTACGAACTCAACAATGAAGGTCGAGGATTGGCTCCGCACTTTCTAGAGAAGTGCGCATGCCTCCGTGCTCCTACGTCACTAAAGAAATTACAATCTCTGCTGGGTTTTCTGAATTTCGGTCGAACTTACATCCCGGATTATGCCCAGCGTATCAAGCCGCTTTATGCCTTGGTACAACCTACTTTTTCCAAATCTTGTTGGCTGCCAGAGCATTCAGCTATATTGCAGTCATTGCAGGCTGATCTTCTTGCTTCTAAATACTTACTGACGCGTGATAACCACACTAACCTGGTCATAAGAATTGTGCCTGGCGCAGTGGGTTTCACGTACTTAACGTTCAATGAGGGCGACACCGTCCCCATTGCTTACAAATCTCACTTGTACACTTCGGCTGAACTGCGGTTTTCCGCTGTCGAGAAAGTTCTGACGGCAGTGCAGATGGCGATTCTGAAAGAACGAGCGCTGTCACAGGGTAAACGCATATTGGTGGTAACACCGTATCCTTCCCTTGAGGCGGTGACGAAGGCAAGTGTACCGAATTCTAAAGCTTTGTATCCAAGGAGGATACAATGGGCCACTTCCTTGACCTCGCCGGACGTCACTTTTATCTTTGACGCGGCACTTCAGACTCAGGAGTTTTTTCAGTATGAATTCGTTCATCCGGCTCCTCTGTCCTTGCGCCTGCTCGAGGATTACGATTGTGTCATATACACTGAAGGTTCTGCGCAACGGGCAACTGGATCAAAGCACGCCTATTCAGCGGCTTGCGCA
Source organism: Triturus cristatus (assembly GCF_964204655.1). Classification (NCBI taxonomy): domain Eukaryota; kingdom Metazoa; phylum Chordata; class Amphibia; order Caudata; family Salamandridae; genus Triturus; species Triturus cristatus. The sequence goes on along the minus strand of NC_140587.1, from coordinate 1,006,681,795 downwards.
ATTGTGGTCGGTACTTTCGTAATTGGAGAATTCCAGTCCGATGTCGTGCATACGCAGTCATTGGGTGATTGTACCGCGCAGTTAGCGGAGCTTTGTGCTCTGGTGCTAGCGCTAGAGTTTGCTGAACCCCGAGTCGCTACCCTTATAGTGAGTGACTCCCTTTATTGTGTTCAATCTTACAACGACAATCTACATTTTTGGTCTCAGAATGACTACCATGATTCCAAAGGTAGCACGATTAAGCATAAACTGCTTGGGGTTCGAGTGGCAGATCTTAAAGAACGTCTGCCTCTCGTGAATGTAATTCACACTCTTGGTCACCAACGAGTTGGTGTCCATGCTGCCGGCAACAGCCTAGCTGATGAGGCAGCAAAAACAGCAGTGGCGACATACTTAGTAGCAACAGTTACAAGATCCAAAAGTAAGATCGATGATGACATCTTGGCAGCTATTGCTGCTACAGAGCAGGGAACGAAGCCACAGAGAGGTTTCCCTGCTCGTTACCATTATCGCTTAAGTCCTGATAAAGTCCCATTAGTGAGGATTAATGACGTTGGTGACAGATTGATTTCCAACGCGGACTGCAGACCTTCTTTGATATTAGCGGCTCACGAGGGCATGGCGTCCGCGCATGCCGGCGTTGCAGCTACTTTATCTCTGGTACAACAACGTTACTGGTGGTGCAGTTTGTATAAACAAGCCAGAGCTTATGTTCTTAATTGTGACATTTGCCAGCAGATTAAACCTTCAACTGCGGCGCGCCCACCATAAACTCAGTTGTACATATCTAATAAACCAATGGGTTGTGTTTATTTAGATCATTGCGGTCCTTTTACCTCTGATACTGCATACAAATACATCTTGGTTGCAGTTGATTCGTGCACACGTTTTCTGTGGGTGTGGCCACAAAGGAGTGCTGATTCTCGCACTGTCATAAAAGATTTGCGTGTCTTTGTTGGGAGTTTTGCATGTGGTACCTTTCATTCTGATCAGGGCCCGGCGTTCGCCTCTAAGGTGTACAAAGAGGCCATGAGAAATTTGGGGGTCCAAGTCAAATTTTCTTCTCCATACCGGCCTGAGGGTAATAGTGTAGTGGAGTGAATGAACCGTGACTTAAAGCGATCTTTGACAGCCAGAGTTTTGGGTACTGGCCGGAACTGGCTAGCCCACTTGTATGACGTGCAACGTGCACTTAATAATCTCCCTAGAAGGTCTCTGGGTGGGCGGACCCCATACATGATGCTCTTTGGTGTACGAATGTTTGTTCCGGACCTTGATGGTCTAGACATGGCGGCATCAGCCACACCCTTTGACGTAGATGAACACTGTGCTGTATTGCAGAATCTTCAAGAAGCCAGAGACAGTCTAGCGAAGGACCACGTACCCTCCTCATCTGATGCTGAACTTCAGATTCCGGTAGTCCGCTGGCTACCTCGAGTTGGTGATCTGGTCCGTGAGAAGGTGGAGAACAAGGAGTTCGGCCCCTCTTATCGTGCACCGGTTCCAGTGCTTGGAGTACAGGGTACTAGAACAGTCATTTTACCTCCCCTTCCTGGTCGAAAGTATAACAGGTATATCTCAATTGACAATGTCAAACTACAGCGAGTGGCCGATTCTTCTTAGTATGACTCCGGCAGTTTCTTGCCCTTCGATGCTGAGAAATTCTGTTGTGGCCCGAGCTTCTAACACAGTGCTTGATGTTGCCATCGAGATGCATACCGTTACTGGTCCCTTGTTGCCACCATCACCTAGTGGTATGCTTGAAGAGGTTGAGTATGCTTATCCTGCGGATGTTACCTTGCCTGTTTTACAATCCACCACTGTTGCCCTCTCACAAGACTCTTTTGATTCTCATTCAATGACTTGCATTGCCCCGTCCAAAGTTTTGATTTTTCTGGCCTGATTCAAAAGACATTTTTTAATTCCCCCTTGGACTTACATTTGGCTGGTGCTCATATGTATTTTTTTGTTTATGTCCATTGGCTTTGTGGTAGTGTTTTTTAGACTTATCAATGGACACTACCTGAAAGAAAGATCTATGATTCGACTAATTAATGGAACTTTGGCCCCCCACTCCTCATCACACATAATGAAGAGGGACCAGACTTTTGTGAACATTACTGCCTGGCCTGTACGTGATGGGATCGCTTGGGATGCCGTAAAATTTCAAATTCATGGCCCCACTGAAGTAATTAATGTGCCAAATGTATTTTGTGTTTCTATGGGTGATGTCGTTAAACAAAACATCCACTCAGATGACTGGGATGTTCAGGCCATAGAAGCACTGTTTTCTGATTTAAAATATTATGCTCCGTTTGATGCTGAGGATTTGTATTTAGATACTGCTAATTATGATGAACAATTTTGTTATCAGCATTATGGCACGCATTTCCTACACAATGCAAATACGTTTAGAAATTTTGTAAATTATACACAATGGGAACACTGCCCCGCCCCCAAGTTGGGCAGCTCTGCCACGTTAGTGGAAAAATTTACCTATTTTTCTGATTTTAGTGTGTCAAATCCGGCCTCCTATTATTTTAAGGTTGCACCGGAGTCTGCTTCTAAAGTTAGACTGACACACACCAAATTGTTGTATTCCAAGTCCTTTATGGACGAGTTGGCAATTGGCGGGTATGATCTGTGGAAAGCTACTGTCGATCTTAAATCGGTTTGGGGCTCCAAACGATGGCAAGTACAGGGAACAGAAGCTTTGCATCGTGCCTTTCTCATCCCCAATCACATGTTATTTTTAAATTCGTCCGTTTTTCAGACGACCTGTTTTGGATTGGCTACTTCTAAAAGATTAAATTCTTTCTCCGGACCGGGTCTGGGTGCTTATCCGAATTGGGGTAATCATACGGATCTATCCCTTGCTATGTTGCAGACACAGGTTTCCAACACGTCCTTCAATATTTCTGAATTGAATCCAGAAGGGTGGTTGGTGTGGCAAACGAGTTCGGACTCCTGTCAACATCGGTTTCTGGATTTAAAGCAGGGATATACACAGGTTCGTGTGGACCCCCGTTTTGAATCTTCTCACACCTACTCAGTGGGGAAGTTATGCCAGTCTTGGCTGCAACATTCCACTTTAGCGTCTGTTAAACTTCATTTAGCACGATTAAATGACAAAATAGATTTGAATGATTTTGTTAAAGGTCCTGCAGTTGGCAGGCCCAAACGATGGGTGTATGCTGTTTATAACGAAGTTTGGAAGTTATCACAAATCGAGGCTGCATCCAGATTACGTGCTATTGATCAAGCCAATATGGAAAAGGTGTTGGCTGTAATAGATAATAGTATTAACACCCTCTCTTCTAGAATTTATACCTTAGATAATATTGTATCATCTGTGGTAGACATTGTGCAGGATGATTTGTCTGTATTGTATCATGGTCAAAATCAATTGCGTTCTATTATGCAGTTTGCATGGACGTTGCAAACGTTAAAGGCAGTGAAAGTCCCTTGGGATTACATGAACACTTCATCTTTGTTCCTTCCTTTTAATTTAACTGCAAAACAACAATTCATGTCCATGAAAGATGCTACATATTCATTACTACACATTGAAAAGTTAGAACCTTTGCCTTTCTCTGTTGCTGAATTGAATTCCGCTGTGTGGCTTGTACATGGGTTGATCACGTTACCGTTCCCCCTGTTTAAGTTTAGTTCGTGCATGAAACATTATGCTCTAGGCAGATATGAACAACTCAGTACTGCCTTCCTGCACGAAGTTTGGTCACTCCCATTCACGTATAGATGTGTGAGAGATGGCAAGGAGGTTTACTTGAAAGGTGAAGAGTGCACTTCCACTCCGGATCACTCTGTTGTGTGTAGGCACATTCAATTGCATGGTGCATGTAATGTGCACACCCCTAATTTAGCTTGCATCCTGAAAGGGATTCCTGTGCCAGTTATAACTCCATCTTTTACGCTGCTTGCTAACGGTAGTTATTTGCTATTAAATAATGAAGCTTGCTGTGGGATGTTAGTGGGAATTCCCTACATAGTGACTGTATCACAGCAGGTAGTTTGCTGTAATAACGTCCTTTTCCCACCCCCGCATGGCCGGCTCGATGTATCCATCTGGCCTTCCATTCCAACCTTGAAAGCAGATTTCAACAAGATGAGCAGAATAAGGGCTCTATTGTCTCAAAAAGAAGTCGCGTTGACTTCATCCCGGGAAACATTTGTCCTTCACGTAGCGAACACCCGCACTGAGGTGCAAGCGCTTTTGAATACTGATCTCCCACTTCATTTTGGGACCCTGATTCAGACTATCTTTAATGCCTCGTCAACAAGTGGCATAGCTAATTTTTTTCAAATTGTGGGCTCCGGCCTCGTGACCTCTTTTCAAACTATTTTTGGTGTGATCCCGGCCTTTTTTCATTCTATTTTTTCCAGCGTCTTCGGAGGTCTCCCTTTACTTCTCGCCCTCATAGCTGGAATACTGTTGTTGATTTGCGCCCTGCGCTATGGATGCACAACTTGCGTCACACGACAGCATGTCCCGGCTGCTCCATCTTCGTAACCGGATGCTTGAATACTATGGCACTTTACCACTGGCAACTCTAAGCATAGCCTATGGATTGTCCTTCCGGTTTTCCTACTTTACTTGTGTACACCCCGTCTTTCATTGCCTAGATTGTCCGTTCCAATGGGCTCTGGATTTGTGTCTGTCGAACTCGGTGTCTCCTGCCCAGGATTATGATCGACTAAGGCGCCCCTTAGTGGCTCATGAGTTGGACTGTTCTGGCGTCGGGATTATGGCCTGTGGAGCAGCACATGGAGTCCTTGGGAATTGGGACATCGGAACGGCTGCTATTGACTTCTTAGCGAGAAGTTATCTTGAAGAACACGCCAGTTGTCCTCGTCTGGTGCTGGAGGCTCAGGTGGTTGAGGAGCATGTATGTTCCTTCCCCGTCCTGAACTGGATGGCAGATAATTTTGCAGAACGTTCCTATGATTTCCTCTTGGAAGCTGTTGCAACTTATTGTGCTTATACATTGATGGATTGACTTTTGCACTTTCATTTTGTCCTACGTCCTTCAATGACGTTTTTTTTTTATCCTTTAAAGGTTTTTTTCAATCCTTTTTTATATTTTTCCTTATTTTTATCTTCGAACTTTTTCACTTACCTTATATGGACTTACAGTTCATGCCCTTGGTTCCGTTCTATCAAACTTGAACTCTGCGTTCTTGCAAGTGCGCCCCTACTGGTTAGTGGTCCGATCAAAGGGGGGTGTAGTGAAGATCGTTATCTATATATGTACAATGCTAAGTTATCACAACCGCGTTAGATGTTAGAAAGCCATCTTGCCGCTTTTGCTGCTTTTGCACACGACACTGTAGTCACATGTTATTAAATTGAGAAATGCTTACTCGACTTTGCTTCACATGAGAACTGTCTGTTGTTCACATCCCAAACAGTGAGCTGCGACCTTGGTCTGTACACAGTGTAAAGAAACAGTCTGGGTCGCTAGACGGTGCATGTTGTTGAGTTCAGGTTGATCGGCCCACTAGTTTAGCCATAACACGCACGCAGCTGCAAATACCTGAAAGTCGAGTGCTTTTAATATTGCAGTGTTACATGTTTTTCATTACATTCGGAAGAAGAGCTTTCCCAGGAGCAGAGCATAGCTGATCCTATGATGTGAACTCACTGAGCTGATCTTTAAGGTATGGGGTTCCCCATTCAAGCCTAGAGACCTTTTACTACTCTAATAATAATACTATTAGTTTGCTAGAGAAAGGAAGGTGGCTTAGATCCACTGTCATTTTAGTATGATTACTCCTTTCATTTTCTATGGTATTGTAACTATGCTGATGGTTTTGATTTTAATCGTTTGTCTGCTTATGTTAGCCAAACTGCTGCATCTTAGGACACGAGGTTTATAAAATAAACTCTTTAAACTTTTACCGTGTCTCTGTTTATTCTGTTGTGGACTGGTATGAGAATAATTACGAAAAGGTATTTCTGATTCCCACCATTCCTGTGAAATATACTAAGTCGCTTGTTCTGGGTTGTCTATACATTGGGACCGCCGAGCTAAACCTCGGATAAGGAATGGGACACTGATGCTGGCCGGATAGGGGGTTCTGGGTTCTGAGGTGAGTTTTTGGTACACCACAATTCACTGAGGGCCTGGGTTCCTGCGTATAGTTCTGTGCATAAGCAGAATCCCTGCAACAGTGAATTGTCAGGTGCAAGAGAGATCTGCATGGACGCTTGCACAACTGCATGAAGACTGCAGAGATGTATGAAAGAGCACATGTGGTAAGGGTTCATTTGGCTTATGAACATGTAGGAACTACCGCACTCATTACAGTACTGCAAGGAAAATCTACCCTGTTGTTTTCAAATGTGTTAGCATTTGCCTCTCATCTGTGAGATGGTGATGTGTGCTGCATGCTAACCATCACAGTTCAAGAAAAAAAGCTGCCCCTTTCCTACGAGTGCAAGTCTTACAGAACAAGAGCAACACAAATTAAATCTCTGACAACAATTCCTGTGTGCACACAGACTCATGGTGTGATTCTAGGCAGAAAACGATATTTTATTGGCAATTTCAAAGCACATTTACTACTGTGGTAGAGCAAGTGATAATTACTGTAACAGCCTGACACATTTTCCTTATAGTTTAGAGAGGCAGAAAAGAGCACATCTCCTAACAGCTACTTGAGACCATGAGCATGTGGAACCTGGGTGAGTGATTAGACTAGAGCAAAGGAAATGAGCCTTGGTGATTTTGAATGTGTTAGCGTTACACACTGCTATCTCAAATACCACACAGTGCTGAATAGTAAGCATGGGAGTGCAGGAGAAGCAGCTGCCTGTGTGCTAAGAGTGTGTTTCTGGAGACTGTGTATTGTCAGGTGCAAGAGATATCTGCATGGACGCTTGCACAACTGCATGAAGACTGCAGAGCTGTATGTAAGAGCACATGTGGTAAGGGTTAATTGGGCTTATGAACATGTAGGAACTACCTCACTCATTACAGTACTGCAAGGAAAATCTACCCTGTTGTTTTCAAATGTGTTAGCATTTGCCTCTCATCTGTGAGATGGTGATGTGTGCTGTATGCTAACCATCACAGTTCAAGAAAACAAGCTGCCCCTTTCCTACGAGTGCAAGTCTTACAGAACAAGAGGAACATGAATTAAATCTCTGACAACAATTCCTGTGTGCACACAGACTCATGGTGTGATTCTAGGCAGAAAACGATATTTGATTGGCAATTTCAAAGCACATTTACTACTGTGGTAGAGCAAGTGATAATTACTGTAACAGCCTGACACATTTTCCTTATAGTTTAGAGAGGCAGAAAAGAGCACATGTCCTAACAGCTACTTGAGACCATGAGCATGTGGAACCTGGGTGAGTGATTAGACTAGAGCAAAGGAAATGAGCCTTGGTGATGTTGAATGTGTTAGCGTTACACACTGCTGTCTGAAATACCACACAGTGCTGAATAGTAAGCATGGGAGTGCAGGAGAAGCAGCTGGCTGTGTGCTAAGAGTGTGTTTCTGGAGACTGTGTATTGTTAGGTGCAAGAGAGATCTGCATGGACGCTTGCACAACTGCATGAAGACTGCAGAGATGTATGTAAGATCACCTGTGGTAGGGGTTAATTGGAGTTTTGAACATGTAGGAACTACCTCACCCATTGCAGGAGTGGAAGGAAAATCTACCCTGTTGTTTTCAAATGTGTTAGCATTTGCCTCTCATCTGTGAGATAGTGATTTGTGCTGAATGCTAACCATCACAGTTCAAGAAAACAAGCTGCCCCTTTCCTACGAGTGCAAGTCTTACAGAACAAGAGCAACACTTATTAAATCTCTGACAACAATTCCTGTGTGCACACAGACTCATGGTGTAATTCTAGGCAGAAAACGATATTTGATTGGCAATTTCAAAGCACATTTACTACTGTGGTAGAGCAAGTGATAATTACTGTAACAGCCTGACACATTTTCCTTATAGTTTAGAGAGGCAGAAAAGAGCACATGTCCTAACAGCTACTTGAGACCATGAGCATGTGGAACCTGGGTGAGTGATTAGACTAGAGCAAAGGAAATGAGCCTTGGTGATGTTGAATGTGTTAGCATTACACACTGCTATCTGAAATACCACACAGTGCTGAATAGTAAGCATGGGAGTGCAGGAGAAACAGCTGCCTGTGTGTTAAGAGTGTGTTTCTGGAGACTGTGTATTGTCAGGTGGAAGAGAGATCTGCATGGACGCTTGCATAACTGCATGAAGACTGCAGAGATGTCTGTAAGAGCACATGTGGTAAGGGTTAATTGGGCTTATGAACATGTAGGAACTACCTCACTCATTACAGTACTGCAAGGAAAATCTACCCTGTTGTTTTCAAATGTGTTAGCATTTGCCTCTCATCTGTGAGATGTTGATGTGTGCTGTATGCTAACCATCACAGTTCAAGAAAACAAGCTGCCCCTTTCCTACGAGTGCAAGTCTTACAGAACAAGAGCAACACAAATTAAATCTCTGACAACAATTCCTGTGTGCACACAGACTCATGGTGTGATTCTAGGCAGAAAACGATATTTGATTGGCAATTTCAAAGCACATTTACTACTGTGGTAGAGCAAGTGATAATTACTGTAACAGCCTGACACATTTTAGATATAGGTTAGAGAGGCAGAAAAGAGCACATGTCCTAACAGCTACTTGAGACCATGAGCATGTGGAACCTGGGTGAGTGATTAAACTAGAGCAAAGGAAATGAGCCTTGGTGATGTTGAATGTGTTAGCGTTACACACTGCTGTCTGAAATACCACACAGTGCTGAATAGTAAGCATGGGAGTGCAGGAGAAGCAGCTGGCTGTGTGCTAAGAGTGTGTTTCTGGAGACTGTGTATTGTTAGGTGCAAGAGAGATCTGCATAGACGCTTGCACAACTGCATGAAGACTGCAGAGATGTATGTAAGATCACCTGTGGTAAGGGTTAATTGGAGTTTTGAACATGTAGGAACTACCTCACCCATTGCAGGAGTGGAAGGAAAATCTACCCTGTTGTTTTCAAATGTGTTAGCATTTGCCTCTCATCTGTGAGATAGTGATTTATGCTGAATGCTAACCATCACAGTTCAAGAAAACAAGCTGCCCCTTTCCTACAAGTGCAAGTCTTACAGAACAAGAGCAACGCTAATTAAATCTCTGACAACAATTCCTGTGTGCACACAGACTCATGGTGTGATTCTAGGCAGAAAACGATATTTGATTGGCAATTTCAAAGCACATTTACTACTGTGGTAGAGCAAGTGATAATTACTGTAACAGCCTGACACATTTTCCTTATAGTTTAGAGAGGCAGAAAAGAGCACATGTCCTAACAGCTACTTGAGACCATGAGCATGTGGAACCTGGGTGAGTGATTAGACTAGAGCAAAGGAAATGAGCCTTGGTGATGTTGAATGTGTTAGCATTACACACTGCTATCTGAAATACCACACAGTGCTGAATAGTAAGCATGGGAGTGCAGGAGAAACAGCTGCCTGTGTTTTAAGAGTGTGTTTCTGGAGACTGTGTATTGTCAGGTGCAAGAGAGATCTGCATGGACGCTTGCATAACTGCATGAAGACTGCAGAGATGTATATAAGAGCACATGTGGTAAGGGTTAATTGGGCTTATGAACATGTAGGAACTACCTCACTCATTACAGTACTGCAAGGAAAATCTACCCTGTTGTTTTCAAATGTGTTAGCATTTGCCTCTCATCTGTGAGATGTTGATGTGTGCTGTATGCTAACCATCACAGTTCAAGAAAACAAGCTGCCCCTTTCCTACGAGTGCAAGTCTTACAGAACAAGAGTAACACGAATTAAATCTCTGACAACAATTCCTGTGTGCACACATACTCATGGTGTGATTCTAGGCAGAAAAAGATATTTGATTGGCAATTTCAAAGCACATTTACTACTGTGGTAGAGCAAGTGATAATTACTGTAACAGCCTGACACATTTTACATATAGTTTAGAGAGGCAGAAAAGAGCACATGTCCTAACAGCTACTTGAGACCATGAGCATGTGGAACCTGGGTGAGTGATTAGACTAGAGCAAAGGAAATGAGCCTTGGTGATGTTGAATGTGTTAGCGTTACACACTGCTATCTGAAATACCACACAGTGCTGAATAGTAAGCATGGGAGTGCAGGAGAAGCAGCTGGCTGTGTGCTAAGAGTGTGTTTCTGGAGACTGTGTATTGTCAGGTGCAAGAGAGATCTGCATTGACGCTTGCACAACTGCATGAAGACTGCAGAGATGTATGTAAGATCACCTGTGGTAAGGGTTAATTGGAGTTTTGAACATGTAGGAACTACCTCACCCATTGCAAGAGTGGAAGGAAAATCTACCCTGTTATTTTCAAATGTGTTAGAATTTGCCTCTCATCTGTGAGATAGTGATTTGTGCTGAATGCTAACCATCACAGTTCAAGAAAACAAGCTGCCCCTTTCCTACGAGTGCAAGTCTTACAGAACAAGAGCAACACAAATTAAATCTCTGACAACAATTCCTGTGTGCACACAGACTCATGATGTGATTCTAGGCACAAAATAGTATTCCTGGGTGATACCAGTACACCTTAACTTATGGTGAAGACATACTCCATAATATCTTACAAGTTCAAGGCAGTTAAATATCTTCCAAAACATAAAATGTAAAACACAACTTTAAAAGAAGAAACACATTTCTATTATTTATATCAAAATACACCACATACATCCCCTCTCAAATTCATAACTCACCTTTAAAAGTAGTTAGTTGAGAAAGAAATGTGCCACTCACACAGCAGATTATCAGAGCCAGAATCTCTGAGCTGTACTCCTCTCACCAGAACCACTAAATGGCAAAATTTCCCTCTCTTTTTTCCCATATTTACATGTTAACTTCAAATCACATTGCTTCCCACATTTGTTTAAATGGAAACACACATTTCTATTGGTTGCAAATTTCAACCCTTTCCAAATGATTCCTACCCCCAACATGACTTCTGCCTGCTACCATAGCAACAGATCATGGAACACTGGTGTGAGCAGAGAGGTCAGAAGTTCAGCACACAATGTTTCTAATTCACAGAGCAAGAGTGCTTGACTTTACAAACCTAACAGCATATCCAAAGTAATCTTCTGTGGGAACACATTTTTCTGAACCAATACAAAACATGCTTTTAAAAATTTAAACATACAGCCTAGTTTTTAGTGTTGAATGGTCTGAAACAGCCAATGAGTTCTTTTTATTAAAAAAAAAGTATGTAAGCCTCCATTTTACAACTATCTTTCTTTTCATATTGCCATTCTACTGAAAGACACCTTCTGAGTGCATCCAGATCTCCTTGAAAGATGTAGGTCATAGCTATGTCTACTGGAGTGAAAAGTATGCGGAAAAAAGAGGTATTGTGAAAGACCTTGCTTTGCCAAATGTAGACATTAAATGGATTGGTCAGAGAGGGTTAAAGTGGCACCAATTAATGCCTTTGGTGAAATCCTTTCTACATCTCCCACAGCCTGACCTTATAATTGTGCACTGTGCTGGAAATGACCTAGGCACTTTAACTGGGGTAGGTCTGGAAATGCTTGTTAAGGACACCTTTGTGCAATTGAGGTCATTTTTTCCACAAACTACCTTTGTATATTGTAATATATGCCAAAGGCAAAAGTGGAACTGGTCCAACCAATATTGTCCGCAGATTGAGAAAGCAAAAAAACACGTCAATAAGTCTGTTTCTGCTTTCCTCAGAGACTATGGTATGGGTTCTATATACCACAACAACTTGCGTTACAACATGCAAGGTATTTATAGAGGAGACGGTGTACATTTCACAGATGAAGGGAACAGAGTCTTCCTCTTGAACTTCAGACTCTGCATCGGTACTTACTTGTAGGTACAAAAAAACACTCAATGAACACAACGGCTCTTTTTAGAGCCAAGCAACATCTAAACACTTAAATTTGATTTTTAATTCTATTTTTTTAATGAATTTTTTGCTGCCGTGCGCGCACCGTGAGCGCACCGCACAATATTTATAAAAAATTATTTTTCTTTTGGGACCTTAGGGGTCTTTCATGGTCCCCCTGAGAAGGCCTAGGGGGTCAGGGACTCTCTACCCTGCCCCTTTTCACGTTCCCCACTTGTGTTTTTAGCTCTCTTCTGCCTCTAAAACTCAAAATGGCGGCTGGGGCGATCGCGCACCGTGCGTGCACACCGCGATTTTTTGAAAAAAAATAAAATGTTTTTTTCACCCTTTGGGGTCCTTCAGGGACCCCCTGACAAAGGCTAGGGGGTCAGGGACTCTCTACCCTGCCCCCCTTTCACATTCTCCTCCTTTCTTTTTCACTGTCACACACAAAATGGCGTCCGACAACTTCCTGATTTCGACCAATTGGAATGTTGACTGACATCTAACCACTAATCAGAATTACGCTCGCGGACATTTGGTGCGCGCCCCGTGCGCGCATGTAGATATTTATGTACTTTTAACTGCAATTTTCTCAGGAACTACTGAACAGATTGACACCATATATGCAAAAGGCACATGCCTGACCTGAGGACTACCTCTTTGCCAAATTTCAAGTAATTCGGTTCAGCCGTTCGGGCTGTACCTTCGACTAAAGGTCCTATGGGAAAATGCATGGGGAAAGCGCGTTTGGGACCCCCGTTTTTTCTCATCCCCCGCTTGACGAATCACCCCGAGACTTTCAGGGTAGGAGCTGAGCGGAGCGCCCCATTAGTTTTGAAAATTTCACGAAGATAAGTCAACCGGCGGCAAAGTTATTCAAAATAGAATTTTCTGAATTCCTATGGGATCTCGGTCCTAACTATAACTATCTACTGGCGACCGCCAGTAGATAATATATATATATATAAAAAAAAATTTTCAACCAAAAGACACTCGCACTCGGGAACCTTGAAAAGATTTATTTAGTTGACATTTGAGATGTCATTAGTGATGTCATCAGTGATGTCACTGACCATGTCATGAATGATGTAATATGTGACGTCATCAGCAGTGCATTGCGGGGGCGCGAGTTACAGTTAGGTGAACTAGCTATAACGGTGGCATTTCTCTGGTTTTGTACGAGTGAAATGTCCAACTAAGTATAACATCCCTGAAACTTATTGATTTTCAGTGAATTTCTAAGGTTTTTTAAATGCTAATTTCTAACTATAAAGTACATGAAACCTATGATTTTTTCAGTGAATTTCAAAGATTTTTTAAATGCTAATTTCTAACTAAACCGCCCTGAAACCTATGGTTTTTTCAGTGAATACATATGTATAAATATATATATGTATATATATATATATATATATATATATATATATATATATATATATATATATATATATATATATATATCGCTCCAAAAGTTGCCCACAGGCGGGAACGCACTCTGGCTGCCACAATTCCTCTCAGACCAACTCTCACATGCCGGGATGTAGCCTGACGCGTTTCGGTAAAAGTACCTTAATCATAGGCTGGTTCACAGAGCTTTCGGCTTTTCTTGCCACACCTTTATTTTGAAATTCTGCCTTCTTATAGGCCAATAGATTGCTCCAATGAGCTGTCACCCTGGTATTCTGGGATTTGTAGTTCGGTAATCCTCCCCTGGATGGGTGCCGTATTCAATGTGTCCCCAATCAGTGCCCTGGATGGGCCCCAGAACGTGCATGGTCTACTTCTCGGCGTCGCTGCCCCATGTTACGAACTTGTCATTATTCCAAGCTCCATGGTGCGCTTTACAATCCAGGCGGCGGTGCATTCCCCACGGCTCGGCCGCCGTGTATTATATATCGCTCCAAAAGTTGCCCACAGGCGGGAACGCACTCTGGCTGCCACAATTCCTCTCAGACCAACTCTCACATGCCGGGATGTAGCCTGACGCGTTTCGGTAAAAGTACCTTAATCATAAGCTGGTTCACAGAGCTTTCAGCTTTTCTTGCCACACCTTTATTTTGAAATTCTGCCTTCTTATAGGCCAATAGATTGCTCCAATGAGCTGTCACCCTGGTATTCTGGGATTTGTAGTGCGGTAATCCTCCCCTGGATGGGTGCCATATTCAATGTGTCCCCAATCAGTGCCCTGGATGGGCCCCAGAACGTGCATGGTCTATTTCTCGGCGTCGCTGCCCCATGTTACGAACTTGTCATTATTCCAAGCTCCATGGTCCGCTTTACAATCCAGGCGGCGGTGCATTCCCCACGGCTGGGCCGCCGTGTATTATATATCGCCCCAAAAGTTGCACACAGGCGTGAACGCACTCTGGCTGCCACAATTCCTCTCAGACTAACTCTCACATGCCGGGATGTAGCCTGACGCGTTTCGGTAAAAGTACCTTAATCATAGGCTGGTTCACAGAGCTTTCGGCTTTTCTTGCCACACCTTTATTTTGAAATTCTGCCTTCTTATAGGCCAATAGATTGCTCCAATGAGCTGTCACCCTGGTATTCTGGGATTTGTAGTGCGGTAATCCTCCCCTGGATGGGTAACGTATTCAATGTGTCCCCAATCAGTGCCCGGGATGGGCCCCAGAACGTGCATGGTCTATTTCTCGGCGTCGCTGCCCCATGTTACAAGCTTGTCATTATTCCAAGCTCCATGGTCCGCTTTACAATCCAGGCGGCGGTGCATTCCCCACGGCTGGGCCGCCGTGTATTATATATCACTCCAAAAGTTGCCCACAGGCGGGAACGCACTCTGGCTGCCACAATTCCTCTCAGACCCTGTGGACATTCCTGGAGCTGTAATATATGGCGGCTGCCCTGCTGCCGAAAAGCACCACCCCGTAAAATTAGGGGGCCGTGTGGGTCAGTATTCACTGGTCCGCTTTGGAGGCATCAGCATTGGGATTGAGAGCGCTAACAACATGCTGGGGCCCATCGGAGGGCTCATAAGAACCTTGCTAACAGTATATTGTGCATCCATCGGAGGATTGATTAACCGGCACTACTGAACCCACAATGCATTGCACAAGGACTCAGCCCATAAGGGGCGTGCAAGCAAGTATTTAAGAAGTGGATGTGCCGGAACACATGCACGCTACTTTTCCTGTTTGCCTCTGAAGAAGAAGGTACAAAAGTCTTCGAAACGCGTCAGGCATTTTAAACGGGACAGCTGATCAATGACTGGCATGCTGAGCAGCGCTCATACCCATCGAAGTTTTCTGGCGCCAGAGTGCTTTTTGCCCTGTGGGCATTTCTGGAGCTGTAATATATATATATATATATATATATATATATATATATATATATCCTTCGACAGCTCGCAAACTCCTTTTCTCCTGCAAGCACGAGCCACATGAATCCAGTTAACGTAATATTTCATTTATTTCATGGGCAAAACAAAGACGCGTTTCGAGCACAAAAGCTCTTGGTCACATGACCATAAGTTCCGGGTTCAGTCCATTTAAAGAAAATAAAGAACATAAAAAACAGACTTGTAATTGCATTGAGTCTCCCAATTCAATGAGGAGAAATCTAAAAAAATATATAATAAAGAACAATATTTACTTCAATTGCTGCACAATAACGTGAGGTCAAATCAACATGATCTTAATTATCTAAAGCAGACATTATCTGCACAGTTCACTGTTGCAGTGTTCATATTCAAATGGAATGCATATAAAGTTAACATATATCATTCTGCCGTTTTTTATATATTTTTTTCAAACTTATAGTAAGTGTAATAATACAGAGGCTTATTCCTGAAGAAATATTAATTCAGATTAAAAGAAACCATCAATTTTATTGCTCCAAAGTCCCAAAAGATTCTGGGTATAGTACCCTGTCATATTGAGCTTATTCAGAGTAGAAGGAAAAAAGAAGAAGAATTAATATAATATATCCATGTGCATACCCGATTATCCCCACTATGTATTCACACAAAATCTATAAAGGTAAATGTGCACATATCATTAATCATGAAAAATTATAATGGATAAAGATGACCCTTATAACCTGCTAATGCAACAACAAAGGAGACGGTGGTTAAAGGAAAGCCACCAAAGACTCCGTGCTCGTATCAGTTAACGGTAACGATAGTGTTTGTAAGCTTCCAGCTCCAATCTAGAGTGAAAAAAACAAAAATGGGGGATACAGATTAATACATGTGGCACAATTTAAGAGCAAATAACAAAAATTAATGTTCTAATTCCAAAATTCAGGGAAAGAAAGAGACTCGCTTAAGCAATTGATCAATATCAGGTCGTGAAAGAACAACATCAGAAAAAGCAAAATATGCATTCCAAAAAAGAACATTTAGATGAATCTAAAATCCAGTTACTAAATTTACAATAACGGTCATGTGCATAAGGGTGACATCTTATACAAACATAAATCAATGCTTTAACATGTTCAACTGAACAGGCCATATGATATCAAAATTCACAGCAATTGAAATAATAAACATAGACTGAACTCCTATAACAAGAAACTGGAGTTCCTAAATGGTACGAGGATGAGGCTACATGGATCAACAACAGTCAATCTAGAGATGAACATGCATCTCTTCATCATTATTCATCCCGAATGGGGCTACACTTCCAGCTTGTAGAATAAACCTAGATTCTGCTCTGCACAGGGCCTGAATTCTGTTCCCTCCTCTCGGGTCTTTTGTGATGGTATCAAGGGCAAAGAATTTAGCCTTTGTCCAATCTCCATTGTGTTCAGTATGGAAGTGTCTTGCTGTACTGTATCTGAAGTCCTTATTGGTTATGGCACGCCAATGTTCCAATATTCTCTTTTTCACTGGAAAAGTAGTAGAACCTATGTACCACTTGCCACATGGGCAAGTGATCACATAGATGACAAAGTCTGTGCTGCACTGTATATTTTTTCGAATATACCACTTTCTCTTAGTTCTCTCAAGGACTACTTCTTTAACATTTACACTGTGGCTACATGCTTCACACTTCCCACATCGATGAAACCCTCCTATTATATCCAACCACGTTGGTTTGATGTTGCTAAAGTGACTTTTGACAATCATGTCTTTAATCGAGGTGCCTTTCCTGTAGGTGATTGCTGGGTACGGACCTAGCTTTTGTTTCAGTACCCTGTCTTGAGTTAGGATGTCCCATCTCTTTTTGACGATCTGATGAAAAAGATTAGATTGGGAATTAAAGGTGGTAATAAGCCTAATAGGTGAATCTGTCTCAGATTGTTTGTTCTTAGGTGCTTTGTACAATGCCTCACTTCTCGTGATTAAATCCGCTCTATTCTCACCTTTATTAAGCATCGTATAAGGGTACCCTCTAGCTAGAAATCTCTCTGACATGTCCTTTTTGTTTCTGACGTATGATTCCTCAGTGCTGCAATTTCTTTTAGCACGGAGGAACTCACCGAAGGGTATGCTCCACCTGAAATTCTGAGGATGACAACTTGTCGCGTGTAGTACCGAGTTTCCCGCAGTACTCTTCCTGAATAAATCTGTCTCCAGTTTATTGTCTTTCACTGTCACTCTAATGTCTAAGAAGTCAACAGTTTCTTGGCTGTGTTGCATCGTGAATTTTAAGTTCAGGGTATTTTCGTTTAGTTCTGACAGGAACATCAACAATTCTTCTTCTCCACCCTCCCACACAAAAAATATGTCGTCGATAAATCTCAGCCAGATACTGACCTTACTTGTCCAGTGTTCCATCAATTCACCCCAGAGCACCTGCTTCTCCCACCAGCCAACGAAAAGATTGGCATAGCTAGGAGCGAAGCAGGTGCCCATGGAAGTTCCTTGTATTTGTTTATATAATGTACCATTGAAAGTGAATACATTTTCTACAAGGCACAGCTCAATCATCTGCAATAACATCATAGTATGTTTAGTCAAATGTATACTCCTAGAGCCAAGAAAGTGTTCACATGCTTTAAGTCCGTCAGTGTGCCTAATACTTGTATACAAACTCTCCACCTCTAAACAGACAAGCCAAAAGTTTCTGTCCCAATGTATGTTCTCAATCTTCTGTAGGAAATCTTTCGTGTCTCTGATATACGATGTTAAGTCTTTTACATATATATATATATATATATATATTACCTACTGGCAGTCGCCAGTAGGTAGTTATAGTTAGGACCTATTTTCCACAGGAAATCCGCAACATTCTATTTGGAATAACGTTGACGCTGATTGACGAATCTTCGCGAAAATTTCCAAACGTTTGGCCAGCTCTGGTTCGCTCCTATCCTGAAAATTTCACGGTGATTCATCAAGCGGGGGCCGGGAAAAAAGGGGGGTCCCAAAACACGTTTTCCCATAGGACCTGTTGACGCAGCTACAGCACGAACTGCTTAACGGAATTACACCACATTTGGCAGAAAGGTAGACCTTGGTTCAGAGTCGTGCCTTTTGCTTAAATGGTGTAAATCCGTTCCGTAGTTCCTGAGAAAATTAGAGTTAAAAAGATAGATATATCTGGGCGGAGCCTAACCACACATCTCATCATGAGAACTGATTGGCTGTCAGCACTTCATCCAAGAAGTGTTGGCAGCCACCTTGGGACCAATATACATGATAGCACCTCATTAAAAAGCATTGCAGTTAAAAGAAGGTTTTAAGACTTTAGTTGCATTATAAATCATTTGTTGATAGTACCATACTCATTTTAGGAATTGTGGTGTGTTCTAAAATGAGTTTACCATGTGAAAAAACCTTCTGCTGGGATATCATGAATCATGTTTGAGAGAAAACTATTTTCTCATGCTTTTCCCACAGAGGTTTGGAAGGTGATCTATAAGCTAAACTGAGAGCATATTTTCTGTAAATTCACATTATCTTTCTCAGTCATGTGAGAATGAAGTCTGACATTCTCAGTAAAACATGTACATCCAACAAGGGCAGAGACTGTCAGTTGATTCCTTTGTGTTCTACTTCATCTTCCCAGAGTGTTCTAAAGAACAGCTAGAGCGCCAACAGTCCTACTTATGACAAACGTATTGCACACCTGAAGCCATCTTGATTGGAATAAAGTGGTAACTCTTAAAACATTTAATTTAAAAAGGAAGAAAATGAGGGGGTTCATTTTACCATAGAAAGTATGATTAGTGCTGCAGAAAGAAAAATTCGGGCACCTGTTGAGTGACTTCTAAAATCCTCTTCTATTTAATTAAAAAATTCTGA
This sequence comes from Triturus cristatus, assembly GCF_964204655.1. NCBI lineage: Eukaryota > Metazoa > Chordata > Amphibia > Caudata > Salamandridae > Triturus > Triturus cristatus. Next base: position 1,006,662,661 of record NC_140587.1, on the reverse strand, counting down.
CATGCAGACTGAAACATGCACTTTTAATACCAGCAGCAGACTTCCCTGGTGAGCAGTAGCTTTACTACAGTGATCTAATGAGCAACTAGAGTGCTAACATTCTGAATTTATGGCAAATGCGTGACACATCTGAATGCCTTCTTGATGGAACCAAAGTAAAAACCTGAAAGCATTTCCTACTGAGGAGACTGCAGTAAATGAGGAAATTAGGAAACTTCATAACAAATAAATCTCCCAAGATGGCCAGCAGAGACAAAAGAGCCCAAATGCAGCACAAATATCACCCAGATGTAGCCCAATGACAGAAGTGTGCAAAACACTTTTTATTTTTTGTGTTTTTGCAGATTTTATATAGTTCAGACATGTCAGGTATTGGAGTGCTTTACATGAGCATTGGTTACATCACACAATAACAAATTCATTTTGGTTGTAGACATGGGGAGATTAAGTGATTTGACCAGAATCACAGAATGTTGAGCTGAAGCAGAAACTCCAACCTGGTTCCCCAGTTGCAAAGTCTGCAGCTCTGGAAGTAGCACCACATCCTCTCCCCTAAGTGCAACATTTAATCAAGTGGTCAACTGGATCAAAAAAACATAAAGATAACAAATAATTTAAAAGTGCTTTGTCGCTATTTGAAAACTCAGAAAATATGTCCTCATTTTAGTTTTTTAGAGCACCAACCATAATTTTGATGCAACTAAGTCCCTCTCATTTATGTAATTTCTAAATGAAATGTTCTAGGTATTACAGTTTTGATTACATCAAGATGACGTCAGGCGTTCCACACTTTTGTAAGAAATATAGAATGTTAGCAATCTAGTTGTTCATTAGGATACTGTTGAGAGACAGAGACCATGGACACTGACTCTGAAAATTGAAGGCAGGTAGGAGGGTGCAGAGGCAACAATTTGACCACACTGGGCAGGCAGGAAGGGCAGTGGCAGCACAACAGACTATGGAGGGCAGTGGAAAGGGGGCAGGGGCAACAAACCAACAATACAGGACTGGCAAGAGAGGCTGTGGCAATATAATAGACCATTGTGGGCAGAAGGAAGAGGCCGTGGTAGTACAACCATACATGCCAACAGACCCGATTCAGCCAGGAAACGTCCAATGTTTTAAGCTCAAATGGGCTTTATTTGATCTGTCTCCTGTCTACAATCTCCTCTTTTTCAATGTAACTCAAAGGAGAAAATCAATATCCCCGTTTTTTTTCAAAATCTCCCTCTTACCAAGTTCAAAATGTTCGCAAGTAAAGTACATTGGATCATGGAAGGCAGGAAGAGTTGGGGAAGGGACATGGACTCGGATAACAGAGGACAGGAGGGACATGGAGAGGTGCACCAAACTGACCCTACAGGGCAGGCATCAGGATTTGCAGCAGCACAATACACCACACAGGGCATGCGGGAACGGAGGGCAACACAGCAATCCATAGAAAGCAATAGGGAGGGGACAGGGCCATGCACATGAACAACAGAGAACAGAGGAGAAAGAGGCAATGGTAGCTAGCTGACCATAATGGACAGACAGGAGAGAAAGCTGCAGCATAACAGACCATGTAGGGCAGGAGGGACGGATCAGGGGCATTACAATGGAACAGACAAGCCAGGAGGAAGGGAATAGGGGTTAGCACATGGAAACAGAGGGCTGAGGGCAAGGGGGCAGGGCAGGAGCAGCAAGATGACCATGGAGGTCAGGCAGGATGGGCACTAGAAGCAAGACACATCATGGAGAGCAACAGTGAGACTATGATGGCATACACACAGACCATGGAAGAAAGGTGGGAGGGGGTCAGGGGCAGCTAGCTGACCACACAGGGAAGGTGGGAGGGGCCATGGCAGCACAGAAGACCATGCATGACAAGCAGGAGGGTTAGTGGCAGCACAATGGCTATGATGGGCAAAAAGGAGGGTGCAGGGGCATGCACAAAGGACCATGGAGGATAGAAGGGAGGGTCAGGACCTGGGCACAGACAAGAGAGTTCAGTGGAAGGGGCCTCACAACAGACCACACGGGGCAGGCAGGAGGAGCAGTTGCAGCACAACAGACCAGGGAGGGCAGAAGGGTGTGGCAGTAAAATGGACCTGAAGGACAGGAGGAAGGGGATAGGGGCATGGAATGTGGACAGGCAGGGTGGAGGTGGAAGGGACAGGTTACAGTCATCTGACAATGCTAGGCAGGTGGGAGGGGAGTGGTAGCTCAACAGAACACTCAGAGTAGATGGGAGTAGCAGGTCCATGGAACATGGTGGGCGAAAAGGATGGAGCAGGGGCATGCACAAAGACATCGGAGGGCAGGGGGAAGGAGAATAGGGGCAGCAAGCTAAGAAAAGATGCTAAGCAGGAGGTCAATGATGGGGCATAAAATTGGGAAATGGAGGGCAGGAGGAGTGGACTGGTACATCATGCTAAATGGAGGTCAGTGGCAGCACATCAGACCATGCATGGCAGGAGGGAGGAGGCTAGTCCATGGATTCAGACAACAGAGAATATGGAGGAGGTGGATGGGGTAGCAAGCTAACTGTTCAGAGAAGGCGGGAAGGCCAGTGGCAGAACAACAGCCACACAGAGCTGTAATAAGTGAGCAGGGCAGGGACATGGACTTGGACAATGGATGGCTAGGAGGGGGGAAGGCAGGAGCAGCAAGCTTGGGTGGGGGCAGCACAATGCCAGGCCCTGCTTCCAACCCCCCACCATCCATTGAGATATGCATCTTACTTAACGTAAAAAAAAACCTAGAAATTTGCAAAGAAAGATTACAGGGACGGTATAGTTAGACTCAGATTTCACTCATACACAACCAGTGAAATTCAGAAGTTATAGTTACCTGAGCTAACTATAACTTACGCCCCCGCAATGTACTGCTAATGACCTAAGACATTACATCATTCATGACATGGTCAGTTACATCACTCATGACATCACTCATGACATCTCTAATGAGCTGTGAATGGAGTGGGACTATAATAGCTAGAACTTTATTTAGGGATAGTGTGTGTATATTAATACCCTGTTTTTTCTTTTTCTTTCATTTAAGAACCATTATAATACGCAACGTGCCCAGATTAATATGGCCGATAGCCTTTCACTTTAAAGTAATGTGTAGTCCATTGTTTATGTTGATGTTTACTATTCTAAGTATGTTTATTATGAATAAGTCACATTGACGAACGTACAGGTATGGCGGTCACGGGGCAAGATATGCTGAAATGACATTGTGTGCATATTAACACTTGTTTTCTTTTCTTTATTGTATCAATTCCTGAATTTTCACATCGTGACCAGGCCAATATGGCCGCCAGCTTTTTGGATTAAAGTAATGCACTGCTGATGATGTCACATATTACATCACTCATGACATGCTCAGTGACATCACTGATGACATCACTGATGACATCTCAAATGACATCACTGATGACATCATCTACATGAACATCTGATGCACCTCCTCATACTCTAAATTACAGACTACCATTCTCGAATCCATAGACACACCAATACTAGTACAGCTACAATATTCTGTACACTATGCATGCAGACCTCTAAACAGCTACATAGCTTTGATACAGTCTTTTAAATACTCAGTTAGTACCTATGCAGTCTAGGAATCCTTCTGTCTGTCCCATGCACTTCTCCATTCAACCATCCTGCACTATCTACGCATCCTATCACTCTGCCAATACCTAAGCCCTAATAAATTTAGCATGCACTCTCTTTGCAGCACTGAAATTACTCCAGTTATTAGTCATATACTTAAGGAATGGCCTAGCCACTAACACAAGTGCAGGTACAATATTTTGTACACTATGCATGCAGACCTCTAACCAGCTACATACTATTGATACGCTCTTCTAAATACCCAGTTAGCACCAATGCAGTCTAGGAATCCAGCAGTCTATCCCATGCACTTCTCCATTCACCCATCCAGCACTATCTACGTATCCTATCACTCCACCAATACCTAAGCACTTATAAATTCAGCACACACTTTCTTTGCAACACTGAAATTACTCCAGTTATTAGTCGTATACTTAAGGAATGGCGTAGTCAAACACACAAGTGCAGGTACAATATTTTGTACACTATGCATGCACACCTCTAACCAGCTACAAACTATTGATACACTCTTCTAAATACCCAGTTAGTACCTATGCAGTGTAGGAATCCTCCTGTCTGTCCCATGCATTTCTCCAATCACCCATCCAGCACTATCTAGTTATCCTATTACTCTACCAATATCTAAGCACTTATAAATTCACTATACACTCTGTTTGTAATACTGTAATTATTCTAGTTACTAGTCATGAACTTATGGAATGGCCTAGCTACCAACACAAGTACATCTATAATATTGTGTGCACTATCCAAGCAGACCTCTAACTAGCTACATACTATTGATACACTCTTCTAAATACCCAGTTAGTACTCATGTAGTGTGGGAATCGTCCAGTCTGTCCCATGCACTTCTTTAATCACATATCTACCACTATCTACTTATCCTATCACTCCACCAATACGTAGGCACTTATAAATTAAGTGTTCACTCTGTTTGCAGCACTGTCATCATTCCAGTTACTAGTGGTATTCTTATCAAATAACCTAGGCACCAACACAAGTACGCATAAAATATTCTGTGCATAATACCTACAAATCTCTAAGCAGATACATACTATTGGTCCACCCCATTAAATACTGAAGTAGTACCCATGCAGCGTAGGATACCTCCTGTCAGTCTCATGCAATTCTTCCGTCACCCATCCAGCACTATGTTCTTATTGTATCAGTCTGCCAATACCTAAGCACTAATGGGGCAGATTTACAAGCACCCTGCGCCGCCAGTACGTCACTTATTGTAACGTAGTGAAGGCGCCAGGCACACCTTCATATTTACAAGGAGAAGAAAACCCACCCTGCGTGGTATTTCCTCTCCTTGTAAATACGACCCCTTCATACACAGAACTTTGCGTTGAAGTGGCGTCCCATAGGTGTTGCTGTGGGTGTTCCCACGCAACACCCATAGAACAATACACATCTCCAAATTTATGAGAAATCGTAAATCTGGAGATGTGTGTGAATGTGGTGCCATCCTAGAGTTGGTGTAGCAAGGCGCAACGAGGAGAATTGTTTGCATTTCTCCTCATTTTTTCCTCTTTCAATGCATGCTGCATTCCACAGCATACATTGAAAGAGGAAAATGCCTTTACTGATTGTTTTTGTGCAGGAAGGTGTCCCTTCCTGCACAAAAACAATCTCCACACGACACAGACATCCTTGCACCATGGTGCAAGGGTGCCTGTGTCACTGCATGGCTGCAGTTTGTGCAGCAGTGCAGAGGGAAGCTCAGAGTTGCAACATACTCATGTACATATGTCACATCCCTGTGCTTCGGAAGTGCCACAGTGCAGTGCAGCTAAAGAGCCTGCAGTGTCACGCTGCAGTACTTACTCATAAATCTTCACCTATAAATTCACCATACACTACTAATGCATTCTTTCAGTCAATCATGTTGTATAAATATATTCAACCACACGTTCACACATTACCTTGCAATTATAGTTCTTTCTTTAACCATATAAGGTAGTTCTGATAAGAACTTTTTTTCTTCTTTTTTCTTTTGTATTGTTTAATATTTTTTTTAACAATTTTGTATTTTTTTGGTTTTTTCAAAAAATGACCAAAAAAAAGAACGAATAAAACAGGAAACATTTGGAATTACTTATCATTCCAAAAACAAAAAAATTAACAACGATGGTTGCGTTGTGCCGCACAAACTGCAACCACCCACTGCTCACGGATCATATACGTTTCTTACACTTCACGCAGTGTTGCTCGAGAAAGGCAAATTCTGGCCTAATGTCAGTTGCAGGTGTTCCTGAGGATGCTCCAGATGTACTTGCCACAGCAGGGGAGGGGTTCAAAGCAGCTCGCCTCATTTCCTCCCGAGCAAGATTGAGAGGATGTGTGGTCCGGAGATACTTGTACATAGAAGCAGTGCCACAAGAGTATTTTATTTCACTGCCTCTTGACAGGACTCGGTCACAAATTTTGCACGTCACCTTTCTCGCATTCACTTTCTTCTCTCCAGGTGGAAAAGTTAAGAATTCCCACACGACAGATTCCAGCCTCTGTGGACGTGGTGCCTCCTACAAGAATTCTTCTTCAGAAGATACTTCCTCCTGCTGCTGTCCAGATGCCACTTTGTTTGATATTTTTTGAAAAACACCAAAAAAAACAAGCAAAATGGGTTCTTGTAGGAATAGAGATGTCTCTCTAAAGATGCTTCAACAAGAATGATTAAAATGGGTGGGGTCCTTCAATAGTTACAGTGGGAAATGTTATGAACCAATTTTTTTTTTTTTTTTAGGTCACATGGGATCCGCGCACTGTGCGTTCACGAAGCATGGACCCGATGCAACTTCGCGAAAATATATTATAAAATAATATAAGTTTATTATAAGTACAAATATATTATTTTTATGAATATCTTAGATAGTCTCTTGCCCTAATATGTATATTAAACACACATACATATCATTTTAGAACATAAAAATATTTCGCGGAAGTCACGCATCCAGCGCGCCCCAGCACGTATATGATGTCACGCTGGACCCGACAACGCGCAAGCGTCGCGTACTGTAATGCGCATGTGTCACGAATGCACGGGAGCAGGAGTCGCGGACTGGTTGCATTCCAATCACGCACATCACGTAATATTAAATGTATATGATGTATCTGAAAAACACGCAGCCATCGCACACCGTACGCGGATCCTTCAAGACGTTTCTAAAATGGCAGCTAGAATCCGTGCACCCACCGTGATGTGTACGCTTGGGTGAGCGACTCCGAAAAACATTTTGGAAAAAAGAAATTAAAAAAGAAAATAATATAAATATATTAAAATAAAACAATAAAACAGCAAAATTAAACAATATTTCACTTTTAATTTAAAAAAAATTGTGGGGGGAAATATTCAGAAAAATATATAATGGTATTTAATGAATAAAATATTTATAAATAAACAGTTAAAAAACTGTAGAAAATCAGTACAAAAAAATAGGTATAACTACTATTACACCTAAAAATTAGCATTTAAAAAAACCATAGATTTCAGAGACGTTATAGTTAGAAATCAGCATTTAAAAAAGCTTTGAAATTCACTGAAAAACCATAGATTTCATAGACGTTATAGTTAGAAATTAGCATTTAAAAAACCTTAGAAATTCACAGAAAAAAACATAGGTTTCAGGGGTGTTATAGTTAGCTGGACATTTCACTCATACAAAACCATAGAAATTCCTCCGCTATAGTTAGTTCTGCTAACTATAACTCGCGCGCCCGCAATGCACTGCTGATGATGTCACATATTACATCATTCATGACATGGTCAGTGACATCACTGATAATATCACTGATGACATCTCAAATGACATCACTGATGACAACACTGATGACATCATCCACGTGACAATCTGATACACCTCATCATACACCAGTATAACCTTTCATCACTCACTGTAAAATGCAGAGTACCATATTTTAAACCATTGACACACCAATACCAGTTACTACGTACCCACTCACTGAATCCTAAATCTACACACACAACTACCCATTCAACAACAGAATCACTTATACATGCAGTCACTAATTAATAGAACACTATCAAATGCACTTATACACATATATAGACATTGACACATCAGCAGTCATCTTAGTCGGTTATGCAGTCATCCTACTCACTCATGAAAAAATTAATCACACTTACATCTACTCACTTACACAATTATACACACAACACCTCATTTATTCAAACACATAGTAACTCATAGTTAATATGTTAAAAAATCACCATTACAATTATACACTCACTCATATAGTTACTCTCACAATCACTGACTCTTATATATACTTATTTATATACACCAACTCTCACATACAATACCTTTTATTTTTTTACTTTGTTGAAGATGTAGAACTAAAACATATATTCGCTCACCAACACACAAATAAATACACTCAGTCACCCAAACAACTGTTTCCACATGCACTCTTAAACCTATACACCCAGTCAATCAACCATTCACACATCTATGCATAGAGTTACACACACCCCATCCAACCACACACAAACTCAGTGTCCCATACAAATACTCACCCAACTAATCAATAACTAATATACACACTCATATAGTTAGTGACCAACTGATGCAGCATGTTATACAACAACAGAGACAGTGATGCACACATTCACATAGTTAAGTTACTAATCCATGTATTAAGTGAGACACTTTTAATTACTCACTTAAACAGTCAGACAGCTACTAAATCCCCCATCCAGACAGTTATATATCCACTCAATCTTCAATACAGATTGGTATATATATAATACATATTTAAATTTCATTCACTGGATGATGTCATCAGTGATGTCATCAGTGATGTCATTTGAGAAGTCATCAGTGATGTCATCAGTGATGTCACTGACCATGTCATGAATGATGTAATATGTGACATCATCAGCAGTGCATTGCGGGCGCGCAAGTTATAGTTAGAAGAACTAACTATAACGGAGGAATTTCTATGGTTTTGTACGAGTGAAATGTCCAGCTAACTATAACACCCCTGAAACCTATGGTTTTTACTGTGAATGTCTAAGGTTTTTTAAATGCTAATTTCTAACTATAACGTCTCTGAAACCTGTGTTTTTTTCAGTGAATATATATACATATGTATAAATATTATAGCTAGAGATAGATAGATAGATAGATAGATAGATAGATAGATAGATAGATAGATAGATAGATAGATAGATAGATAGATAGATAGATAGATAGAGATAGAGATAGAGATAGATAGATAGATAGATAGATAGATAGATAGATAGATAGATAGATAGATAGATAGATAGATAGATAGATAGATAGATAGATAGATAGATAGATAGATAGATAGATAGATAGATAGATAGATAGATAGATGTTAAATGCATTAGCACATTATCGCTCTAAAAACTTAATTTGGCACTGAGTCAACCATATCACTCATCAGGGATGACTATAACTACTGCAAAAACTGTTGTCAAACCTCATTCAGGGACACACAGGGCAGACTGCGCCTAATTGGACCCAACTGTGGTTATTGAGGTTGTTTGTGGCTGGTGCCTGGCTCTGTACTATTGTGATCTGCAAACTGGAGCAACTACATCCTTTGTGCTCTTGACTTTCAGGGTGGAGAAGTACAGCAGTCACGGGTGTATGGGTGGGGGGATAAAAATTGTACATTGCTATATTGGTTGGCATCTTGTCCCCTGACCGGTAGAGTTGTACTGGAAATAAGGCACCAAAATGGCCACCTCCACAACACCCCTCACGCCATTGCGTAAACATTTGCTACATGTTATATTCTACTGTACGCTAAAGTCCCTTGTCTTCCAGCTGAGACTGCCTGCTCCTTCCAGCTGAGACCGCCTGCTCCTTCCTCAATGAGGTGCCTCTCCGGCAGCAACACTTCACGATCAAGGAAACCAGTGCCGCTATTGTCCCCATGGCAGCTGGTAAGACAAAAGGCCCTGATGGTTATCCAATGGAGTTTTATGCCAAATACAGGAAAATCCTGTGCCCCTTTTACTAAATCTTTAAAAAGAAGGGGAAAGACGGGCTTCTTCCCAGTCTTACCAAAAGTACATCCTCCATATGCCTTGGGTGCAGACTATCACCCCATCTCCATCATTAACGAAGATGTTAAAATATATGCAACTATCCTGGCCTCACACCTTAGATGTGCCCTTCAGACTCCAGTACATCCGGACCAATGTGGATTTTTGCCAGCGAGAAGCACGCAACACTGTTTAATGCACCTACACGTTGCCCTTGCTCGTCATCACCTCCTCAAACCCTAATTGGAATTGCTTCTCATTGACTCAGAGATGGTATTTGGCCCGGTGGACTGGGGGCATCTTTCTCAGGCCCTACAGAGGGCCAGGTTGGGTCCCGATTACCTAACCTTGTCCACGTGCTTTACTCTAATCCAATAGCCTGTGTCCATATTAAGAGGGTGGTCTTGGACGAGTTTCCCATCTGTATGGGGACTCAGCAGGGATACCCTTGTCTCCCTTCTTTTTCACACAAGTGATCAAGCCCTTTGTTTGACTTGTACGGTTTGATGTACAGGTCAGTGGTTGGGAATAGGACACAGGTCATGAGGACCGAATTGCATTATACACAGATTATTTCCTCTTGTAACTCTCAAACCCAGATAGCAGTGACCCCCACTGTCTCCAGCTTTTGTGGATCTTTGCTGAGGTTTAAGGTTCAACACGAAGCCAGTCAAGTCTATTTTGGTACCACTGTCACCATGGCAGAGCGGTATGGAATGGCAGTCTAATATTCCAGTGGATCGCCTGAGTTTCTGCTACCTGGGCATACGGGTGGTGCATCACCCCCAAACTGACGTGGTCCCTTAACATTACTCGCTTGATCCGTCGAATCAAAGCAGACCTCAAGAAGTGCCAGTCTCTTCCGTTCAATGTAATGGGCAGGATATCACTAATTAAAATGATGGAGCTGCAACAATGTCTTTGTCTTTTTCAAAACATTCCACAGATGCTGCTCCGCCACTGGTTTTTAGAGATGGTCTCAGTGGCTATCTCCTTTCTGTGGCACACCTCTTGACCACCCCTGACCTATGTCACCTGTCAATGGGCTACATATAATGGGGGCCTTGGTATGGCTAATCTGTACCTATATTATCTAGCATTACAGCTCCTGGCAATTAATCACTGGCTCCCTGGAGGATGGTCTGACCCGGCCTATAGAGTGGAGCACACCTCGCTAGGATTCCCACGAATCATGGCAATGCCTTATGGCACCACAGTACCTGCCGCCCTACTGGAGGTGACTCGCGTAGTCTTTCTTGGGTGGAGGGTTGTGCTTCGCCATATCAGACAGAGCTCTACATTCACTCAGCAAATTCCCTTGTGGCAGGGCACATGGTTGAGGGAGGTAGTGGCACTGAAAGGACTTAATCGTAGGGACTCCATCGGCATCACAAAATTGGGAGATGTTAGGTCGGACACAAAAATGCGCTCCTTTCAGGAGCCTCATTCAGAGTACGCATTGTCCACAGCACAAATCCATAAATCCTTGCAATTACAGCATGCATCTCACAGGGTGCATCACACCCAGTATTCAGCCCATTCGAGGAAGAGCTTAGGATGGGTGCACTGGAGAAAGATGGTGTTTAGCAGATTTACCACACATTAATAATCAATGCCCCTGATACACTGAGCCATCTTAGAACCTAGTAGGAGGGCTGGCTGGGACCTCTAGAGGATGCAGATTGGCGTAATGCTTGGAAGACCCCCCAGAGTCATCACGATATCCTCCAGACTCCGACTGCTACAAACGTACTATTTGTACTGTGCATATCTCACTCCTGACAATCTATTTAATGCAGGTCTTCCTGCAAGCCCCATATGCCCCGCTGCTCCCGGGCCCCTGCAGACTTCTATCACATGGTTTGGGCCTGTTCCACCATAACACAATACTGGGAAGCTGTGGTTGCGGAACTATCAGAACTACTGGGATGGGAAGTGGTATGTTCCCTGCTGCCAGTACTTGATGGAGTGTGAGGAATGCGAGCGGACCGAGCTCTAATCGGTATGGCCCTTATGATGTTGGATATAGCATCCCACTGGAGGGTCTCCAAGCCTCCTAAATTAACTCAGTGGAGGCACTGGGTGGACTGGTGTGCTATCAAGTGAGACCAGTGTATGAGGTCAGAGGTTGCCCTGCTAAATA